>NW_004524783.1:3562300-3629494 GCF_000260255.1 Octodon degus
AATAATTAAAAAAAAAATAACCTTCTCACCTGGGTATGTAGGTACGCATTATGTGTATACACATGTAGAATTGTATGTATGTTTTCACATGTGTTTCAAATTCTATTTATTCATAATGACAATTATTTCACTTACGAGTGCATCTTCAAGTGGCATCCACTTAAATCATGCAGAAGACCCAATACTATTATGGACTATTGGACTATTTTGGAATACAGATGAATGACAATTTTGTATCTTTGTATTCAAAATGGTTACGATAGATATATAGCTACATTCTCTTAATTCAATGAATAGAGGGATTTGTTCTAATAGTGTTTGTAAATAGGATATTATGTCTGCATCTTGTACAGCAAATAACCACCAAGAAGAGAGTATGCAATGTGTTAATTATTGAAACTGTCCTAATTTGATTTGAAACTGTCTCATTGCTATTTGTTTCTCAATAAAATTATGGGAAAAAAAAGTAATTATTAGAACACATCTACACTAGCCTAATTTTCCCAGGCATGGCTGGGAAGAGGCAGCAGACCATGAGACTATTAAGCCAACCCCTTCTATGGCACTTCCCCAGGTATTCATTTAAGACAAAACAGGACTTTGTGTATAGTGACAAGGACAAAAGAATCTGAATAATCTCTATGCCAGATGGTATTTCTTTTTGGGGTTAGTGCTTAGGCAAAGGCAAGAGCTCTATCACTGAATTGCAGCTTCAGCCCAGCACACATGTACCAACACGATGATAAATTTTGTAGCCATTTACTATACAGTGACTCTGAGCCAAGTCCCAATCTCATGGGTGGCAGTGGGAGAGGAGAATGTCACTTGGTTTGTCCACCCATCAAACCCACTGCACAGTGTTCGTTTCCTGGACTGTATAATCATCTTATGCTCAAGGGGAAGTAAGAACCCACCAGAGGTCGAGAAGAGGAACTAGGAGGAAGCATGGTGAGAGGCCTCCAGGAGGACGAGCTCTGAAGGGCCTGGGGACAGTTGAGACAGAGGCGTCTGTGTGTAGGTCCGGCCGTGGCCCCACTGTCCTATTGCCTGACATACCAGGGCCTCACCATGCCTGGAAAGAGACCCAGGTGAAGTACTGAGTGGAGACATGGGAAATCAGTCTGTGGACACATGGCACGTTGATTCACAGCTTCACTTTTATAGACAGTTTAGTTTCTACGGCATGCTGTCTCTAATCTAAAACAATTGTGAAGGTGGCACACAGTTGAGGCTGGGAGAAACCTGGACAGGCTTTAAATGGAACCTGCTGTGCCCGAGATGAAAGGGGGAGGGAGAGGAAAAAGACTAAGGTCCTCTTTTTAAATAAAACTAAGTCAAATTTAGGACTTAGAATCCACAAGCATACTACTTACATATCAGAAGTAGCAGCAACTCAACCAGAACAATAAATCAACCTCACAACTTTTTCTGAGCCCAACAGTAAAAAGTGGGGTACCACTGGCCTAGAGTGATGCGGCACATAATATAAACTCTGAATGCAAACAGGATGCCTACGGACCCAGACTCTCTGCCCACCCAGCCCTCACGAGGCAGGACAGTCACGGTTGGCTCGAGGTGTGTGGGGTCCAGCTGGCTCACAAGGGTCACGCTCAGGGTGTTACAGCCTTGCTTGGAAAAAGCTGGTCAAAACAAGGAGAAATTTGGTACTTTTTTTCTCAGTGTCCCTGGGCCCAGCTACACAGCATCTGGTTCTCTGGCCTTTGGGAAGCAGGTTCAAAAATGTCTGCTCTTTAGCAGGTCAGGCACTGGGAAGGCAGCTGTGGAACCAGGAAGGGTTGGCACTACCCACAGTGGAAACTCACACATGCCACACAGAACTACAGCTGTGAAGGGTACCAGCATCACCCTGTATTCTGAGTCACTGCGGTGACGTCATTTCACTTCCTCGAAATACTCATGGCTCACACAAATGCTAGTTATGCTAGCAGCAAGTACACACTAAGGAGGCAATTTTGTTAAATTTTAAAATTTACTTTGAGAAACATTTGAGAAGTCTGAAAGATGTAAAGGGAAAATTTCCTCTCCTGTCTCTTAAGATTAGCAGATGCTCGATCCAGTACAGATCTGATGCATTAGCCCTAATTTTGGTGATTAGCAATGAAGAAACAACAGTTAACAGATGAACAACCCTTCCTCTACTTTGCGGTAATAGTTCTCAATTCTTTATGCTTTTTGACTCTGAAAAAAAATAAATTTTTTCTTTTCATTCAAGAAATTCTTTTTGCCTAAATCTCTGGATTATAACAGCTCAAGTATGGCCCCTTTGCCGGCCTGTGTATAAATCAGAAGTTTAAAAGGCTTTAAAATTATTTAACCTTAATGCAACCACTAACAGAAGGAAGTGAAGTGTCTGTTATTATTTTTGGTCACTAAATTACAGACTTTACCCACTAGACTAACTGCTATGTTGCAATTTTTGAATTGAATCACAAGCTCTAATGCTATCTGATGGACTCAACGTTGCCAATGTTACAGAGCACCAGATAAACATAAATCTGTAATAAACATGGAGTTTAGGGTTTAGTCTCCCTGGGAGATCTTAAATTTCTGCTCTGTATATGGGGATGTCTTTCCCAGAAGTCCCAATGGCTGCACAGGAAGTGGGCTGTCAGTTTGTGAGTCCCAGTACCCATTCCCCTGCATCATGTGGTACAGCACAAGTGTACTTAACATCTGACTGGGGATGCTCAGCTCGACATGGTATGCCTCAGGAGGAAGCTCAGGGCAGAGCTCTGTACTATCAGCTCACTATAGCTCTTGTCAGCCAGATACCTGTCGAGAGAGGAAGCGAGCCATGACCCCAGACTTCAGGCTCTGTGAGAGCGGGTACCAAGATGGGTCTGCTTACAACTATAGTCTGCCTGGCACAGCTGTGTAGTTCAGTAAGCCTCTCTTTGGTAAATGACAAATGAGTGAGCAAATAAATAGCTACAGGCTATTTCTATTTCTTCTTCCCTATATCAACACTGAACAGTGGTGTCCTAAGTTAACATTAATACTAATCAAGTTCATGAGTTTGTGAACTAGTTACTTCTCAGATGATAATTCAGAGGTGATCGGGGCCACCTGTTGTGACCTGTCAGTGCCTGCTCACAGGGCAGAGCATGGTCTAGAGACATGGTGGCCAGAAAAGGGCACAGGGCTGAGCTGGTCTGAGAAGCACCATGTTCCTCAGATTGTGCTTGCTTTATCTCCCATTACTGGTTTCTGTCTTTGGCTTTCCCTTCAACACTGGCCTCCTAGGGAGAAAAAGAGTCAACAGTACTGCCTTCTACCCCCCACTAGCTGTCATCTGCAGAGATGCCTTCAGCTCTCTCTGTGTGTGGTCTGGCAGCCCGCTTTCCTCTTTCAGCCTGGCGGACCCACTGGCTCTAGGTCCAGAAGGGGGGTGGCTGAGGGAAGTCACAATGTGCCCTGGACTCGGCAGAGGGCCTGTGTCCAAGCCAGGCCCTCCCACTCAACAGCTGTGACTCTGGGCAGACACTGACCCTACTGATGGGCTTTCCCATCTCCCAGCACTCTAACGGGCCTGCAGGCAACCATGGGGATACACCAGCTCTATAAACTATTGTGTTCTTCTCAAATAGGAGGTTCCTGAGCTCTGTGGCAATACATAGCTTAGAACGCTGCACTTGTGTGCACCCTGAGTACCCAGGTAACATGAATTGGGTTTGGTGTAGTGTCCAGGAAATGCTAAGAATGGATGGATGATACAACACCCAAGAATTACTTCATTCTATTTCTAAAACTTGCTTCTTCTGAAGAGGACCCAATAAACCTTAACATAAAGAGATACTGTCAGCACATCCGTCACTGAGAACGAAAATGCTCAGGTATCCATGGGGCCTTTCCTAGGGCCCAGGAGAGCAAAGCAATGAAATTTTGAGAGGAAAAATTCTCACATAGATGGTTTCTTTGCTGCAGTCAGGGTTCACGCAAAGTCCATGCTAGATTTCTTCTTAAAGAAAAAGCTGAAGAAACGGGGAAAGCAGGAGTCCTGACCTCCAGCCCCAGCCCTGCCCTGATTCACCATGTGAATGCGCACAGTGCCAGGACCGATGGGAAGGGAACTGTTTATTCCCAGATTGTACGTCTGGACATCTGTAACTAATAAAGGCACTTTTTCTTTAAGGAAAAAAAAAAAAAAAAAAAGGAAAAAAAAGGACCCTAGGTCCTGCAGTTGCAGCCAGAGGAGGCTCGTGTTTCATTTTAACTCTCTCCTTGTTTTCACAATGGCAGAAAGCCCCAGGCCCTGAAAGTACTCCAGAGTAACACTCAGACTGGTGAGCACTAGGAAACTCAATTAAAAGACTCTAGCCCTGCATGTGAAAACTGTCCATCCACATCTACATTTTCGGGGCTCACAGTCTCAGCAGCATGTACGCAAGGTGGGCGGAGGTGTGTGTGCTTTGTTCTTGTGGTGGAACGCGAGTCTGAAGCCTGCTTGGCACTGGCAGGAGTCCCAGGAGCACTTGCTGAGCCTGAGCGGGCACTTGGTAAGTGAGTGGCAGGAAGGATGCAGGCAGGGGGTCCAGCTCCACAGCCACCTGCGGGGGTGGTGGGATCTTAAGTCAGCGGCCTTCTTGAGCTTTAGTTTCTTGATGTGTAAAGTGATAGTAACTCCCTGGCCTTTTCAGGCTGCTGGAGGATGAAGATCAAGGGAAAGGAAGCTACAAAAAAAACACTTGCAAACTTATAGTGTATGATGCACTACTCACACTGCTGCACAGGAAAAAATGAAAGGAGCCTGCCAACACCAAGGAGGAGCATTAGACACAGAAGGAGGGCGAGGAGACGATCCATCTGAAACACAAATTTCCTTGGGCCCAGAGCGGGAAGAACAGCCGGGACTGCAAAGGCCTGGGCCCCGGATGGCTGTGGCACAGGCTTCTTCCTGGCCCTCTGTAGCTGCTGGGACAGCTCACACACATGGGACTCATGCTGACAGCCATGTCACGTCTGATGAGGCATGGCCACCATGCAGACATATGCATTCGGCAACAGGAGGCTTTCCAATAAGCATCTGTGTCACATTTTCAATTTCTCTACACAGTCTGCTCAAAAGAGTTTTGATAGTTTCAATGAAATTAATCTTTGTGTCCACTGTGGGTGCTCAGCAGTATGTGTCAGATGACCAATTCCGCTGTGTTTTGATGACAACTCAGGATAAACATAATTTCAAGGTAAATTTCCAAAGCAAAGAGCTCATTTCCAATTCTAGTTGTATGGATTTAAAAAAATGATTACATAGCAGTTATTGCTAGTGCGCAAGAAAGATTAATTCAGGGATACCTTGGGGTAGCTACTTCTAAGAAAGTCTGAAAATAATTCCATCAGGCTAAGTACAAGAAGATTGGGGGTTTAATGAGATACGCCTGACCTGTGGCAGTTTCTCAAAGCTCTGTCTTATTGTGAGATCAACATATCAAACTCAGTACTTACGGGACAGTGCCCTTGTCCCACACCAGGGCAGTGGTGACATACATGTGGAAACAAGGTCTGTAACTTAGGCAGCAAAGAACAAACCATTAGCTTACAAAGGGTGACTGAATCGACTCGGGTTTTGAGTAAAAGGCATCTAGATTTTTCTTCCTTGCATGGAATCAAGGTAAGAGTTTTCAAGTTAAGAAGTTCAAAATTCTTAGAATTAAAAATTCTCTTGTGGATCACGTAAAAAGCAAGCACATCTGTAAGTCATTTCTCCACAGACATCTTCTAGCAGTCATGTCTTCGTTTTGTACAGCAATTCCAACTGTCTCACAAACCACGGATATTTATTCACAATAATGAAGGGCGGGACAGTAAGGTGTCATCTGGGGACTTTCAATCAGGAAAATACCTGACCTGCCCAGTGATATGGTTTTAGTTTTGCGATCTAGAATATAGAAACTCATGTTTTCATAATACTTCACCAAATCAAAATCTATACTCTGTGAAGGAGTACCTGAAAACCTTTCCTGACCATTTTCTCATTCAGTTG
Source organism: Octodon degus (assembly GCF_000260255.1). Taxonomy (NCBI): domain Eukaryota; kingdom Metazoa; phylum Chordata; class Mammalia; order Rodentia; family Octodontidae; genus Octodon; species Octodon degus. Next base: position 3,568,302 of record NW_004524783.1, read on the forward strand.
CCTCCCTCGTCCTCATCCATGTTTCACTCATATCCTGCTTGCCAGCACCATGGAGTCCTAGTTTGTTGCCCCCAAATGAGGGTGCATGAGGTGGGCGCTGCATGAGTCCTGGGCTGTGCTCACGCCTGGCTTCCTGCTGGCCTCTGCGGTCGTGCTGAGCCCTTGTCAGCACAGGAAGCAATCTTTCAAAAAGCCAGAAGTTGAGGAGAGCCCTGAACTCAAACCTGGGGGACGGTAATGACTCAAAATGTGACAAGAATATGAAACGCCAATGTTACACACTTCACAGTTTGGTGCAGTGTGGGCCCTTAGTGCAAACAATGCGAACTCTTATCTGTTTGCAAATGTGAAGGGAGCACAGAAAGCACAAAGGAGAAAGATAAATTTCCATGCTTTAAAAAGACCCTTAGACTCAACCCAAGACGCAGCTGATGCTGTAATGAAGAACACATGGTCTTTGCTGCCTGAGAAAATGCACATAATGACTCATCCATCCACTCTCCCTGTGCGGTGCTCTCCCACACACAAGAGGGAGGGCTCACCCGCAGCCACCCCCAGGTGACCTGAGTGTCAGAACATAATGTGGTCACCAGCATCATTTAAAAGCAACTCGATGAAAAACTGTCCTAACTTTTCTTTGCGAGAGGCTCAAAGTGAGAGCATAAGCCTGCATGTGTGCATGTGTCCACCCACACAGCCAGTGTTTGCACTCTAGCTGCAGAGAAATAGCTCTTACAAAGAAGACAGCCTCCTGGGCAGGGCCCAGCATGCGGACAACTGGAGACCCCAGGCTTGTCATGCTGGAATCACAGGAGGCAAATGTGCACCGGGGCCCTTATCAAGCCTGGACTTCAATGCTAGTTAGCCTCAGTGTCCCTTCTGAAAACACTCAAACCACTGGAAAAGCACAGAAAAACACAGCTACACTAGCGAACACAACACTTTCTGCATAATTTTTTCTCTCAAATGTATGTTTACAAGGGGGCACTAAGAGTATTTCTAGTAGGAAGCTATTTCATTTTAAATATGCTTCAGCACTAAAATCTCCAAAAAAGAGCTGTGTAAAATTAAATAATGAAACAGACGGCATAGTCCTGTCTTGACCAGTCAGATAAACAGAATCACACATATTACCCACGTGGAAATTTAAAAACACCTCAGAGATGAAGTCATGAACAAGAGCTAGTGAATTTTATCACTGATAATGGATAAAATGGAGAAGACGAATACAAATGCAGGGGATAATATAGCAGGACTCTCCCCGTATGACAGGGTCTGCAGCAGGTGGCTGCTGGTGTCCAAGAAAAGAGGCACTTGCCATGCACTGTGCCTCCCAGCCAGGCGCTGCACAAAGGGCAGCGGCGGAGTTCATTCACGCCGCCCAAGGGTTTCCAGGAGCCCTGACTTCACTGACTCCAACAGCCACGGGGCCGAGATGACACTGTTCTCATGCAGGTTGCTAAAGCACCTGTCCTGCCACCTTTCTCACATCACTTTTCCAGGCGTCGGGCTGGCTCAGTTGGAAGACTTCAGACAGTGTTCAAAATCACAGTTATTAAATGTATGAGGTTTTCTTGTTTCCTATTAGAACCCTCCCCTTTCCCTTTCTCTCTCTCTCTCTCTCTCTCTCTCTCTCTCTCTCTCTCTCTCTCTCTCTCCCCCCCTCCCTCCCTCCTTTGCTCATTCATTCATTTATTCATGGTACTGGGGATTGTTGAACCGAGGGAGTGCTGAACTACACATCCAATCTTTTTATTTTTTTAAACAAGGTCTCGCAAAATTGCCCATGGTGATCTTGAACTCGGGATTTTCCTGCCTCAGCCTCCCAAGTAGCTGAGATTACCAGGTTACTCTTACTTTTTAACTTTACTTTTATGGTGGGCTGTACATTTAAATACTAATCTCTACTCTGCACAATATTGACTTTATTTGGGGAGAGTTTCTAGCCCGTGTTTCTGTCATCTTAGAATGACAGGGCCGTTGTGACTGCTCTTTATGTGGTCAGCCTCTACAATATGTATCCCTGGGGAGGACAAATAGCAGGCTTATTCTGAAACCAAAAGTCAAGAGTGTCTAGGCTACTTTTTTCCCATTGCTGGGACAAAGCACCCAACTCCAGAATTAAGGAAGGAAAGGTTTATTTAGCTCACAGTTAGTGCAGGCTGCAGTCCATACTTGGCTGTCTCCAAGGCAGAGTGGCACAGGGCAGAGGGCAGCAGTTCATGGTGGTGGAAAACAGCGGAGAGCAAGGGAGGGGCAGCGGCTGCGCAGCTAGCCTGCCTCTCTCCCTTCCTTACACGGTAGTGCAGATTTCCCGCCCTGGGGTAGGGTAGCGCTCACATCCATAATCTCTGCACTGGATCATGAATTAATCACAAACTCTAGAAGCCTGCACCAGTGACTGCATGAGGCTTGGGGGGACAACAGACACAAACCACAGTATAAACCATAACCACTGAAAGAGAAGCATCACCAAGGAATGACCTTGCCAGCAATGGATGGAGGGGATTTGGACTTCATCCTGACTTCTACACTAGGAAACAGAAGTGGCTCCAAGACAGCCTTGCTGGATGTAAGAAAGATGCATGAAAGACAATTATATAAAAACGAGACTGGAAAGACACGCATTCAAATTCTGCCAGCTTTCCTCCTGCCTCAGCCTCTGTGTCCAAGACACGTCTTTGCTGTCCCCTTTCAACCTGGCTCTCCATTCTTCCTACGCAATCTGTATGGTGGTGAGGGTTAGGTGGGGAAACCTGAAAAGTGAAAGACATTTCCTATCAGCCCCCACAGGAAAGGCTATCTAGCCCGGGGGAGGCCCTGCTGCCCACGTGGAGCCCATGGGCACTGCTCCTGTGCATGCATTTCAGCCTCCCATGGCTGAGAGCAGAGGCTGGGCAAGGGTACCACCCACCCCCACTAGGACACAAGGCAGCAGTCCAGGTTGAGGGCTGCTCTGGAGAGACTCAGAGCTGCTTCTGCATGGGGTCCATGGGTGAGGATGTGTGGGGGCCCCACAGCCTCCGAGGTGGTACCAGTAGGGTGACATCCTACAGCGCCAGCCTACACTCTGGGCTGCTAGATACTCTGACACTGGAATGATTCTGAAGCTTCTCTCTCACTTCGCATTGAGATGTTGTATTTCCAAAAAGCTGAGTGGCTGCTTTTTCCAGAGAATTACTTAACATTACAGCATAATGAGTTTATTACATGAAGAAAAATTCAGTGTGTTATCAGATTATGAATTATATAGTATACTGCCAATTTAAGAGCAACAAGGTTCTCTGTTATTAAATAATGTGTTGTTGATTCTTATTCCCAAGGCCCTGCAGTATTTATTAGGGCCCTCGTTATTCAATCGCCATTTATGGGAACAGCAAGGTAGTGCAGGGGAGCAGGGGAGGGTTGCTTGTGGTTCAGGTCGTCTGTGCAATCTGCCTTCCCAATCCTGAACTCAGCAGCACAAGGGTGCCCAACACTCAGCACCAAGTGCTAGTGCCGAAAGGTCTCACCTCATCTGAAGAAGCCTTACATTTGGAACTGGGTCTTTCACAATGAATATTATGCTCTTGGTTACTGAAATCTTATGACTTATTGAAAAAAATGAAATAACTTAGACTGCCTTGTTAAAGAGAATACACTCTAACAAAAGCAAGGTGGTGCTCCAACTAATTTCCTACATTTTCAAAGGTAGACAGTAAAAATGTCTAGGTTGAAACATTTGAACACAGCAAAGGACATCTAAAGACCTTTCCTATACAAAATGGTTTAGAAGAACATTCTGCAGTTTGTGGTTTATATTACTGGATTGATTTACTTCTGGTGGTGACATAATTCTTTTTGGTCATATATAAATATATTATTATTCTCTTAAAATGAAGACCAGATTGAGAAGTCAGCATGGAAAAGTCTTTTACTTCCTTAACAATGTATGAATTGTTTAAGGACAAACATAACCAAAATATGCTAAGAAACATGCAAACTTACAAACACCGTCACAGAAACACAGTATACTCACTTTCAAATAGCATGAAGGGGAAAATGGCTCTGGGATGTTGTGTGAGAAGCCTGTCTAGCACTGTCATTCTGCACATTAGCTATCGTCCCAGGTTCAGGGGAGACTTTGGCTAGAAACAGTTACAGGCACGTAGAATGAGGAAACAGATGATTTTTCTCCCAAACCACAAAGCAAATATCTAGAATCCTCGGTTGTTTATTTTGAAGACAAGGGGAAAAAAAAAAACCTTAACCAACTATGAATTCCTTTTACAAATGGATTTTGGTAACATTCTAACAGAAGCGAAATGGTGCTCTGACTAAAGTGAACAAGCTAGTAGAAAAGAGGGCTGAAGTATGAACCATAGTATCCTGAGCACACGGCAAAGGGGCTGTGACCCTGTCATTCTACCTGGTTTGATTTTATGACCTCTTTCCCCTTGACCCTTTATGTACTGCAGAACACTGAATTGTATTTTGTAAATTCTTGAGGACTGCCTCCACTTTTCCCAGATAGCACATACTATAACACAAGCCAAAGAACACAAGAGAAGAGGGTTGGGGGCTTGCTTTTAGGGTTACTCACATATCTGACCTGAGAGTTGAAAGCCCTACCTATATTCCATGGTCCTAGCACCCCAGGAGCAGGCAGCTTTCTAAGAGTCTCCCACACCTCTGGTCAAAATGTCATCCTGTTAAAGACATGTACAGCATCCAAACCATAAGAGAAAGGGAAGAGGGAGGCCTGGAGTTATTCCAGCAGGAAACAAGGCGAGCTGGGAAACAAAGGAATGAAATGCACGCCTCTGCTAGGAATACCAACCAATTAATGTGCAATCTTGTCTTTGGCTCTAATTTGTGCCCCTGTGAGAAAATGACCCTACAAGCAACTGTAGGAAGTAACCCGACAGCCTCTGATGGGGCCGGGGAAGAATGACCGAGACAGGCACTGTGTGCTGTCCTTCTTTTTAGTAGGCAGAGACAAAGGGGGGAAAATTCAAGTTTTAGCTACTACATCATCACAAAAAGCACAGCACATCCCCTTTTACTTCTGAGAGTCTCTCATTCAATTTCAAGTGCCTCTGGGCCCTCGGTCACTTCTTAGACTTCTTAGAACAACGCACCCACTTTAAGAGATAAGAGGAAGGGGAGGTCACTGTAGGGGCGCGACTCCGAAACCCTTCAATGGCTGCTCCTAGACATATGAGCACCTAGTCTTTCACTCTGAAAGGTACAGATCCATTTTTACTATAGTATGAAAAGTCGATTTAGCGAGATGAGACAGAATCTTTGTTCAACTGTGCATCTGAGAAAATAGACGTGGGAAATTACGATGATCTGTTATGATATTGACACTAAAAGCATCAATAAAAGATGCATCATTTTATGTACAAAAAGATCAGAAAAAACCATGTTTAAGTGTTATCAGTGGTGTCTAGGGGAGCAGTCACTGCCCCTCCACGGCTCCACATCTGTGCCATCCCCAGGTGCAGGCCAGCTGGCACACACTGTCAGAGGGATCGTGTGTGTGACAGGCTTGGTTCACATTTGCAAGGTTTTATGTGAAAACTGCAAAAAATTGCTGGGAGCATCTGGGCTGCGGCTGCCTGGCCCTGCCATTCCAGGCAGACAGGAAGAGGAATGGAAGGCATCCCTCGGGAGGCGCTCTGCAGTTCATTACCCTCACTGCCCACAGACAGGCCTGTGTTCAGGAACTTGCCCCAGAGACCAACCAGGAGCACCTGGAGGAAATTCTTCAGAATGAAAAGCCATAAATCTGAGCTCCCCTAAGCGCAGCTGAGATGCACTTAGAGCACACAGCAAAGAACGCTGAAGATCCTGAGATTGCTGTTCCTGTCCAGAGAAGGCAGAATTCCAGAAGCAGGGAAGGTCATTTGGTCCAAACGCTCCCAGCCTTGGGTTGCTAGGGTGCTTTGGGGTGAGGTTTCAATTGATTTTTTAATGTTAACTAAAAACATGTCGTATTCCAAAAATTTCTACCAATGCTAAAATAGGTTATAACACTAAATAAAAATTTTTGGACTGGAAATAGCTGTGCATTCACTGTGTAACTTTTTAAAAATAAAAGTACTGTTGGGGAGATAGTTCAGTAGAATAAGTGCTTGCCTGGCAAGCACAAGGGCCCGAATTCCACCCCCAGTTCCACAAAAAAACAAAAGTATGGAAACGAAATTTATAAAGTGCAGTTTGCTTAAAAGGAAAAGCAAAACCCCTACGCTTTAGTGAGGGTTTTGAAGACGACAACAACCCCAGCACCAAGTAGATTCTTTTTTTGCGGGGGCGCAGGGCTGATGAAAAAACTGCTGTTTGGAGAAAGTAATAAGGAGGGGACAGGGACACTGAGTTCTGGCATCTACAGTAATACAATATTCTTACTATAATGCACATCAGATCATAGATTCATTTGGAAATACTTAAAGGGCTAAAGGGAATGAAATTGCATTTCGTCTGCACAGTAACTTCTGTGAAACAAAAGTTTTCATAGTTGAAAAATTATAGTATTGTGAGAAACTCAGTTTTTGTTGTATTCACATGAAAGTGCTTACGCACTGACATCTTCCATATGAACGACACAGTGATGTCAATGTACAAGTTCATGTGCTCATACTTTAAGAACAGGTTAAATAGAATGTATTTTATTAACATATTTAATCTTTGGGATATTTTCTTAACATAAAAATAAAAATTGCACTGTTGAAAATCCATATTCCCAAGCAACAAAGGGGAAAAACAAGACTTTACTTTGTATATGGATCTGTTCAGTGTTCTAAATAAAACTGAAAAAAAAAAAAACAAAAAAAAAAACAACTGAAAACCTGAAAAAGACATAAAAAACCAAACAACTTTACTCATGAAAGTGCACAATTCTTTCAGAGCAAGAAGAAATTTAACAGTTCCAATGCCTGATGAATATAACTGGGCTATCCTGTTGGAATCTTCCTAAAGATAATTTATAGTTTTTGACCTTCCTTCTCCTGAGTTCTTTTTCTAACAATTACTGAAGTTCTCCTGGCTCATGGCTAAGGTCCTGGGAATGGCAACATCAGCAAACAAAAGGGGCTTCCATTGGATTTCTTCAAGACAGACCAGGCCACTGTAGACAGGACCCACTGCAGGCTCCAGACAGCCAGCAGCAAAGTATCCACATGGAGAGGCAAACGCAGCCCCAGACTGCCTGCAGGTCTAGGAATGGCTCTGCACTTACTCTGAGTGATCTGCTAGGACTGGGAAGTTACTCTGGGATTTCTTGGATACTATCCAGAATCATTTTTCCTTTTCAAACCCAACGCATTATATTTCCCATAATCAATGATCATGTAGAATCAGCACACACTGAACTACCACTCTGATATAATACAGTATTCAGGAAGTTGCCTTGGAATTGCTGTGAGATTTGGAAAAGAATGAACAGTTACTTTTTCCTGAGTAGAATGGGGGAAATGATTCTGCTTTCTTTCATCTATTCTTTACTGTAAAGTGCTAATTCTCCCCCCAAAAAATTTCTGGATCACCCACTTTTTAAAAATATGTGTTAGCTTAAAAACTTGGTGAGAACTTGAAGAGTTTTCTAATAGTTTGAGAATTATCAGGACCAAAAAAATACACCTAGGGAAACCAAAAATATGACTGCACAATTATCCCTCAGAAGTTCAAAAAACGAGTTTAATAATATCCTTTTATAAGAACTCTGAAGCAACTAAAACATTGCTAGGATTCAAAATTACCTCTGCAGAAAGAATGCTGTGTCTTCAGATCCACTACCCTCTAGCCAGACTATTCTCAAAAGTGTTCTGGTCTAAGCTCGGAGGATTTTTATGATACGCAGAAGAGGATGTTCTGTTGTTATTCCCATTTTTCAGCCAAAAGATGAAGTTCACTGATAGAAGGTAATTACGCAAAGGTCCAGCACTCACCAGGAGCCGAGACTGGATCAGACTTGATTTGTCTGATTATTCTTTTCACTGCATGGATTACTACCTTCGACTGATGGGAATTTACGCACCATCTCCTCTCACCCACCCACTGCATGGTTCCTCAGCCCAGTGTCCTGATGGACCTGCTCAGCTCATTCACCTCCAAACAGCGAGGCCCCCATCCCTCAAGACAGCCCATTCTGGAACAATACAATTAATTAACATCAACATGATAAAAATTATGAACACTGCCTTTTAAAAGTGCTTTGATAGCTTTGTAGACAAAAATTATAAGAAATATTACTGAAGATTTTCTTCAGAGCAACAAAGACAATATTCACAGAGTAAACACTTACTTTTCAAGGCCCAGGAATCAAATGGTGTTGTTCTTTTGTCATTCCATGAAACACAGAGGTAAGCAGCACCCCTTCCCCTCCAGATGCTGAACACATCCCGTCCCCCATTCTCATACACCCCCTTCTCTGGTAGGCTCTTTACTCCAACCGACCCTTCTTCTTGAGGGAGCTCACAATGAAATTAAGAGCCCAGAAAGTCTTAGCTGCTCCCTTTGGCTGTGTCTCAGTGCTCACTCCTAAGTGCTTACCTGGAGAGCAGCTGGCATCAAAGTCAATGCAAACACTGAAAGTGACCCAGGCCAGGACTGAAATTCTGGCAGAGTCTATCCCTGGTGGTATGCAGGTGCTGACCTGCGAGAAAGTTGTTTTGTTGGTTGTGTAGTCAGGACACATTCAAACATCACTAACAGAAACAGGGCTGGCTACCTGTGGGCCATGAAAAGGCAGAGTTCTTTCAGGATCTGCAGATCTAATTTTCCCTCCACACCTGTGCTGTTTTATCTTCCTGTCTTCTCAAAGTCCAACTTATACTTCTCAGATGACCTTTAAAGGAATGTTTTCCTTTCTTTTCCCTAGTTGTACATATGAAGCCAGAGTCAGAACTCACCGTCCTTTGAAATATAAAGGTGATGCTGGGAGAACCCTGCTTTCCCATGTAATTTTACATTATCATGTCTGCAGCTCTTAGAGAAAGAACCACAGAATCTAAATACCAACACCAAGACACTGCCCTGTTTCCCAAGTGGTCTGAAAACCCCAGAGTAAAACCTGAAACAGACATAAAACCAATCCAAGTCCTAAAAGGCAATCTGCAGCACAGTGTATGTACTTTAGACTATTTACATGTAATTTATGAGGGGAAAAGAGAGAGATCAGAAACAGTACCCAGATATTTAAAGCACTGGCAACATCTCATGGCAAGCAGCGCACCGCGTCCTGTTTCTCATCCCATTCTACAGGTCCCACACATCATCCCCATGCTTCCCTGCACAAGGCAACCAGTGTCAAAGCAGGAAACACCTCAGTTATTTCAGTGACTCACTGAGAGGAAACAGGCAGAGAAGAAGTGGAAGCCAAGCATCAAGAAAGCTGCTGTACCTAGGTCGAGGATCCAGTACTTGCAGGTGCCTGGCTGCCCGCCGCTGCAGTAGGCTGAGCTGACGGAGGAAAGTGAGTCCAACGTGTCAACTGGCTTAATTCCGTTTGGCATGGTGAGCAGGGTGCTGATCTGAGGCTAGCTGTCCAGAACACTGGCCCTGCCTCTCCCTACAGAGCAACTCGCTCAGCAGCAAAAGCAGAGAAGGGTTCCACAGACACTCAGAAAGGGACAAGGAACATGGCAGGGACAGGCACGCAGATGGTGCCCATGCAGCTCTGACAGCGCTTGCCCAGTGCCCAGGCTGGGCGCAGCTCCTCTGGTCTTGCTCCGCTGGCTCCTGCGCTGCCTTGCTGCTGGGGCTCAGTGTGGGAATACCCAGACGCAGTGGATTACATTCTACCACACTGACTCTAATTGGAGCTCAAGGAAATTCTTAAGGCACCCTGGAAACCAGATGTCTCTCTGCTCCTGTGCTAGGCAGAGCTGCAATTTCCTTACTCAGTGAAATGTGAAGTGACAGATGCCCTTCCTGCGCCAGGCTCTCTGGACGGCCTCAGACTGGGGCTTTGTGCACATCTGGAGGGAGGTCCTCTCTTGAGATGTACAACCAACAGTGCCTCCTGACGTGACTTGATTAAAAAGAAGAAATGTAATGTGGCCTGAGAGCCAACTGGTTACATCACGGGGCTACAATGCCACTTCTTGCTTAATAAAAACACATCTTCATTCCTCCTTCCAGGAAGCAGCCACACACGAGAAAATAAATACCCTTACATGTGATTTGTGAGGCATTTTAAAGAAAGCATATCTTAAAAAGCTCATTCTTGTCTTTTTCGGAAATTGGATATTTTTCTTAGCCTACATAAATTCTTACTCGATTTGAACGTTTCCATATGTTCTCCCCACAGCCCGCGCAGCACAATGGCTTCTCCTTCCCGCCTCTGCAGCAAGCACGTGGTGCACAGCTCCTCCCAAGCTCAGCCAGCACCCCAGTGCTCTCAAACCAGACCCTGGGGTGCCCTTCTTGCTCTGGAGTCCCCAAGAGTATCCTCCACATTCATGTCAATTACAGCTAGCTTTTTATACATGCTGTTTATTGCTTTATTGACAGTAAGTTTAACTTCCTTAACTCTACTTCTCTGTATTTGTTGTAAAGTTAATTTAGAAACACCAAGGAAAGAAAAGGAATGTGAAAATAGCATGATTTCCAATTTCCTCTCAACTCTAAGACAACTACCAACTGTACACTGGCACAGCAGATCCATGGCACCCAAAGAGAGCGATCTTAGGGTACTGTGAGGTCTCTCTCAGTGGACCATCACACACTGCAAACTGGCATTTATGGGCCCACAACAGGCCTCACATACTTAAAGACCCAAAGCAGAGTGCACAAGTTTGTTTTCTCCTCTAAATGGGCTGTGACAGATCAGAGGGCACACTGAAGCCAGGATCAGATCAAGCGAGAGGAACACTTCTCCACAAAGCACTTTTTGTGCAAGAAAACTTTATTAAGTAAATAAATTCTTTTGTTGACAAAAAATTATGACCTACAGGAAATCAAGTTAATTGACATCTAAAGTTTCATTTACTACAACCTTTAGTAAATAGTTTATTTTGTTCTCTTCTAAAAATACAGATTGCCAAGCAAGACCCATTAATTAAAACACACAAAAAGAGCTGTCAGAGAAATGAATTGCCTTATGTGTAATACAAGCTCTCTATGAAATAGGAAGGAACTGAGGCTGAAAAATGCACATAGTAATGCTGGCTAAACACACACGGGAAACTTCCCTGAGATGGAGATCTCCAAATTTCAAGTTGCCATCTGTCAGAAGGGGAGGCACAGCCTGAGTGCAGGGTTCATGAGGCAGGGAGCTTTTCTCATCCTGTCTTCCTTCACTTCATGAAAGTGGGGCTGCAGATGGTTTCATGTGTCACAGCCCATGTACATGGCAAGAAAACACGCAATACATGCAGTGAAGGCGCCACTGAGCCTACCATGAAGGGTGAGCATTTGACCCACCAGGAAAACATGAAACTTGTACGACTGCAGAGGAAAGAGAGTGAGAAGAATGAGAGAGGGGCTATGACTCCGGCCACAGGGAAGGCTAGCCGCGGACAGGTGGGAGTGCGAGGCTTCTGTAGCTCCGTCAGGTTCGTGTGGGAAGGAACCTGCCCTGAAACTGAGCTCAGGATCCAGAAGCTCCTTCAGCAGACACTGGGCAGAAAAGCAGCTGAAAACTGCAGTGGTAGAAGGGAAAGGGGATGAGAATAAGATGGGGGACTTCAGCTGATGGCAAGGAAGTTATAGAACCAGGAGCCACTGAGAGGCCTGAGAATAAGCAGAAAGAGGGGGAGCTCTGAGTGCAGGCTCAGTCTGTGTAGTCGCTGGATCTCCCTGCAGCATGAGAACATCCAGGACTCGGGAGCAGGGAGCAGCAAAAGATGACAACAGTTTGGATTAGATGACCAAAACAGAAATGGAGTAGAGTGCTGTGGAGTGGAGTGGGTTAGAATAGATGCAGTTGAGTTTTGCAAAGAAAGACAGATGCAAAACCCAACAAAATGAGATGGGTTAAAGACAAGCAGTTTGCTGTCTTCTCTGACAGCAAAGGAGATATATAATGTAGAAATTAAAAAGTGGAGTGTGGGAAGGTAGGTAACAAGAAGAAGGTTTTCTGTGTTTGTGTGTTTCAGATGTTTCTGACATTTTAATTTCATGGCTGAGTATATAATTTACAACATCACAAAGAAAAAAGAAGATTCACTGTCTTGGTGTTACGAGGACATAATGTTTGCTTATAAGGACTGCAGACAAGGCATTTTGGGAAGAAATAAGTAAGTGGCATAACTACAGATGGTCCCTGACTTAAAGATAATTCAACTTACAACTTTTTTGACTTTAGGATGGTGTTTTGTTTTCAGTTCAATAAATTACACAAAATATTCAGTCACTGTGTTCGACGATTTTGTCTAAAGGTATGCTAATTGAGGTAGTCTGAGCATGTTAAGGTAGGTTAGGCTAAGCTGTCATGTTCAGAAGGCTAGAAGTACTGGATCAAGTTTTAACTTCTATTTTAAATTTATGAAAAGCTTATTAGAATACAAATCCCTTGCATGTTAAAAGCATATGCATTAAGAAAATGAGTGTGGACTCTTTGATTCATGACTTCAGGCCGGCAAGATAGCTCAGCAGTCTAAAGCGCCTGCTTAGGTAAGCTTAGGCAGGTACATGGGACTGCGGTTCAATCACAGGGCACCACATGCCACGCCAGCCCCTCCCTCAGGGTGTGATGAGCCGGCCAAAGGAAAAAAAGAATCATGATTCCATTTCACATACCTCTCCCAAATAAATAACAAAATCAACCAGGACTGGGAGCTATGGGCTGAATTATGCCTCCCCAAATTCATATGCTGATATGTGTTACATGTCTGTAGATGGTGTCCTTAAAGTGTTAACGAAGGTGAAATAAAGTCATTAGGGTGATGCTAATCAGAAGGACTGGTGTCCCTGTAAGAGGAGGTGAGGATACAGACACACGCAGAAGAATGGCCGTGTGAAGACAAGACAACCAAACACAAAAGCCATTAAAGTCCTCGGAAGAAATCAACTTTGTCAACATTTTGTTCTTAGCTTTTAGCCTTCAGAAAACACATTTTCTGTAAAAAAAAAAAAAGAAATAAATTATTCAGTCTGTGGTACTTTGTTATGGCTGTCCTAGCAAGCTAATGAGGGAGGGTGAGGAGAGTACTCAAAATGGAGCATAAACACAGTAACAAATGAACCTAGTCAAAAACATAATCATGCTGAAGTGGGTGAGCAAACAAACCCTGGGAAGAAGCATTTCACTTTTATACTGGAAACAAAACAAAAAAACTGTAAACAATTAGTAAAGAAATATTCAAACAGAGATAAAACTTTAAGACTATGATTGAACAAATAAGTATACTTTGGGTAACGAGAATCAGATTACCTTATGCTAAGAAAAAGATTAAAGACAAGACAGGAAGAAGGTTAGAATTAACTTTATTTGGGGGATTACAGATGGAGGTTTTAGTATGGTGTACACACACGCACACACGCACACACACACACACGCACGCACGCACACACACCCCAAAGATGGAGGCAGGCATGAAGTGCTGGGAGAAACAGTAGCAGAATGTCTACCTAGCCGGTAGTACAGACACACCCTTGCAGAGGGCCTAAGGTCATTCACGGCACTACATAGCCCTGAACACACCCAACATCCAGATCTTCATTTCTTTTCTTTCTTTCTTTTTTGGTATGTTTTAGTACAGGGTCTACAGCGTCTCACTACACAGCTTGGACTTGTAGTGCTTCTCCTGTTTTCAGCTTCCCAAGTACTGGGATTATAGGCATTCGCCACCACGCTCAGTCTCATTCACCATCTTGGTGTGCGCCTAAGCAGGCGCTTTAGTCTGCTGAGCTATTTGGCCGGCCCTCAGCTCTTAGTTTCTAAAACTAAGTTTCCAAACTAAAATTTTAGTTTCTAAAAGGAAGTATGAGCGCTTCTTAAACGAATGATTCTCCCAAATAAGGATGTGTTTGTAAGACGTTGGGGGCTGCAAGTGCACAGGAAGGGCTACTCATGGCCAAGGCTGAAACAGGGCGGGGGTAGGGGTGGGGGTGAGGGCAGGATCATGCTGCACAGAAAAAAATGAAGGTGATTCTAAATGCTGTAAGCAGTAAATCAATGAACGAATAGAAATAAGGTACAGGGACAGCACTTTCTTTCAGAAGAATTTCAACTGATAAATTTAGAAGGAATGAAAAAAAGCAAATATCGTTAGTCAGAAGTATAGTACTAATTGTGGCAGACAAGTATTCACAGATGCCAAAATTAGTGGGGAAAAGTTTGATGAGAAAGAGAGTATCTATATAGTTTATAAAAATATTTCTTACATTAATTCCTTATGATACATTAATTAATTCCCTATGATAATGATAATGATGATAATGATACATACATTAATTCCCTATGATGTTATCATTATGTACATCTGAAGTATACCGATAAAATAAAGAAAAAATATATCTTCACACTAACTACAATGAGACACAGTAGCTTTACAGTGTGTAAGTACTGGAGTCATTGTTTTAATCAAAGTCAATACCCCAGCAAAAAGACACACCAGGACCCACTGGTACCTTGGAACATGACCCCTGACTCCTGTGTTGACTGAAAATGTGTAAAGTAAATTTAACTATGAGAAGACATGTGGTAACTTCAAATTGAGGTACTCATATACCATAAAGGGCTGGTATGCCTGCAAAGTTTCAGGGTCACGAAAGAAAAATAATGAAGATCTATCCTGGATTGGAGAAAACGAATCTGAGGTGGATTTCTGATTGGAAACTAAGCCAGGAAAAGACATGAAGTAAAACCCACAAAAAGGACTAGCAATTGTCGCAGTACAGGGTCAGGATTTGTGTTGATCATCGCACCATAAAAAAGTTATGAAAAGAAGTAGGTGCAGTCCAAGCAGGCTTTGTGGAAAAGGAAACACACAACACAAATTAAGGATCCATAACTAAATAATCTATGTATCATTTAAAAAGAACCAGACTGAAGGAACACAGAGCCAGTAGTTTTGTTGTTAATGTTACATATTTGTGGAGCAAAATTACAATCAACAATCTTATTCTCATGAAAATAAAGGTACTTTTATTTAGATTGGTCAAACAGAAACTTATTACTGTTACAGTTTGTTAATGCCCCCCATTCATTTTTTAAAATGACTTCCGTGGTGATTATTATTCCTTAAATATTTAAAATTAGGAGTTCAGTACCCATGTGTCTGTTACTAAATGCAGATCAATTTTGCCAAACAGATCTCAAAACAAAAGGAGTAAAATTTACAAATGGTGCTCTTAAAACGAACACTAGAATATTCTTAAAACTAAGATCCTTTGAGCCAACGGATCTGAAGCTTTCTATTGCTATTCATGCAGAAGAAATAGTCATTTTTAATTAAGCAGTTAATGTGGGATCAAAAGCAAAAGATGAAATGCATAAAATAGTATCAGCTAAACTGAGAGCAGAGCATGATTTAGGGTGATAATTTACAATTTCCTCCAAAAAACTAGCAGTACTTTGCGATCTGAAGACATTATCAACTCTTTTTTTATTTTTTAAAAATTCAGTCCTTAAACCCCTTTCGAAAACAAGAAAACCAAAAGGGCACGCAGTCCTGCAGGGTGACCCTGTGCCCCTGCAACACTGGGCTGCGTTACTAAAGGAGGCGTCCTGCAAGTCCTTGCCACAGCTCCGTGTCCCTGTCTTCTCCCCTGTGTGTTTCCGCTCTGCACAGTCTGCCTACAGTGCTGGCCACAAGCACAGCTGGGGCCTGAGATGGAGTCTCTCAGGTTCCACACACAAAGATACTCCTGTTCCCAGGAAGTGCTCTCGGGTTTCCTCATCCTACAGATAATACCTCCTGCTCTGGGGGGACAGATGACGACACCCCTGCTTCTTAG
Organism: Octodon degus; assembly: GCF_000260255.1. Taxonomy (NCBI): domain Eukaryota; kingdom Metazoa; phylum Chordata; class Mammalia; order Rodentia; family Octodontidae; genus Octodon; species Octodon degus. The sequence goes on from NW_004524783.1 coordinate 3,584,190, forward strand.
GGCTCCATTCAGTACAAGAGTTCCTGCTGCTTTCGGGAAGTTGTCAACCCACAAAAGCACCTTTATCGAGGCATTCAAACACCTCATTTTGGTGCCAAAAGCCAATAGGCTCTTTTTCATTGCTTTATTTTACCATCTTTTCAAAAACCAAGTGAGTTTTTCTTTCTTTAACAAAACAAACATTCAAATACTCTTTCCATGTCACTGTAACTCACTATGACATTCTCTGTTTGCATCGGCATTGTGCACTATTTTCAGCATTGCAGTATGAGAGAATAACCTCACAAACTGTTCTCTAAAACAAAACTGACAAAAACTGTAGTGTTTTAAAAAATCAGAGCAGTGTAGCTCACCTTTGACCATCCCAATTCTGTTAAACTTCAGAGTGAGAGATGTAGGTCACACATTCAAGGTGGACAAGACAAGGACCTGAGAGGAAGTTTAAATCTCCAGGTCTTTCAAGGTGGAGTTAGGGAGACCAAGCACTCAACTGACTGTCATTCTGGGAAGAAGAGCAGAGAAGGACTGTGGAGAAAAGCTTTTATTCCTGCAAAAAGGTTGTACACTGACAAAGAAAAAGACTGGTTTTTACTTGCAATGCTTTCTTCCATTTGTGTACTCACCATAAGGCTCTGTGAATAAACTTCTGTGACTACCTGGAAGAGGAGGAAAGAGGAGGGAACTGGCTCCAGGAGAAAAAGAGGGGCAGATTTTCAGGCAGTAGAAGGCATTTGGCATTATTATAACAATCTGAATCAGAGGGCTAAAAACAGATTCTTTCTGTAGAGAGGGGCACAGCTTCTCGGGACCAGGCCAGGCTACAGACTGGGGACCCCGAGGGGCAGTCTGCCTCTAGAGTCTTCAGATGCTTCCTGTACCACTTTCTTCCAAATGTTCCACAGAGCAGTATGTTCAGGAGACGGACATGAGCTCTTTGTAAATTCTACTTTACGTCACTTTACTAAACTGGATTGAGGTGTGTTTTTTTTTTTTTATTTTCATTTGCTTATTATAAAATTAGGATGATTACAGTCCCACCCTCCCTGTGGGGGTGATCTTGATGTGTTGAGAGAAGCAGCCCGGGCCTTGGGACAATGCCGGTCCCTGCCCATACCCTCTGCTATCTCTGCTGGCTCAAAGGCTGCAACAGGCCCTTCTGACAGGCTAAAGGGTGTCTCTCCCACTCCCTATGTTGAAACTGGAAACTGCAGCACCTCAAAATGTAACTGAATTTGGAGACCAAGTCATTAAAGAAGTAGTAAGAACGAAGCTCTTAGAATTCATACAAGCTGATAGGGTTCTTCTCCATAAGAGAAAATCTGGGCCCAGATGGCAGTGACAAGTGACCAACCCTTCTGCACTGCCTGAACCCTTGGCTGGGGTGGGGGCTCTGCTAGGGCTGCTTGGCAAACCTGAGCTCCCACAAGCTGCTCCCCTCCCATGTGATAACAGTTTGCTCCCCAAGCCAGGACTGAAATGGTGTAATTATTTTTGAGCCACTAGGAAACTACCTAAGAACAGAACGTTCATACTCTTTTTTTCTGGTATATTTAAAGTTTGACAGACTCATGAAAAAATGGGGAGGGAAAGGATGTAATCAGATATACAGGGCTATCTTTCTTGTCAACTAAAAATAATAAAGCTTTGCAGAGCTGCCTTACACCGCAGGCAAGGACAGCAGGCCCACTTCCTGTCCCCTCCAATGCCTGCAATGCCTTTCAGTCATAAATATCCACACCCCTATTTTACACTTGGCTAAAGTTCTGGAAATGCTGACCACTGGGGCTTATCACTGTGTGACTCTCTAGGCAATGACCTAGAAGGACCTGGAGAATCCTGACAGTGCAGCCTTGTATGCACAGCCCACTGGCAAGAGAGAAAGAGATGGGTCGGAGGTCAGCCTCATCCTCTGCCCACCATCTACCACCTCTTCCAAATCCGGCTCCCTCAACGGTGCTGGTAAAGAAGGAAGTCCATTAGACACAGAGGGCTTGTAACTCGTACTTTTCAAAAATCACTGTGAAACATCAGTGAGAGGAAAGGGAGTCCTTTAAGAGTTCAGTGGTGCACTATGGGAAATTCGGCTCCATTTTCACATGGAGATGGCAGAGGACGCACAGCTGCAGGATGAACGGATGGACTTTTCTTTGGTGATCATTCTGTTTGGATTCACAAGCAACTTGGACAGAAGGCAAGACAGTGCACCAAAATGACTATTTTTATACACACACAGAGAAGGGATGCTACTATTTCTCTGGAAACCACCGCCACTTCCTTTTGGTGGAACACTCCTCACTTGTACATCTTCCACTACATCTATAACAAAAATGCAAAGAAGCTGGAGTGGTGTTGTGAGGATAAATTTTGTTGACTATTCCTGTTCTACTGGAAAATGTTCATGAAAATCGTATCCCACAGATAAGTCACAGAGACTCATGATATATTTCTTTCATGTAAATGGTTTTAAAGGGTGACTCATTAGAAGGGGCCAATTTTTCTGCTAACTGGGCAGAGTTAAGAGAGTCCAAGGCATTTAGTACAACTTGAATATCACAGCTCTTTTCAAAATAAGAAAAATGTATTAAAGCAAATAGCAGCACCCAGCATGACTTTTTGTGATTTTTTTTTTAGAGGTCCAGTTAATTTATGACTACGTGAAAAAAAAATTATGAGTAGGTGATATTTCACTGAGTTGATTTTCTTTTTAACCTTCAATTCTTTTTTCCCCCCATAATTTTATTGAGTAACAAATAGCAATGGACAGTTTGAAATCAAATTAGTAGGACAGTTCCAAAATTAACACATTGCATACTTTCTTCCTAGTGGTTATTTGTAGTACAAGATGCAGACATGATATCCTATTTACAAACACTATTAGAACAAATCCCTCTATTCATTGAATTAAGAGAACAGCTGTATATTTATCCTAACCATTTTGAATACATAGATACAAAATGGTCATTCATCTGTATCCCCCCTTTTTTTGTTTAGTTCTGTCATTTAAATATTATAGGTGTGTGAACTCAGCAAAATATTCCAAAATAGTCCAGTAGTCCATAATAGTACTGGGTTTTCTGCGTGACTGGCAATGTCAGAAGTTGTTGACCTGAGTTCCCTACAGCTCATCATAACCACACGAATTTACTTCTTATACTTCGTTTTTATACTTTTCTGCTGGATGGTTAAGACCAAGATAAAGCAGGACCTATGCAACAAAAGTTGTAGCTTTTGTATCTGATAAGGTCAGTGAAATCCCCTCAGGATTTATCCTGAGACCCTGTACCTCGGTTTGTAGATCCTTTGTCAGTGTCAGCCATGTTTTAACTCTCAATTCTTGAATTACATCTTTTAGATATGTCTGTACATGAGCCAAAAGACACACGTGCAAAATTATCCATGACAGCAATGTTAGGACAGTTGACCAGCTGGAAGCAACCCAGCTGTCCCTGTGTGGTGCACTAGATAAGAAATTGGGCTCTATGCAGACATGGAGTCCACATATCCATAAAAAGACTGAGGCTGGTCTCTGTGTATTGATATGGGAAAAAGTGATAAAAGCCAGCCCCCCCCCAAATAAGGCAATATGGTAGGAGAGAAATGAATATATATTCATTTGTTTGTACTGTCTTAATAAAACACGGTACTAAACTAGAAGTAGGAAAAATGGCTGCTCTACACTGGTAAATGGAATTAGGAGCTTGAGACTTCTAAGTTTAAACCTTTTTATGTTTTATGCGTGAGCCATGTGAGAAAAAGTCTTAAAAACTGGCTTTTGTCTTCTGAATGTGAGGTCTCTCTCTGAAATTCTATGCGTATGAACACTTCCTGTGTGCATCAGATTTGTGCAAGGACACGCCTCACAAGGCCCACTGCTTCAGCAATAGCTGGAGTCACTTAAGGGGCCTTCTTATGTTTTCCGCTTGGCTCTCTAGATCTAGCCAACTGGTTCACCTTCTGTTTACGGGACAGTGAGCTGTAGGAACACAACTGTAACGCTCATCTCACACTTCCCTGAACAGAGAAAGACAAAGAACATGCCACACCAGCTTGCTGGTGCCTGCCCCTCAGCAGTGCTTGGCTGCTGCTTTCTTTGGCACCCTCAGAACCGTGGCACGCTGATCCTCATCAGCAGAGGGAGGCACGATCACTTCTCTCTCCAGATAGCATTTACTCACTTCAAAAGATCTGTAGGAAATGACACACTGCACTCAGCAACCACATCTTACCAAACATACCGTATTTTTGTAATATTTCACAGCTTCTGCAAGTACTAATTAGAGAGAATAATTTTAAAGAGGAATCCCTAGTTTGTCTAATAAACAGCACAGGCTAAGCTACAGAGTGAGAATGAGGCCGAACGTGCGAGGCCGAGAGCTCTGTGCACCGGGCAGGCCAGCTCCCAGGTCCCCTGGCAAGCTCCTCATTCGCCCCCTGCCTCCCAGCTCAGTGTGATGGCCCTAAGAGCGAGTGTGGTAAGAGAGGTCCACCCACCCCACTTATGGCTGTGCCATATGTATAATTTTGTGATGATCTAATATGAACAGTGTCAATACCTGCTTATGTTTTTTTTCCTGTTTAATAAATACTTTAATGTAAAGTTGGAATGTGAAAATACCTCAAACATGAAGCATTCGCCAGGATAATGGCCCACTGTGCGGCTCCATAATTATATCCTGCATAGAAAAAGCTCCTTAATCACAGGGCTGGGGTTGATCACTTAGTCTCAGAGGCACAGAGCTCAGGGGATGGACAATGCCTTTGCTTTTAATTCTCGGTGCGACTCCATGTTCCTCAGTTTTTCTTCCCGCAGGGATTTACATCAGCAGATGTTCCAACAGAATAAAACTGCTCTTTTCCAAGCTAACTTAAAAACAGCAGATACATGTTCCATTATATGTATTTTTAAGACTACGTGGGCAGATATGGGTCTGAAATGCCTATGCATTAGCTGCCTGGGGTGTGTTTTCCGTTAGCAGTGGCAATTTGGCCTAAAGCAAATATAGCAGGATCACAATATATTCAACTAAACTTGGTATGGCACTAAAGCTTTTTTCAATATACCTTACATTTCTGAAAAATTATTAGGTCATTTGAAAGTCATAAGCAGTTGCAGTCTTATTTTAAGCAGGGGATTCTGATTCACCTTTGAGGCAGGTCATTCCATGACCTGGGAAAGACACCAAGGTGAACCAATACAAACCAAGCCATCTCACATACACTTGCAGAAATGACAGAGGCCGAGACTGGCAGCTCCAGGTTTGCTCAACGAAACTTTCAGAGATACAGAAGCATCTTCGTCTCTGCCAGGCTGGGCATGGAGATGGGTGTGGCTGGCCACATGTGACATGGCTATTCCCAGGATACAGAAGCTGAAGAAGTCAGGTATGTGGCACAACCCCAAAAGGGAATCTCGTCCTGGCATCCATGGCTCAGTGTGGATGGACCACGTGTCATTTCAGTCTTAATGCCCCTGACTCTATGAAGTCACTCACTCTGGACACCCCCATCCTGACCTGTCAGCCCAGCAGTGAGCAGAGAATGGGCCAGTACCCTGCAAGGAGCGGTGACCGTGCTCTTGTCAGCTGTACTGTGCTGATGCAGGGCTGCTGCCGCCTGAGAGCTGAAATGGTGGCCTGCATGGGAATGAGGTAGTCTTGGTACCCTGTATGCAGGGGGCTGGCTGGGAGCGCTCAGGTGAGGCCTGGGCATGGCCTTCTGACTTGCACATATGCGTGATCTTCTAAGCCTTCCCTTCCACAATCTGCAAAGCACTGGGAAAGTCCTGTCTGTCCAACACAGGGGTGAAGGAGACACAGGAGCTAAGGGCTGGGCTGATAGGATCAGGGAGGGATGGAGGGGAGGCTACCAGCAACCAGGCAGAGGCATGGCTTTGCCGGGCCCACATATTACACAGACTGCAGAAAGAGGTGAGGTGAGAAAAACAAGCCGGAGGGAGGAAACAGGGCCTCAAATGCACTGTAATTTGGCCTTGGTGGAAACCCAGTCTTATTTTATATTCACATAGTGGCTGCCCATTGGAATCAGATGTGGAGCTTGAAGACTCCAAGTATGGGGTCTGGGCTCATTCATTCATTTTAAGACGTTACCAATGATTCTGAGAGCAGCTGCTGGCAAACATAATGGGTCTATTTCTTTGGACTTTGAGTAATGGCCTCTGTAAATAAATCTACAGTGTATAAAGTTTAAAATAGTGCTGAAGTGGACAAAGACAATCACAAATTAACTGCATCTGCCCCATTAACATCCCTGCTGAGACACTATTCCAGTTGAAAAGGTCCCCTCAAATCTACAGGCCTCCACTTAAGCTCCCCTCTGTGACTCACCATGAAGGGCCCATTTCCCGTTTACTGCTTTCATTCAGAGCTGGCTTCACAAAGAGATTCTCTGCTCCTTATCAATCTTTCCATTTACTTGTAGTTTCTCTACCACAGGTATAAGGTTAGGATGACAACCTGCAGCCATCATCCCTCTTAAAAGCTGTTTAAAGTACTTTGAGTTCCTATAGAGTTCCCTGGAGGTCTTTAGTGGTCCCTGGTATTCACTATATTGAGACTTTTGTAGATTATCCTGCTATTAGCAATACTTGCCAGCTAGATCAAGATTTTATCTGTTCTCTACCACTGACTCATTGAACAAATTTATCTGCTTTCCTTTAAGCTTTCTCATTTTTATGCATTTAGTGAGATGGTTCAAGGAGCATCAGATAGAGGCAAGTGAAGAGGAAAAATCCTCTTCTGTTATGCAATGCATCACACGAAGAGGTGTGTGTGTGTATGTGCGCACATGTGTATGTGCTCGTGTACGGACAGGCATGTGTACACTTGTGCATGCATGAGATGTGAGGCCTTGTGCGATGTTAGGAAACTGGCTACTAGTCTATGGCTCAGGAAATTTCATCAAGAGGTACATGATGGGATTTGTGTTTTAGGTGCAGCGAGTATAAGCGAGGCTTGGGAGACTGGGTAGCAAGAGCTAACGGTGGAGTGGAGAAAAGAGATGTTTAAAATGTATTACTGAGATAAAGCTGAAGGTCGGATTCCCATATGCCTTAGTCCATCCCCTCTGTGATCATAAAACACTGAGTCATTTACAGATAACAGACTTAGCAGACGCAGTGCCTAGTGGGCCTGCTCCTCGGTGCTGACACCTCCTGTGTCTCCACACAACAAAAGCACAAAGGGCTCCCTAGGATCCTTTTATAGGGGAACTAATTCTTTTCACAAGGGCACTGCCCTCATGACCTAACCAGTTTCCAAATCCCCTGCCTTTTGACAACAACATATAGGAAACTGGAATCTGACACATTAATTTTAGAAGGACACATTCAGACTACAGCTTCATATGATTAAGCAATCATCCTACTTCTGGGTATATACCCCAAAGAATTTAAAGCACAGACTAAGAAGACAGCTACACACTCATGTTCACAGCGATGCAGAATAACCCGAAGACGGAAGCAACTCAAGTGTATGTCAGAGGAGGCAGAAATAAACCAACGTGGTATACACATACAATGGCGAATTCTGTAGCCTTGGGAAATTCCGACACACGCCAGAACAAGGACAGATACTGAAGATATTATTGTGAAGTAAAGAAAACGTGTCGTAACAATCATATACTGTTGCAACGATGAATGCAAATCCCGTGTCTCCTCTCCATTGACCGCAGCCGCCTGTGTCCCCATGAGAACGGATCAGAAGTGCCCATCCCTGTGGAGACCACAGTGAGGTAAGGAACACAGACTATTTGTGGTGCACGTTTCACAGTAAAACACAGGGTTCTGAGGTACAGTTCTTGGTCTCCAGGGCTCAGGTGACCAGCAAGAGTTCTTTCTCCTATTTTTGTTCTTATTCCCTACAAATAAGTATATTCTCTTACCTCCCTCAAAAATCAAATGCATAGAGCCCCCCCGCAACCAAAATCCAAAACCAACAAGCCAACAAACAAAAATCAAATGCAAGTTCTGAAATTTGTAAATACAAACAGCTCTTAGGGGGAGGTTGATTTTTCTAAGGAGGTATACTCTTCTAAACATAAAAAGCAGTAGCAAAGAGAACCCTATCTCTATGGGATAGTATAAGAAAAGGTAAAATTGCTCAGTTGGCCTTTACTGAAAACCCTTCTAAGAAATACACTTTTCTTAGAAACCCTTCTAAGGACACAAGTGCTAGTAAGGTCCCTGTGCCCATCCACCTGCACTCAGACCTGCCTAGGGTTGCAGACTTCCCTGACAGGGATGTGGTCAGAACTCAGGCTCCTAATGAAGAGTACACCCACACACTCAGTATTTCTTCCAAAAGTGCCAGTCACAATGCACCCTGACCATCCCCTGCCCCTATATCTGGAAAATGAACCCAAGGGCTGTGTGCTGAGCCTCATCCTCAGCTTTCTTTGTCTCTTTTCTTTTAACTTGAGACAAGGTCTTGTAACTCATTACTTTGCCCAGGTAGGGCTCAAGCTTGTGATCTTCTTGCCTCAGTCTCTCAGTATGCATCAGCATGCCTCACCCAAAGCTCTTTTCTTAAAGCTGCATTTTGATGAGACACCACTGCGCAAGTGTAAGAGTAGCCCTTCAAATTTAACTTGTCCCCAAAGCTGCTGTCTAGTCTTGGGCCACGGCAGCAGGCAGGACACAAATGGGTGGTGTGGGGACACATGTAGTTTTCTAGACACAATGTATCCGTGGACAAGGTGGAAGGACTGTCTCCCATGACTGGGGACAGATTTTCACCTTATAGGCAGAAAAGCTAACGGAGTCAAGACTTGTGCTCGGACCTGCAGAAATGTGCACTGTGGAAAGCTGGTGGGTGACACAGAGAACTCTGTTGCACAGCCTATTTCCATTTCCAGCCACCACTGCCTGGGTACTGTTGCCATCAACTGTCAGGCATGTAGCTGAGCAATGCAAGGCTGTTGCGTAGGGCAGCTCTCGTTATGAGGACAGAAAAGGCCAACAACTTGGATAGGAGTGCCATTCTAAACAGGGGCTATTTAGAATTGGCCTTATTGAAACCATAAATATTTCTGATATTCCTGTCTATTTTCTATGACCAAGAATAAGCAAGCAGAAAAGTTTGACCAGCTGAGATGGTGTGAGGGAAAAAGTCACTTGGATTTACTGAGGTTAAAGGGGAGTATTTTCTACCTATTTCCACAGTAAATAGAAGCTTCTCCCTGAGGGAGTGTGAGGAGACTGGAGGCTCCCCATGTGAGCTGTTCGTCAGACACAAATCTCCAAGCTCAGGCCCAGCCCTTGATTCTGAGGTCATGGCAGAGAGCAAAAACCACAGACACAAATAAGACTGGCAGCACAAGGGCTTGCTGAATTCTTATTCTATTTTAGTATGCTTTGTGTCTGCGAAACTTGTGATTAAGATGCTATGAGACAAGAGGGGGCAGTCAGAGGAGGACCTCAGAGCTGTCAAACCCCAAGGTTGGCTGCCGACAAGGGTGTCTGGAGAGAATTTTTAAGATGCACAGCTGTTCATAACAAGGCTTGCTCACTGGAGAAATCCCTTTCTGGGAAGGATGTGGTTTGTGAGGGACAGAATACGACTGTGAAGGATGGAGAGTAATTTTTCAGATGCTAGAACACTGCAGAAGTTGAGAGAAATAAAATGGCGCACACAAACTCAACCTGCATCAGAACTTTTCAGGACAAAGTCAACTGTGGGAAATACATAGTTCTTTCCCCTCAGCGAGGCTGCAATTGTAAACACCAGGAAACAAGAACACACCACGGGAAGACTCATACAAAAGGAAGTCTTTCAGAACAAGATTTATTTGTAGCAAGTAAAATTTATAAGCCTTTGGGAGGCTACAATAACTTAAGGAAAAAAGTGTGACTTTATTTTCTACTTGAACTCAAGGAGTTTCCCACACATTACACAGCAGCAGGTGCTGTGGCAGCAGGTTAAAGAGAGCTTGGCACAGCACGGATCCCTACTGTGCTGAGCTCAGCCATCTGATGGGTCTTAGGAAGGCCAACGCTCCACTCAAAACACAGACAGCTCCACTAGGAATGAAATTAGACCCCTCAGCTCTTGGCTGAAGTGTGAATATTCTCTGCTTTTCTCACCAGATCCCAGCAGAAATAAATCTTGTTCTTCCTGTTTCTCATTGAGGAGATAATAAGTTCATACTTAGGCTCCTAGGGGTCCGGAGCATGGCAGGACCTATAATTAATGGGGTGAGCTAATCAGTAGTTGCATCCTATGCGGCTGCATTTAGCTCAGGGCATGACTAACCCACAGCTGGAGGACAGCCCCAGAGTGTGTCACAGCGAGTGTACCGAGGGCATCAAGGGCAAGTGATGGAAGCCACTGGAATGTTCTCAAATTAACAGAAAAGAAACAGTATGGCAGAGTACAGAGATACTCCCTCAGGAAAGGGAAACAGCATACTCTCAATCTGGAAGAATGGGCTACCTGCAAGTACTGCAAGAAAGGACTACACACAGAGCAGCTCAAGTGTACAAGCATGACCCTCCCACACCTCCGCAAAAGTGACAGATAGATTGGCGTTTCTTCAAAGGCCTTAACGGCTCAAATAGCATTTCAACAGGAGAGAAGATACAGCCAGCATTGTGCAGTACAAATGTAATATAGGCTGTACACGAATAGTCAAGATATTCTTAAAGCCATATGAAATAAAATTAAAAAGTATTGTTTTTATGGTGCTAGAGATAGAACACAGGGCCTTCCAATGCTAGGCAAGCGCTCCACCTGTGAGCGGTCCCCTCAGCCCAGAAAACAGGCAACTTAATGATGCACTCAGCCTCGTCTATAGTCCTTCCCACATGTGATGACTATAATGTAAGGACACTAGCTTCTCACACACGCCAGTGCAACTTACACCTGCAGCACACCTCTATCCAGGTGAAACACTCTTCAAGGGTTCAGCACCCACATCTGTTTTACGGTTGCCATGGTGAGGCCTCTGAGACAAAGAGTCACAAACTCTGTGAGAACCTGTCATTGTCCTGCTCCGATTGTCTAAAGGAGTCACCTAAGAATACCAAATATTGCCCCTCTCATCCGCTCTGGTATTCCAGCCTAAAAGCACTTCTTCCCAAGGTGCCTTCCTGGCAGCTGCAAAGCTCTGCACCAGGCGCTGCCCACCACACCTGGTCTTGCAGGGTCCTGCTCCATGCCCTGCCCAAGTGGGCAGTTGTGAGGTCTGGTTTTTCAAAAGCTATAAAAATGGAATGGTTATCTTCTCAGGCCCGCATATTTAATTTCTTAGAACTTAATGCTAACAAAAGAAAGAACCTGAATGACTCAGGAACTGGATTCAGAAACTAATTCAGGAGAGCTGAGAAGGCTCCCCCTTCCCCTCCCTGTGTGTTTCCTGCACACCTGCAGGTGGGCCATGTCTGCTCTTTCTCCTCCATGGATGAGTGGTACTGGCTCCCCCACAAAGCAGCCCCTTCTTCTCTTCCAAGCTGACATCACATCACGCCTTATACTACAACCTCAGGAAAGAAGGAGGTCACTTCTTAATATTTCTATGTATCAGGTGAAATTCTGATTCCCACTCAGTGCCTGACAGATCAGAAATGCACAGGGAGCCAGTAAAATGCAATGATGGTGCACCTGATTCAGAGAACAACAGACAGCAGGAGCCACTGCCCTTTCCTGTGGCCCTACCTTTGTGGTTGAAGATGCCTTCCATCTCCATGCTGCTCCTGGAGTGGGCGATACAAAGAGAGCCACAGGGCACCAGGCCTTCTGCTGCAGGGGACCTGTCAGTGGTGCGCACCAGGCACCAGTCAGGCTTGTCATGTGGACGCTCCAAAACCTCAACTGTCTGGCCACGACGGATGGTCAGCTCGTTGCTGTTGCATGCTGTGAAGTCATGGATCACCACAGTCAGCTCACAGCCACCAGAGAGCTGGAGAGAAACAGAGGAAGAGGGACAGGTCAGCAAGCACAAGCGACAAGCTTCCCTCTGTGGGCACAGCTGAAATTCAGATCACATGGAGAGAAAGTGGTGGCCACACTACCCCTTTGGTGCCCTTGGGAACCATGCAGATAGGTATTTTTTCCGGTTCCAACACTGGGTTTTAAGGTTCATGCCAGAATGTGGTATGTTTTGCCTCAAAAAGTACTCTAAACTTACGGCAAGCCAATTAAAATCTATTTAAATTAGACTTAGCTTATTATGAAATATGACAATAAAATGAAGTAACATTCCACTCCCAATTCTGTTCAGGATGGTGACTGGGCCTTCCTTATACTGGAGTATCTGACTGCCTCGGCAAAAAGAAGACAGGCTGGATACCCTGGAACAGCTCTCCTCAGGACCTGTTGAGGGCTCCCTTTCCACTCTGCATTTCATCATGGTACTTTACAATGACGCCCTAAGCAGCCAGTAAACAGGTTTCATCAGTTTGCTGTGAGCTAAAAGACCAAGCATGTAGTTCTTTTGCTGGGAGGAGACAGAATGTCTCAGGCACAAAAAGACTGGGCAGCTCAAGTAAAAACTGTGTCTAGTTCTAACAGCAACCCACCTGCTGTGCTGCTCCTGCCCTCAACTCTTAGGCCTCTAGGCCCAGCTCCTGGCCTTCTTTTGTCAGGCCTTCACTCTGAGTGCCTTTTTCTTCTTACTCACTTCCATTTTCTGCCAAATGACACTACTCAGCCTCCACAGCTCCATGAAGACGGACCTCCACACTCCCTGCTGTGGGCCAGGCGCGGCCTCCCATAGCCTGTGTCCTGATGTCTTATCCTGGAGTGTAACTCATCAGCTCACTAGCATCTCTCCTACATATGAACCCCGACTCCAGGGGGGCCCGGGTTCTGTCTCCCCACACCTCATACTGTTCCTCCCAAGGATGCACCAGGGCAGTCCTGTGCTTGACTCCTGCTGCGTACCTGGCACTCTCCCCTCTCCCTCCATGTATGAGGCCAGGACAGGACTCAGCATGCTCAACTGCCAGGTGTTTCTCTTCCGGTGGTGCCTCGGGCAATACTGTCAATGACAATCCCCCAGGGTCAACCACTTGCACTCTTTTGGCCTCCAAAGGCCATCAACTGGGCTCCAAGGTGACCTGCTGACTCTTCCCTGTACGCAGCAAATGTTTCATTTCCTGTTCTGCAGTGACCTTGTAAGTGACCTTCCTGATTGACTCCGTGCTTCCCTTAGTCATCTGCACATTGCTGTTCCTCCTACTAAAGAACATCCTACTCAAGAGCCTCAGCGCAAGTTCCTTGGCACAGGCTTCAAGGCTCCACCTGCCTTAGCAGGTCCACCTGCTCACATCCTGCAGTGCCCTTCTGCTACCTCTGAGGTGGCACTCACATGCCTGGCCATGGCATCCCCATGTCTGGGTGCTTCCATACCCCCAGCTGATCGGTACATTCCCTGTTTGAGCCCGCTGAAAAGCCTCTCCTACACCTGCCAGGCCCAGAATTGTTTGGCAGCAACTGATACTGCAATTCTGAAGTGAGTGGTGTCTGCTCCCACCCCCAGACAGCAGGTCTGTGTCACTTTCCTGCGAACTTCAGTGCCCCCACCTTGAGGGCAGAGACAGGGCCCATGTGGTCCTTACAGAGCGTAAGGGCAAGCACATGACTTGCCGGCGCACCACCAGAGCAGAGTTCCCCTTTGCAAGTATTCAAACATTTGTTGAAAATAATAAAACACTCGCTCTAACGAGGAAGGCAATGCCTTTGGAAAATACAAGTGGAGCATAGCTTTTGCTCTGTGACTTCGGGAGCTAGCTGTGCCCACGTTCCATCTGCACAAAGTCCCATTCTGTTGTTCATGTCACTTGAAGGCTGCAGCAGTGTTGGGGACACAGTCCCTGTGCTAAGGAGGGGGAAGGAGCAGCCCGGCCTCCTGCCCTCAGAGGCCCCTGGACATATCCAGGGGCCTGGGGAGCCTGCGCCTCCTCCAGCAGCTCGTGCCTGAGCTGTGTCCCAGGCCACAGCACACCCCGAGGGCTGACTGCTGCCTTCCGTCATGCTCTGCAATGCCAACTGTCCTGCTCTCATGGCCTGCCTCTTAGGGAAAGTTTGGAGATTTCTAATGAGAAACACATGTCTGCTAGACAACCACAAAGAGTACAACAAAACAAAACTAGTCTACCATAAAGACTAACAATCAACAAAGCGAATCATCTTTGGTAGGCCAGAGAAAATGTCCACAAATGTTTAATTCCCTTTTAAGTCTTGCAAACTTCTCCATGGGGCTAGCACACTAACGTACATACATGTCTCTGAACAAAGGTGCTAACGTGAAGAGGCTATGGTAGAAGGCCACTCTGGAAAAGCATTTTCCTCGCAGAATCAGTGCTAAGGATTGGTTAATCCCTACAACAAAGCGAAGCAGAGCTCCCTGTTCCAGGGCAACAGGACCAGTCTGTGAACTCCAACAGGGCCCTGCTGCCCTGCCCTTCCTGTGTCCCGCAGGCCTGGCCTCAGCTTCTGGTAGGGGTGAGTGGGCTGCCTTGGCTTTCTTCCAGCAGCCTCAGCGCAGCCCCTGGGAAGGACACCACCTCATCTGGGGCTTCAATGCCTTTGTTCTCCAGGGTCTTAATTTTCAGACTGCTCACAGCCAAGCAAGAGTTTTGTGGGTGGGGGAAGTGTGGGAACGGGGAGAGGGGCTGCCCGAGAAGGAGAATTAAGTTAGACTTTTTCTGGCATTGATTTTTTAGCCCCTTACAGAGTAACCAAAAATGATTGGAACCATCTGTGTACTTGACAGAAGAAAAGAAATAAAAATCAAGCCTGTTCTGACAAGAAAAAAAAGTTAAAACATTTTTGATGTTTTTTTCTAGAACTTAAAAAAAATCTATTATCAGGGTAATATTTCAAACAGTGCTAAATTATCACCTTAGAAAAAAATCTTCATATCTCTCATTCAATGGGCTTTACTCTTAAGCAGAGAGATGAATCACACCCACATCATTAAGGGAAGGAGCAGACGGGTGCCCTCCCCAGAGAAGAGCTGTCCTGTGGATTTTCCTCACAGCGTGCACACAGGTATTTTCAACCTCTTCCTACACAACTTCTCTTTTGTGTAAGAAAGCTGTAGTAAGTACTTTAAGAAACTAATATAAATCATCACTGTTTTTTAAGAAAATTTAACTTCCTACTGAGGTCAGATAACGTACCTTACAGCATTAAAGGTGAGGAAGTCTCCCTCCCAGCGTTTCCACCCTCAGCCACTTGTTTTCATCACTATGTTGACGTTATCACTTCATTTCTCTAGTTTAAAAATCATGTTTCTTTTACAGCCATGTTTTGTGAAAGTGTATCTTTTTCATTTTAATACATTTTACAGACTTCTATCATGGACTTAACACATACATTTAGTTCAAGAACACAACAGATTCCATGACTTACATTAACACTGGTGAACACACATCCAAAGATAGATTTTAAAAAACTGTTTAGGTTTTCACCTTTAAAATATTAATGTGGCAACTATTAATGCACATGAGATGGCAATAAACAGACTGTGGGGCCCAGAAACATGGATAATTAGCACAACCGAGACAGGGCTCTGGCTGCTTCTTTCCAGAATGACTGAAAAGAACAAGTTCCTGCCCCTCACGTAAAGAATGACAATCCTTTGGTCACAGATTTGCGAATCTTTAGCAGTCACTATACAATTTCACTCTTTACCTAACAAAAAAAAACAACAAACCATGCCCTATGGCTGCCCTGCCTCAGCCTTAGCTGAACAGGCCCTGGCAGGGGACTGCTCCGCAGTGGGCGTGCCTACAGCTGCCTCTGTCCACTTTCCCCAGCAGCCCCCATCCTGGTGTGGTATAGTGTTGTGTCACAGGAACACATAGTTCTTGATAGACAACAGCAAACACCCAGTCTGCATGCCCAAACTGAGCTCTAGACAGGTCTGGGAGGTGGCACTGAGCTCTTTGGAGTGGCACAGTAGGTAGTGTAGCCTCCTGCCAATGAGGCCATTTCAAGAGCCCACAGCCTAAGGTGTCAGAGGTCAACTGCAGGTGGGTATCTGGCCAATTTCTGGAAAGCAATTCAGAAAGAAAGAGGAAATGTGGTCTAACAAAAGCTGGTTTTCTCCCTAAAGAACAAAGTGTATAAACTCTTCGGAACAGTCGTACCCTATAGCCTGCTTCAGAAACCTCACAAAAGAGTCATGTGGTTTCATGAAGGTTTCACACAGAGCAGAGCAAAAAAGATTACTTGGTTAAAGGGGATTAGCGAGTACAGCTCCATTACTGGCAACAGCCACAAAAAAGTTGGCAGTCGGCAGCTGGAATGATCCCCGGAACAAATGCAGCCATGCCCCAGGTTCTTGCCCACTGCGGGCCACTTCACAAAGGCAGAGCTTATTAGCAGCCGTCTTACAGCCTGACAACAGGCCTCCCACCACCACGCCAACGCCAGTGCCAGTGCTGGTTTACCTAGGGTTAGCATCATGAAGAAGCATTTATGAAGGTCTTGTTGCTGGGAGTCTGAAAGACAATTACTGCAGGTACACAAAGAAACCTGGGAGAACTAAAAATGGTTATGATGGTAAATTTTGTTACAGCTTTTCACCGGAATTAAAAAAAAAAAAAAAGCCCCAAAAATCTATGAGAAAAAACAAAACACAAAACCTTTCCAAAACTAGCAGTTTACCATGTCTGACATTTTATCTCCAAAAGAATTTGTGGGTGCAGTGTGAGAGATGGCACTTACTCTGCTTTTTACCAACATAATCACACACTGGGCTTGTGATGTAACAGACACCTAGGAAAGCTTCCTTGAACGGCCATACACATGATCTGGAGCAGAATGCTGGATGTAAGAACGCTAAACTTAAGAGCCAACTAGAGAGGCAGACTCCAACTGCCAAAGGGAAAAGCAGGGCGAGGACAGCTATGCTCGGGTGGCGTGGGAATTAAAAGCCCTGCTCCCGGGAAGGTGGAAGCAGGATCTGCCTCACACTGGTAGGCTCGGGGGGATAAGACACTTCTTAGGATGGCTTTGCTAGAAGGGCCTTCTGCTGGTTTTCTCTGTAGAACTAAACTATTAGCTAGTCAGCCCGGGCATCTCACCAGGAGGGGCGAGCTACAGTTTGAATCAAAACTTCATCATCATTTTTAAAAGTAACTTGGATCATGTCATATAAAATTTATACTAAAAGCATTTTTCAGTGCCTCACTATTTTTTTTTTTTTTTTTTTGCTGGTACTGGGGATCAAACTCAGGACCTTTTGCTTGCCAGGGAGGTTCTAATGCCACTGAGCTATATCCTCAGCCCTAGTGCCTCACTATTTTTATCTAGCTGTGCCTGGTTTGGGTCTGGCTGCTGTGCTCAGCTCCTTCCTGCTGCTGCCCTTGAGGCTGAACCTGTTGTGCCCCTCTGGCAAGATTTTCTGCTCCTGGACTAGCTGGGTAGTTCTATCCTCTGCACTCTCTGCAGGGATGGCAGCTGCAGGGTTTCACCCCAGGCTTGTATGCCAGGCCTGAGCTGAGCCTGGGGGCACAAGGTGGAGTAGGGGGGAGGCAGCTCTCCCACACTCACTGGGCCTGGGCTAGGACTGGGTCTGGGGGTTCCCGGAACGCGGCAGAAATTCCTACTCGGCGGGCGGGGTGGGGGAGGTGCTGCGGAGTGGTGGGGGGCGTCCCAAGGGGGTGGAAGAGGGTCTTACCCACTCTGTGCCTGGGCTGGGACCAGTAGTAGGTCCCGCCGGCGCAGGGTAGCAGGAATCTCTCCCACACACTCACCGGGCCTGGGCTAGGACTGCCTCACTATTTTTATAAGCACTTTTAATTTGTTACATTTCTAATCATTTCTAGTAAATTTTTCAAAAATCTGCCTTTTCTTAGAACTAAAGTTTCTTACTGTAGCTTGGGGGATTTTGTTTCTTGACTGGGTGAAGTTACAATTGGCTGTGTTCATTTAGGGTTTTAGGAGGGCACTTTAGAGATGCTACAAAAAAGCACAGGCACTTAGGAAAATAGAAAACAAAGATTAATAGAAGAAGGGAACAAATAAAATGTAACTTATCCCTGCATCTACTGGGAGGAAGACTCACAGCTGTGGATGAAAGAACCCACAATATGAACATTCTGAGGTCTCACTGCTAGGAAGACGTACTGAGCAGGTGCCACGTGCTGTGCCCACTCAACAGTGTCCCCACTGCTGGGGAGCTGCTCAGGTATGCAAGACCGGGCACTCAAGGAGGGCCATTCACTCTTAGGGCAGTTTCTAGCTCCTAACAAACAGTGGGATTCTAAATTCACTGTGGGGGTCGGGGAGATGGCTTAGTGGAATAAGCGCTTCCCTGGCAAGTGCAAGGGCCGGAGTTCAATCCCTGGTTCTGCCAAAAAAAATAAAATAAAATAAAATAAAAAATAAAAAAATTCACTGTGACCAAAAATTTTAAATTAAAAAAAAAATCTATTGTGATCACAAGCATCCAGAAAGAGGAGAGACTGAGGCTGATACACACAGCAGTCAGCAAGGGGAGCGGCCATAGAAGTCAGCCCAGCAGAGAGGCAGGAGCAGGAAGCTGCTAGTATCAAGAAGAGGCCGCTATTCGTGCAGGGCTCCAAGTACGCTAGGCACTGTGCTAAGCACTGTGCACCTGTTCTGGTGCTCCCAACCCTGCAAGGGGAGTAGTACCAACCCCATGTATAGATGGGCAAACGGAGGGACAGTTGGTAAGTAATTTGCCCATGACCAGTGGAGGAGGTGCAGAAACACTGAAGCTAAAGGTCTGCTGGTAAGTGCACCCTCGTTCATAATCACCTGCTCTTTGGTGTGTTCCTGCCCCTGCATACGTCCTCCATCACTCCCACATACAGAGCACAAGACCAGCTGAGGTCTGGAGTGCTGTCACAGGAGACAAAGCCCATGGCCTGACCCTCAGGGGACCTGGAGGACTCTGGGTGCCCCAGGGCACAGAGGCCCAGGCTCAGCCTCCACTCAGGCCAGCTGTGTCTTTCTGTGCCTGGGAGATAACAAATGGAGGCAAAATGAAGGGAACTGGTCTTCCACAGCAGGCTGGACTCGAGGGTTTTCACACAGATATTCCTTTCTTTAGAACCTGAGTTGTGCTGTTTCTTTCAAATGTACTAGAATTAACTTCTTTACATACTACCTCGACTGTAGTTTACCTACATCCAACCAAATTCCTGGAGTGTAGAATGCCATGACAGGAAGAGCTGATTTTTTAAAACACAGAGAACACAAGCCTCTAGCAGTGCATTCTTGAGATACAGCTTCATTAAGTAACCTTTCCCCCTTTTTTTCTGGCCAGCACAGCTCAGCCTGAGGGCGGGGCTGGGGCACCAGGCAGTGCTGGGGAGCAAGCATGGCCCCTGTGCCTGCCTAAACTTGCCTACACAGGCGCTTTAGACTGCTGAGCTATCTCATGGGCCCCTAAATAACCTTTTAAAAAAAATCTGTGGGTCCTTGGATTCACATTATGAGCTCAATAGAGGTCATGCGAAGTATCAGTTTCAACTGAATCTGTCACTGGTGGAAGTGAGCCTGTGTTATTAGGAGTTTTGAGGACAGCCCACAAGCGGCCCCCGAGGCTCTTGTGAAAATGCTGGCTCCCACCAAGGACATTCATCTGGCTCTGGCCATTTTGTTTGATTCCCATATTTTCTACTTTCCTTATAATACAGATTTTAGCTACATGATGTAAATCACTCTAGTAAGGTGAAGGCTGGCAATCAAGTTGCTAAAAATGCTTCTTTAACATACTAAGCATATTTAGGTACAAATTCAGTTGTAGCATGAAATACAAGGGCCTACAGAACACCAGATGATCAAATCCACATTTGCTATCTGGCTCGCCTTCTGCGGGCCCCAGGGCTGGCTTAGCACTCTCCTCCTTACCTCAGGGAAATGTGCTCAGGACAAGTGAGATAAGAATCTGGACAGCATTTGATTTGTTTGGAGCCTAAATTACATTTTCACAAGATCACTTTATCAGCTTAAGTGCCATGCAAGCGCCAGTGCTTAACACACTTTTGGAACAAAGACCAGCATATTTTTACAGTGAGGTTCTCAAAAAGGCAGGCTGCTCAGAACAAGTGTGCAGCCTGTGTTCTGCCCAGCCCAGGGCAGCCCCTTCACACTGCTCCCTAGAAAGAGGGTGTCTCCAGAGCCCCTCCTTAACAGACTCATACCCTAAACCTTTTGCGTCTCATCTGAGAATTACAGCCCAGCAAGATAACTTTTCCCTCAGAATTCTCCAAGTGGCTGAGTCAAAAACATCCCCCACCCAGATTCTGAACTGTAGTCACATTCCACGATAAGGACTAATGCAGAGCAGACATCACACGCCAAGTCAGCAAGGCTGACTGTTCAGTGACTTCCCTTCCCAGATCCATCTGCCCAGGTCATGGGGCTGGGGCTGCTTACATTGAAATATGCAGGGTGGAGAGACCCTGAGGCACATGGAAACTTCCTGTCACTGGAGATCAGGGACGGCTGGTTAAGTCTAACTGGAATTAAGATGTGCTTTGTATATGTAACAATTCCCCACAATGAAATAATGAATGTAATATAATTATTAGGTACTGCACACAAGTACTAACAAAAAGATTTTAATTCAGAGACAGTGCATTTCATAAACTAACTCAGGAAGAGATGCCCCCTAATGTTTAAAACATATTCTCTTGAATCATCTGACTCTGAAATGTTTTACTAGAGAACAAAAATGGCAGTAACTAAAAAAAATCTTTCAAAAATAAATCCATAAATGCAGGCAGTGTTAAGCTCTCTGTCATCTTCCTAAGGTCCAACGGGTGTGCCTCTCTGACTGGGCTCACACCTGGCTGTTCTAACCTCAAATGCCAATGCACAGAGAATGGAGGACACCCAGTAGCTCTTTTACTGTAGAAACATGTGTCATCATTTTCTTTTTCATACTTTAGAGCCTGTTAAGTTTCTCTAGTCTCAGTGAGGAATACAAAAGGAAATATACACCCTACATATTAAAACAAAACAAAAAACCTACTGGAGTGTTGTGACTTTTTTTTTTTTTTTTTGCAGAACTGGGGATTGAACTCAGGCCCTTGCGCTTGCCAGGGAAGCGCTTATTCCACTGAGCCATCTTCCCGGCCCCGTGATTTTTTGAAACAGGAATGTTTCCCCTGCACCACTGTCTGTTGGAAGTATGTAACTTGTTTACATTTTTACAGGGGCTCACAACTAAGAGATGGCCTTGAGTCTCAGAGATTTTCTATTTTAAATTCTGGAGGAAAATCAGACCACTGAGATAGCAGGGACTCCTGTAGACAGACTATGCATTTTACACTATGAAAGGGACCTGAGCCGTGGAAGGGTAGACAGAAAGAGGAGGGCGATGTCCCTTGAATCCGCCATACTAAAGTCCTCTCAGCCCGCATCCCTGAAGTCTCTGGCTCTGCCATCGGGCCTGGCACACTCGAGATGCACAGCAACTGTTAAAAATGTCGATGGCAGGCTTTTATGACTAGACAGAAACAGATCAGACCTGCTACGTGGCTTCCGCAGAGGAGGTGCTGGCCAGCTCACCTTGTCACTGTCCAGTGTGTTCTGAGATGTCCGGGAGGCAATGGAAATGGTATCAGGCTGGCTACTGCCATCCCCTTGGCTGTCCAGGTCTTCTCCATCCCTGGTGGTGCAAAGAAACTGTAAATTCCTGACACAGTTGGACTGGTAAAGATCACCTCTCAGTTGTCGGGGAAGTAAGATGTGCTAAAAGAAGCTGCAGCATTTCTTATAGCCAACATCATAGTAATGGTAGTAAGTCAGTCTGTTCTGAGTGCAGGCTCTTTCGCTGGGCACTCTGTGAAGTATAGGAAGTGTGTCATCACACTGAATTCTCATCATAAAGAAATGATAGATTATTTTCATTTTAGAAACGAGAAAACAGAAATGTGTAGATGCTTCATATCGTGTCCAAATCCTACACAGTTACACATGTGCACTGATGGCACCTGGGCAGGAAGGGGAAAAGCAAGAGGGTTTGCACATAGTTTATGTTTTCTCTAAGCAAGTGGAGCTTCTTGACAAAGCAGTTTCAGTTTCATCATAAAGGATGACACTATATACAAAAGTATTTTAAAACACATTTGGTACCTCCAAATGTTTGAGAATTTTCAAACAATGGTGGGTTACCACTGCCTGCCCCTCTGAGCCAGGGAAGTGTATTAGGAAAGGCTACACACTCACCTCCTGCCCTTCTGCCTGGCTGTTGGCGCGGTTTTGGGGATGTGAATGGGCTCCTTGAGGGCTCCTTTCAGGTGGATTGTCCTTTCCTGGATCACTTCACGGATGTGCTTGATCCAGTCCTGCTTGTTCTCAATACTAGAAGCCTAAACCAGGTGTTAGAGTCACTCAGGACACAGTAGGGCTCTTTCTGTCCCAACGTGAGCCACTTCAATTCTCCTACCTCCCTCCAGTCTCCTGTTTTCAAGAGAATTTAGCAGAGAAGCAGCCCCAAGCTATGTTTTATTTGCCAATTTTAAATGTAAGATTTTAATTTTATAGCATATATGTTATTCTAGATCTGACTATTAGAATTGTTTACCATTACCCAGCCCGAAGACCTTAGAAGCATTAGACAAAAAGGAAAACAGTCACTCTCAAAGCAAAATGTCACTGAGGTTTAGGCAGACTCTGCCCTGGTCAGTGGCTTCTCAACAGGAAAGTAAAAGAACCCCACAATTCTGCACATCTACTGGCCTCTGGGGACAACAGCTACTGACCCTCCTGTGGCCAGGCTGTGCCTTGAGGCATCGCCCACAGGCACTCCGTGGAGGCGCACCCACTGTAACCTTCTTAGGCATGAGGGACTCAGGTGTGGGTGCAGTAAGATCTGTGCCCAAGACTACAAAGTACCAACTGCCAGGCAGCTAGGGTGGCTTAACCTCAGTACCATTACAGCTTCAGGGACACATTCTCTGGAAACAGCAGATAGAACTTAACAAGCCTCCGTTGAACAAATACATGTGGTATCATTTTTTCTGCTTTTTTTTTTTTTTTGCTCTGCCTCAAGGGAGGCTTCTTTTTCTTTTTATATGTCCTGTGCCTAACAGCTCATTTCTTTAGGGGAAACATCCACCTCTTATGATATAAGCATAATTCCTTCTAAATGATTAAAGTAATTGTCAGTGGGATTATAGATGAGATCATGAAGGGAGGGGAGCCCAGTATTTGTCACTCAGAAACTTGTTTCTGAAAAAAGTGAAAACCAAAGACTGCCCTGAGTTGGGAAGAAATTAAAATTAGTGACTCTCCTTCTATATAAAATGTGTTAACTGGAGGATATGTCTTTAAGGTTAGAGTAGCAAAACTGGGAAATAAAGGACAAAACTTTGGAGACCATTGATCTATTGGAATTTAAATATCTGATACAAATATTTGGAGACTGAAGAGAAACACATGAGAAAGAACATTTGAAGAGTTTAGAAACAACAAAAATTGTTGAGAAAATTCTCACGTGAAATGTTCATTGCACTTATGGAGAATAATCAAAAGGTGTTACATTTTCAAAAATTGTAAGAGAAAGGTAACTCAACTAAAGTTGAGGTAAAGATAAGGTACCACACTTGACTAAGACAAATAAATAATTTATGTCACACTCAGGGCAGTCTCAAACTTTACTAGGAGACCCAGACATAAAGATCTTCTTTGAAGACTATAAAAAAAGAGTTTTTGGTTTACAACTACTCGATAATTACATCTAGTACTGCCATTCCACCAGGACCTTCAGCACCTCCAACAGTTAGTTACAGCTCCATCTGTACCACATTTAGACTCAGTAGCAAGAGGCTCTCGGTACGGACACCAGCTCCAGTATCCTCACCAATACCACCACACCTCCATCTGCAGCAGTCCCAGCACGCCAGCGCTGAGGTGGCCACCTACGCCTCCCCACCCAACGCGCCACTCCTTGCTCTCCTCACCATCACCACTTCCACTGCACTACCCCAGTCTCCACCATCAACTACACTTTACCACCTACACCCAGCACCAGCTACACCACGTTCCTGCCATCTACACCGCCATCACCAAAATCCACACCATCATAACACCATCCCCATCAGTGATGCTGCGATACTCTCTGAAACTAACACACACACCATTCCCTCAACTCCTGTAAAGTCAGAGATGTTACCTAAACCTCCCTGGAAATTTTTCATGTAGTGACACCTGAAGTAAGTCCTATACTTTAAACAGCATTAAAAGCATTTCACTATATCCTAAATGAAAACTGGGTATTTGGCTTTATTTCATAGAACCACTTTTTGGCATCTGCCACTATTGCTCATTTGGGTATGTTATGTAAACTGGAGTTTTAAGGGCCTTATCTAAAATTTAGCTAGCAGTACAATTTATAATTTATAGGGCTGACAAAAACACATTGGGTTGTTAATCAGACATTCGCTGCTAAACAACATATCCTTAACATGTGAATAAATACCTAAAAACCATAGTCAGTAGTCCCCAAAGAGCAGAGACTGAAAGAGTAAGATACAGCTGAACAGCCCGAAAATGCTCACGTGTAACTTCTCTCATGAGCCCCATTACATTTCTGGCTCATTTCCAATATTCTACAAATCTTTAGCTCTACCTTCCCCCAAACATCCTGAGGCCAATTATGGTCTATCCAGACAGCTTACAAAGGCAGCTCCATCTGCATTTTCTCAAACATATGAAGGGGAAAGTACACAAGACTCCTTTAAGGTCTCTGTTATTGCTGAGGAGAGGTCAGTATACTCAAAGCTGAGTTCAAATAAAATGTGCAAAGATATGTCCTCCCCAAAATACTAGACACCCCAAAGCACCCTTTGTATCTCTGAACCTCAAATAATGGCAGTGTCACACGCTGTTACAGATAATCAACTCCCTTTTTGCTTTGTCCCCAAACCAGAAAACAAGAGTCAAGAGCCCTCCACTGACTCCTGGCACACTGGCCTCAACTTCCTGCCAAAGGCCCTCATGAATACATCAGGTGTTTTTTCTCTTTGGAAGCTCAAGTCAAGTGTGCAGTGGGAGGTGCTGGTTTGTATCTGATTCCCTTCTTTCTTTAACTTTCGGCCTGGCTTACAGAACCAACTAATTCTTTATAGGAAGAGAGGCAAGTGGAAGTTTAGCTCAAATTACCAGAACACCAAAGTACATTTATTCCACTATTGTTTTTGTGGTGGTTATCAATTCCAACAGACACACACACACACACACACACACACACACACCCCACACCTGCATATTTCAACAAGAAAACTCCCCCCCCACACACACTTTTAAAAGCACATACCTTAAGGACAATTTTATTATCTGAAGTTGGTGTCCTCCCCACCCACAGTGCAAATTTGCAAGGATCTCCTTCAACATGTTCTGTGACACCCAACTCTGAGGTCTAGATAAAAGACAATTATATAATTAGATGACAATAAAATTCTGACAGGATGTAGAACAAAGAAAAATAGTTTTTATTACTTTTTATCATGCCAGGTTATTAGAATTCCTCTGCATTATCAGGTAACCCTTTTATTGAAATGAAGATTTTGTTCTTAAACCACATGTGACTATTTTTTCTTTCACCTTCTTGACTTATATTAGGAATCCCAATGCAAGTAAAGAAACAGAACAATCAGAAGAACCCAGAAAATCAAGAGCTGTTTCCAATCAAACTGCCCATGAAATGAATCTTTGCTAGCTCTAAACTGGTTGCTTCCATGAATTTTTAGCACTAATGACAGTTTCACAAAAGCCAATGTTTTAAATATTTAGTTATTTTTCTTTTTTTGTCCTTTTGAGACAGGGTCTCACTATATAGTTCAGGCTGGCCTTCAACTCACTTTGTAGGCCAGGCTGGTCTTGAACTCACAGCAATTCTCCTGCCTCAGCCTCCTAAGTGCTGGAATTACAGGCATGTGCCAACATAGCCAGCTCCTTCTCATTTTAAAAAAATCAATAGCATTAATGTCTACTACTATTATTATTATTTTTGCAGAACTGAGGATTGAACTCAGGACCTTGTACTTGCCAGGCAAGCGCTTATTCTACTGAGCTATCTCCCCAGCCCCTAATGTCTAGTATTATCACCAATAACTCTATGGGCTAAGAGGCAAAGTCTTTCTTTGTGATACATGTGTAACATGGCCTAGTGCAGCTCAGGTTAGACATGTCCAACACCCTCCCCCCCACACAAATTTTATCCGATAGAGCCTTTCTCCTGCAGAGGAAGTGATTCATAATCTCTATCTCTGGAGGCAGCCTCTGTGGGAATCTTAACTTTTAAAGGACAAATTAAGTGAAGATGGATCAGTTTCTAAAATAGACTAGCTTGGTCTCTAAAGGCAGATGAAAGCCAGCTAGTGAAGTTACTGGCCTATAACACTGCATTTTTGCTTTCCACTCAGAATGTGACCTAAAATGATATAACCTGTGACCCAAAGATAACCTCAAGCAGGATGTCTGCCAAAGAAACTGGCATGAGAACTATTAGTTCAAACTTGCAAATTTAGTATTATTATTAAGATGATTTCTACACCTGGGAGTATTTATTATTTTAGGAGTTTATCACATAGATACCATTCAAATGTTTAACATGTAAGTTGTCCAAACTCCATGTATCAACCAGCATTTAGAAGAAACCTGCCACTACACAACCCAGCATGCTGGCAGCTTCTATTCTTCGGCAGGCAGTGATTTCCCCTTGGTCTCACCCAAGCTTCTCTTCATCTGACCCTGCCCAGCAAGTTCTGTGTGGACAGCCCTGAGATGGCCCTTGAGGAAGATGGACATGCACAGTACCTGGAGGACAGCCCTGGCGTAGACTGTTCTAAGAGTGGACTACGACTTTATGGAAGCCAGCTGGGCTGGTCACGGGGCCAGGTACATGTCCGTCACCTGAAGGACACTGGCAGACCGGGCAGCAATGAGCACACAGCACTGGGGCTGCCAAGCACCCAAGTGCGCGGTCTTACACAGATGCCCTACAGCTCTTTCAAACTTTATTGCTGCTTACACACACTTTCTCTAATACCTTGTCATTTAAAAAAAACCCATAAATTTGTAATTTTCTTTTCATAAATTTATCTTTAACAAAAAAAGATTCAAGTTCATCACTCAGAATCTGTAGTAAAGCCAGGTGTAGTGGTGCATGCCTGTAACTCCAGCACTTAGGGAAGGTCAGGATTGACACCTGACCTTGAGTTTGAGTTTCACATAAGCAATTTAGTGAGGTGCTGTTCCAAGACAAAAAAAAAAGAAAAAGAAAAAGAAAAAGAAAAGAGGCTACAGTTGCAGCTCAGTAATACAGCACTTCTGGGTTGGATCCTTATATCTATTCCCCCTGCCAAAAATACCCCCCAAAACAAAAACAAAGCAGTGAGCCACCCAGCAAGGTTGCTTGAATGTAGCGCAATGTCTACGGGTTAAAAACTAATGGTATGACAGCTTAGTTAAAGCACTTAGGGTACAATTGTAAATTCATTTACAAAATGTTTTTTTTTTTTGTTCTGTGGCTAGACAGTGTTATTTATTGAAAGCAATTCTCCCATATATGAAACTCCACCCTGCCCCCTAGTGGACTTGGGCGGGGGCAGAGAATTGCACTGAAGATGAGAACAGAATTGAGAATAGTCTAAGGTTAAACCAAAGGCTACAAATGTTGGCTTTTTCTCCACCTACAAAAAGATTGCAACTGTGCTATTTGTGAACTTAAAATTCTCAATGTCTATACTTACAAACAATTTGCTTTTGTAAAGGTATTTGCTTCTTCCACTGGAATCTTTTACTTCTTTACTAAATACTAAGGACATTTCAAAAAGGAAGAGATGCCGTTCTCGACCCTTTCGAATTAAGGTTTTGGGGTCCCAAACTTGGAAGGACTCCTGCAGGATGAGCTCTCCCTGAGATTCAATGTTTTCATCAAAACCTGTAACATGATAAGAGCAAACAAACCAATGTAAAAGAAAACTATGTTTTAAAAGTGACACATAGGACAGTACTTGAACATTGGTAAAATGCTCATTAAAGCCTAGTCGGCCTCAGTCAGTTTACCAGTCTTGGAATCTAGTCTCTAAACCTCTGAACTGAACAAAAAGGATACAGTACTTTTTTCTAAGCATTACTTTCTTTGGGTCCCCTCCCTCCCCAGTGACTTCATTCAGACCACAAGAGATCTGGTTGGCCCTCACCTCTGCTCCCCACGTTACACTCAGGCATTCCTCCAAGGAATCACCTCCTTCATCCAAGACACCCACACACTGCCTGCATTTCCCACTCAGCCTTGATCCTTTTTGCTTTCTCAGCCCCAACGCCCTTCCCAGAACTTTGCTCTGGTCCCAGGCTTTTCTCTAGGCACTGTCTGGCCTTGGCTCTTTAGTTGTTGGTGGGTTTTTTTAAAAATGTATTTGGTACAGGGTCTCACTACAGCAGCTCAGACTGTAGTGATCCTCCCGTTTCAGCCTTGCCAGCGCTGGGATTACAGGTGTGCACCACCACGCCCAATCTCTGTGGCTGGCACAGCATACCCGGGAGCAGGGCCGGCATGCATGCAGTACGGGGGATCAAACCAGGCAGACCTTTAGACTGCTGAGCTCTCTCCCCAGCCCCTGGCCTTGGCTCGCTGAGACATCCCATGCCACCCATCCTCTAAGTCTGGGACACTCTGCATTAGTCTGCCTTGCTCTGGCCATGCACTGCCTTTGTAACTGCTTATCTTGCTGTGGAAGTGGCCCCCAGGCCTTGGCAAATGCGCTCTGGGCAGAGGCTGCTCAGTGCGTCCCATTTCACTCTCCTCCCAGCAGGAGCTGCTTCTCAGTCACTACAAATAGGCACTGCAGCCCTCTCTGCAGACAGGAGCAGCTCCTGCTCTGCGAAGTGAAGAGGGCACTAGGACACTGGTAGCACCTGCTTGTCTGTGGGGTTCCCCACCCACCTTCCTTCCTTACTTCTTCCCAGATGCAATGTAAATGCAGTCTAAAAGATCCAGAACCTGGCCAATCAGAACATGGAACATGGAGAGAAGTAAGCTGAACCCTTGATGATATTGTGAAGAGCCACCAAACTCTCGTGGTTTACATCACTGAGAAACTGGTCTACATAACAGTGGAAAGTAAAGTCGTACAGATACAAGCCAGGGCAGTGGAGTCCCGTTACCTTCCAGCATGCTGAGGTGCATGGCGTCATTGGCTCGCTTTGGCACACTGAGCATCACCTCGAGGCCATCCTTAATTTCCCCCTTCCCTTCCTCACAGCACGTGAGCAGCTCCTGCAGAACACCAATACTGTGAACTAGAAGGACCACAAAATGCGCCACCAACGATAAGAATCTATGATAACTCACGGTTCTCAAGGTAAGAGCACACTGGTCAACTGGACATATAATCTCATTGAAAGTGAGTGGATAGATGCCACCATGGATGCTATCACTGGATGGCAGGGTTTGTCCTAATCAAGTCAGGATATCAGAGTAAACCAGATATGGCTTTCTTTTCTTCAGATGGAATTAGCAGAGCTGTTAACTCTCCAGCGTAAAAAACATTAAGTGGAAAGGTATAACTGGTAAATAACACATTATCAGCTACCAACTGCAACTGATGGCCATGCCAGAATCTAGCTGCTATACTGACCACACGACCCCAGAATGGCTCTGTACCCTGAGGCCACCAACACAACGCCCACTCAGTCAGCCAGAACCTAGCAGTGGCCAGGGTAATGCATGCGCACCAACCATCACAGACCTCTCCTGTGTGTGCAGGGTTAGGAGAGCTCTGAGAAGGCAACGGTCCTGGGGAGACCTGTGCGTGCACGTGCAGCTCAGGGCTATGCAGGGAATGCTGAATGAACGGCAGCAGGCAGAGCAAGTCTGCATTGTCATAGGCTCTGAGCTATGTCTTACTGGGGTGTGAATGGCTATGACTAGTCAGACACAGTAACAACAGCAGGTGTGCGACCAGCCCAAAGGATGAATGTGGTCAGCTCTGGCCCCAGGCTGGACAGTTTGGAGTAACTCACTTAGCTGACAAGCACCTCTACACGTGACCAGATGATGTTTATCTATGACTGAACAGCTCAGCAAAAACTTTAAAAATGCAATGTCCAATGACTACCTTCACTGGCAGAAAACCTCACTTGTTAAGAAGATCCATGCAGCCCATTACTGTTGCCCTGAAGGACTTCTTGGCAGTATGAGGCAAGGCTTACAAACTGATTCCATATATTTAAAAAAAATCCTTAAGGACACCAAAGTGTAAACTGCCTTTGGTAAACTGCAGAACTAGACAGCAAAGGGCAGATTTGAATATGAACAAATTAGCTTCCTGATTTTTTACTCCATGTTTATAGGAAATACCCAAGTATTTCTGTAGTCATGACCATAAAATCCTTTAATGAGATTCAAACATAAACACACAGGAGAGAGACTGGGACTGGCTCAGTGGTAGAGCGCGTGCCTGGTATGCACAAGGCAGGGAAGAACACAAGAGTCTTCCCAGAACCAACATCTTAGGATGATAATATTATTTGCACAAAAGCATGCAGTTTATTCAAATTGTTTCTAGATTTCTTTTTCTTACAAAGAAGAGTTTCAGGCAGTCAACTTCAAGTTCTGGATTTCTTTCACAGCTAAAAATACACTGTAACCTATTACTTCAGTGGCAAGGAAGGCACCCAGGACACAGTAGGGTCATAAAATTTTGACACTGGGGTTAATGGATGGTTTGACCATTCTAATGCTTAATTCACCAGCCAAGGAAATGGCACAGTACACATCACCTGACATAAGCTGCAGATTATTTTTATATAGTCAAGCAAATGTGTATCAGTGATACATAATACATTTTGTGACGACTCATATCACAAATTCTAGATTTTCTTTAACTCTGTATTGTCAAAACCAACCATTATTAGATTTTTTTTTCTGGTGTGATTTTAATTATAATCAAGCATAACCAAGAAAAAGCACAAGCCAGTTTGGCTTGTGATTTGTATAAACCTGCCCCATAAGTGTATGTGATAAACCACTAGCAGTAACAGGGAACAGTGTGTGCATAGCTTCTTTAAAGATTTAGTGGAAAACACAGGCACTGGCTAGAGCTGAGTTCAAAGCCATGACCAGACAAGTAGGTGCCATGATGACTCTGGGTGCCTTCTGATCTTCCCAGGGTCGTCTCCACACCTGCAGACCAGCACTGCCTTACATAAATGCATGCAAAGTACATAGCAGGATGCCAGCCACAGCCAGCATGCTGTGACCCGGCGCCAAGGGCACCCAGCGACCATGAGGCAACAGCTTCTCACCGCCATCACACTTCCTATTAGAGACAGGACCAGTCGGCACAGTACAAAGTCAAGAATATGCTCTAATTTAAGTGCTATAATGAGAAACTGTGTAGGACAAGAAATGCCAAAGCATAGAACTTTTAGTTTCCAAAACTTCAAGGCAATATAGAGAAGAAAAGGTCAAGATACAATCCACAATTTGTGAAATTTTGCAGGCTAAAGATTCTTCATACATACTTTTAAAAGGAGCTGATACTTTGTTATTCGCTGAACTGGTTTAATAAGGTAGGAAGAGATGGAATTGGCTAAACCATGCCGCTGCTGTATCTCCTATATTTAAAGAAATAAAACAAAATCTCATCACGGGCTTGCACAGTGTAACACAGCTATAATACCACACTCATTTTCACATGCCAGGCAAGCATTCGATCCCGCTGAAATAATAAACTTCCTATTTCTTAAAAGGTGATGAGAATATTTAAAAAAAGAATCCTTATCAGGATGAAGGCAGAAAACCTGAGTAAAGGGGAAGATTTTTCACTTCAGCTCTTGGGACTGTGTCATATGCATAGACAGAGCTGCTGCTGTTTGAATTTCTTAGTGTCGGAGCTGTTCAACACTAGCTGAGAGCTAGAGGAGTACCTGGTGACTGTCCCGCAGTGCTGGCTGCTACAGAGAACCCTAGCAGGCCAAGAGGCATTATGGAGGGTGGGGAAGTTATACCAGAAAGCCTCTTTAAGAAGCAAATGTTAAAGGCATGTGAAGTCTGTCAGACCAGAACGACTTCCTTTATCCTGATGGATATAGTTTTTTTTTTTTTTTTTTTTTTCCTGTATTTTAGGGAAGGGACTACAGGGTGTTCTACTAGATTGGACTTGTAGTGATTCTCCCATTTACAGACTCCCAAGTGCTGGGATTACAGGCACACGCCACCACGCCAAGTCTCAATCACTGCCTCAACGCACCCTGGGGGCAGGGCTGGCATGGCCAGTCCGGGATTGAACCCCGGCCCCTGTGCCTGCTTGCAGGCGCTTTAATCCACTGAGCTATTTGGCTGGCCCTGCAAGAGTTTTTAAATGGCTTTGATAGCAGAATGTGCTGCACATTCTCACTGCTCAGGCTTTAAATAATTCAGGTCTGCATGAAGAAACTGCTAGGTTTTATCTAATGAGGAAGACAAGGGTGAGGGTTCATGTGACGTATTAAAAAAACAAGGCAGCACGAGGCTGGCAGGAAGCTTTGTGTATTCAAAGTCAGTGACACATAATTGCTATTCCATAAGAGCAATAACTAAAATAGCATTTTATTGCAAAGATACAAACTAAGTTTTATTCGTACTTCCCAGACTTTCACTTTAAAAGGCATGATTGCATTTTTCTATGCAAGCATGATAACAGAAAAATAAGTGAGATGTCCTCTCAGCCTCCGAAACCAAAGTATATGTAACACTCAAAAAATACTTCATCAGAAGTCAAAATGTATCAGGCACACATCTGACTAAACCCAAAAGGATTCTGAATGTTGTACCACAATGCTCCATCTGCTTCTGCACAACTCCCCTCAATGTCCTCAAGAAACGACCTGAACCTATGCTCACTCAGTGAGAATGCAGGGAACCTTCCGACTGAGCCTTGCTATTACAGTGCTAAAAGTCTATGGGTGGATCACTTTCAGAAATTTATAACATATGAAATTAAAATAGGAAAAA
The DNA here is from genome assembly GCF_000260255.1 of Octodon degus. Lineage (NCBI taxonomy): Eukaryota > Metazoa > Chordata > Mammalia > Rodentia > Octodontidae > Octodon > Octodon degus. The sequence goes on from NW_004524783.1 coordinate 3,617,139, forward strand.
TACATAATTAAAAATTTACCACAAGCTGGGCGTGGTGGCGCATGCTTGTAATCCCACCACTCAGGAGGCTGAGGCAGGAGGATCCTTGCGAGTTCGAGACCAGCATGGGCTACAAAGTGAGCTCAAGGCCAGCCTGAACTGCATAGTGAGACCCTGTCTCAAAAGACCAAACCAAACCACAGCTATTTTTGCTTTATTTATTTATTTATTTATTTTTGCGGAACCAGGAACTGAACTCAGGCCCTTGCGCTTGCCAAGGAAGCGCTTATTCCACTGAGCCATCTCCCCAGCCCACTATTTTTGTTTTATAGAGGAAAACTTGTATTATGTTTATACTTTTATGTATAGTATATTCATAAAAGTCCATGGTTGCATACAAAAAGTAGTGACATACATACACACAAACATGTATTAAAATCAATTTCTTACAGGTAGAGGGTATCTAGTACTTACGTAGGATCTATGAAAAACAGAAGAAACTATATTCCAATTTTACACACACACACACACACACACACACACACACACATTATGATAAGAAAATGCAGGGCCAGGGAGATGGCTCAGTGGAACAAGCGCTTCCCTGGCAAGCATAAGGCCTGAGTTCAATTCCCGGTTCTACAGAAAGAAAAAACAAAGAAAAAAAAAGAAAACATTTTCCCAGCAATTAGGTACAATTACAAGTAGTATTATTTTATGTGTACTCAATATAAACTGGAAAACCTCATAACTTCTTTGGTAATTTATTACTTACATCAAAGTAAGACCCTGCATGTTCCAATATCAGCTGAGTAGAATCAGGCTTATTTTTACAATATGTGACATACATCTGAAACTTGTCTGCCTACAGCAAAACAAAACAAAACAAAACAAATTAGACTATCTCATTCAGACCCCAACACATCATAGTGTGACAGCCTTTAATACAGAAAGAAACTGTCAGTTAAAAAAAAGTGTAAGTCTTAACTAAAAGAAACCTGCTGGGCACACTGGTGCATACCTGCAATATCAGAATAGGCGAATTTAAGTCTGAGCCCTGTTTGGGCAATGTTATGAAATCCTGTCTTAAAAAAACAAAGGGGGAGGTGTAGCTCAGGGTGTCCCTGTCTTTAATCCATAGTAGTAGTGCAAAAGGAAAGAAAAAGAGGAAAAGAAAACCAAAAAGAAAAGAAACCCAAAAACCTTTCCTGTGGCAAGTCAGGCCGGGCACCATCCTCTCCCTCCCCAGGTCCTGCATGGACCTGTGTGTCTACCTCCCCTGTGAACTGTACGATGCCTCACTCACACCCCTGGGCAGGACGGGGTTTCACCCACTAGCAAACTGTCAGGGTTACTAACACAGGCCCAACACACTGGTTGTTCTATTTCAAACCATCTCTACTGCCAGTAAGCAACTCCTTCACAGTAACAACTAAGTGCACAAAGTAATGGCCTTAGGTAAGTTTGTTGCTCTGTATGCAAAGAAAGCAGCAGAAGATGCAGACGGCGAAATGAACAGCATTCCTTCCAGTTTCTTCAGCGCCACCCCCGACCACGAGAGAACGCGCAGCTGAGTTCTCATTACCCAGGTAACAAAACAATGTCCAACGTCCTCTGGCAGCTGCTCATATTTTTCTAGCTCCTTTAGGAAGATGCTGTAGAGAATAAAAACATTATTGCATTATGAAGGCATTTTAAAACATTTCCATAATGAGATATGCTCTTTTTTTTTTTTTTTTTTTTTATGGCAGAACTGAGGATTGAATTTAGGCCCTTGTGCTTGCCAGGGAAGCGCTTATTCTACTGAGCCGGCTCTCCAGCCCCATGAGATATGCTGGAAATGAAAATCTACGCCCTCTAGATTTGAAGAACCAATCTGTACCTCTTAACTAGTGTAAGTTACTCTTTCTAGACAGTTAATCCACTTGGTCTTCTATCAGAACTTGACCCAAGAGCTTACTTCTAGGAAAATAATAGCATTGGGTAAGGAAGATGGGATTTAGGGATATGAATGGTCAATCAGAGAATCAGAGAACTCGTCTGGCATTTCTGAGCCCCCAGCGGTGGGCTGGGGAGGGCCGAGCATACCCACCGGCATGGCCCACTGTTGGCCCACAACTGGCTACCAGGCTGTGCAGATGCTACTTAAAGGAATGGGCACCCTTGCTGCTTTCTTTAACTCTTGAAAGTAAAAATCATACAAATTCTGAGACAGCTGTCCTCATTCAGTGCAGAATATCACGGTATACTGAGCATAATGGCGGCAAACTCACAGATCACTTTGGGCAGTTAGATGTTGCAGATGTTTTAACACTATTAATCCTTCTCCATGAACATGAACTATCTTTTCATTTACTTGTATCCTGTTAAGATGTTCTTTCCTCAGTAGTTTGTACTTTTATAGAAGAGATTTTTCATCTTTCAAGTTAAATTTATTCCTAGGGTATTTTTTGTTTTTGTTTTTTGCTATAGTAAATGAAACTCAGTCACAAAAAGGCATGAAATCTTATTTGAGACCACATTAAATGGACCTGGATGAAATTATGTTAAGTGAAATAAGCCAGGTATGGAAAGATAAATACTACAAGATCTCACTCACTAGTGGAATCTAACAAAGCTGACTTCATAGAAGTTCAGAGCACAATAGTGGTACCAGAGGCTGGGGACAGGAGTGGAGCGGGAGGACAGGGAGAGGTCAGTCAATGGGTACCATGCTATCACGGCACAGGAGGAATACTTCTATGTTCTATAGCGTAACAACGAGAATACAATTAACAATTATGCATTAAATATCTCAAAACAGAAGACAGCAATTTGAATATATTCATCATAAAGAAAAAAGTAAAAAAGTTTAAGGTGAAAGATAACACACTGAGTTAACTATCAGTGCATCCATGAACGAAAGCTTCATACTCATAAATATGAACAAATATTGTGCATGAATAAGGAATTTAAATAAATAAATAAAAGCAGGAGCTTCCCATGGCTGATACAAAGTGTACTTTATGTTGGCCAGACCACATGAGTTCCTTACCAGTTCCTCTCCTGGCACAAAGGACTGAACCACAGCCTGTAGCCGCAGACAGAGTGCTTTTTTCCTCCACCCCAAGAAGTAACCTGAGAGAAGCTGGGATTCTTTCACTAACAGTTTCAGTTTTCCTAATCATAATTCTGCAGAATGTAAGTACAACTATTCAATCAAGGCGGTATTATTCTAGTGACTTACTAGAATGTTAGTCTATCTGGACAAAGACTGATAGACTTCATGCAAATTTCAATAACACACACACACACACACACACAAAAAAAAAAAATCACTGAAATCTACATAGTTCAATTGTTTGTGATGAAACTTTAACACTCAGACTGCAAAAGTAACAACTTTCAAAAGACAAAGCCACTCACTTATTATGAAACTCATAGATTTCCTGCATATTTCCGAAGATAATGAGTTCTTTGTTTACAATGCCAGGTGGGATCTCCTCCACTCCACTGGTCATCTCCCACAAGTAGGTCTGCCCAGGAAGGAAACAAAAGTCAATGCCAGAATTTCAAAAAACAGTTGTTTCTGACACTTCTAAGTACATGCTCAGAGTCAATGTGTAAATAAATGCACATCTAATGGAACCTTTCCTAAAACATATGAAAGTCTTCTTTAGAGAAAGCTCTTCAGTTGCGATTAACGTGTGACAGATTCTTAGTTTCAAATTTTAAAATTAACCTATTCTAAACAGTACAGCAACTGTTAACCACAATACTCCTGAGCAACAGCTTCTATCATAGTTACAGGCACATCTGTCTGAAGCTGCTGTAAAATTCTGTACAAAGAGAGTGTCAGCCAGGCGCTCATGTGATAAGCGGAATGAGTGGCTTAGTGCTGCGTCATCTCTGTGATGAGCAGTACACATGCCTAGAACTGCACAGAAGAGTAGAGACACGACTCAGACCCTGTGACCATCCTAAGACCCACCAGTAGGCAGAATAAAAGAGCAGGTTAAACTCAATCCACATGGACAAGTTAAACAAAAGGAAAAAAAAAAAAACACCCAGAAAACTTACTTACATCCATACACTCCCGGAGGTCTCTGACATAAGCCTTTTCGGTTTGAATCAGCTCAGCCATTATGAACCTTAGACAGAACAGGACAGAGCAGCTCAGTTCACAGTCAAGATGCTCACTTACTCTGCCACTCAATTCCATGGAGAGTAGTAAACAAGGAGGATCTAAAAAGCATTAGGACTAATGGTTTTGGAAAATAAAGAACAGACAAACAGTCATTAGGATCCAGCCACTAATTCTAAAGGAAAAAAGTGGGTGGAAAGTGTCTTACTGAGGTACTTGGAGGTCAAGGTTTCACAACTCAGTACCAGGCACCTACGTGGTGCCTTGTGCGGCAAGGCTGCGGGGTTCGCACCAGCTTCCCTGGCCTTCCCCTTGGATGCTATCTGTTACCTACCCAGTGACAACCCCCATCTCTCCTCACTTTGTTGCATGCCTCTGGTGCACAAAGGTGCTTCTGGATAGACAATCCTTATTTATTTATAATTTAGTGTACTGACTAGTGTCTTTTAAACACATTGCATTAGTTTCCCATATGAAAGGGAGGCACAAGGACAAAGATGAGCCTGAACAAGGGTTAGGGGACAGATCTGCCCAGAAAAGTCTGGGCAGCAAAAGCTAAACAGACTTGGAGCAGCAAGAGCTGACTGCAATGCAGGTACAGGAGTTAGCACGTGCAAACCACATTTCCTTCGCTTTCTCAGGGACCTCCAAGACATTCTCAGACACTGGCTTACTCTTTCCTGCGGGCAGACTTCCGCTTCTCTTCGTTGAGCTCATGAGCAGCGTCACGAAGCTTCACCTCTGACCCGGGGACACTGGCTGGGATGATATCAAGCTGAAGGCTTTTGCTCTGTGGAATGAGTCAACGAAGCCAGTTAATTCCACTGGCAAAGAGGACAATGGGAAGAAGACCATAACTTGTTCAGTCTGTACAAAACAATTCACCGATTTGTTGGAATCTGAAGAAATTCCCAGGGCTTTCTCCAAAGAGGTCCTGTACTTCTCCATCCGCAGAGAGAAATCTCTGTACCTCTTATCTACTGCAGTGACACATTTTTTTATCTCTGCTGCATGGGCATGTCCTTTTTCACAAAAGCCATCAGCCAGCTGTATCAATAGCTTCACTCTCTCTTTGGTTTGCTGCAAAAAACACCAGGAAAGTATTGTGAAGCAAATGAACCGAACAGTCAAAAACCCAAACACAGAGGCAGTGGCCACCTGTCTGACCTCCTGGGCTGAGGGAGGAAATGGTTGGGGACGGAAGCTTAGACCATAGCTCCGAGCCCAACCAGCCCATCTTCCTGAGTCCAGACAGGCTGTTTTTCTTTTGCTCTTCACAAAGACTGGCATTTTTACAACCTTAAAGAAAGAACCTACACTTTCTATCAACAATGTCATATGATAGGTGCTCATTAGTAAGACCCTGTAGAATGAATGAAAACTCAGCATAGTCTCTCCACAATTGTTACTCTCCCCCTTTGAATACTGTATGTATTTGTTTCAAAGCAACCATGCAAATGTAGCTCCCTGCGTTACACACACTAAATTCTAAGTGCCCACTTAGACCTACAACTCTCTGAGGGCAAGTAGATAAATGACTTTTTGGTTTTCCTAAAGCATGTGGAACAAAGGCTGCCCACCCTAGTAGACACACAACCAAACCCTCAAGGAAGCACCTCCACTGTGCACACACACTTGTGTATTCAACTCTCAAGAGATACAAAGAAATATTCACTGCTCAGGAAATTATCTTCACAAAGGTAGTTCTAATTTTATTTCTCTTTAAGAATTCTCTCACAAGGTTATTTCATTTTTATTTGTCCAAAAAAAGAGCTCTGAGAACAAGTTACATATAACTTACTTTTCATAAAGTTAACAGTAATCATAAAACACTATAATGCTGACTTCTCAGCACAACTTTCAGGCCACATCCATTTCACTATTATTAGTAGGCTTTTGCATTTTCAAAGAAGTTAAGTTATTCTATCATAGAAGCTTTAACTGGAGAGTATTTATGATGAATATTTAGAAAAGAGATTTTTTTCCCATAATTTTGAGAAACAAATAACAATGAGACAGTTTCAAACCAAATTGGTAGGACAGTTTCAGTAATTAACACATTGCATACATTCTTCCTAGTGGTTAAGTGCTGTAAGAAAAGAGACTTTTAAAAGACCCAAAAGTAGGGTCAGAGTGCAAAGCCCAAATAAACTGTCTTAGTTTGTAAAATGGAAGGTCTGAATCAGAACCCCAGGGCACCCCGTCCAGGCAGCACCTGGGATGAGTGTCTGCTCCCACGCCCAGCTCCCGGCTCTCATTTGTTCTACTGGTGCTTCCTTCTGGAACACAGTTCCACTTGCCATCTCTAGGGTTCATTCACTTTTCTGCTCAAATAAAGGCCACCTTCCCAACAGGTGCTCCTGGACCACCATAGAGCTGCATGCACCTTGCCTCCCTGCCTGGCCTGCCCTTCAGATGTCTGCCTGTGGTTTTCTCATAGAGGGTGTAATTTATTCATTTGTTAAGATTATTGCTTGTCACATTCCATGAAGATGTCCCTTCCAGAGGCCAAAGATATTTGCTTCTTTACTAATACTGCTTTCCCTGTCACAAAGGCCACCTGAGTAGATGTTCTAAATTATATCTATGCGTAAGGGCTTAAAATAAGTATCTGGTGATTTTAGTAACAGAGACTCAGAAGTGAAGAACGTTCCTGGGGCACTCTAAGGCTCAAAGTAGCGAAGGATGGTGGTTTGTTTCGTGTTTTTGCTCAAGGTGTTGAAGGGTGGTGATTTATTTCTTGGTTTTGTACCTGAGTCTAATGCACATTCTCACATGATAGATGCAATGCATCCTTGTGTAGACACAGTTTCTGGCAAAGTTAATGAAAGGCAATTTAGTGACCTGTATTAAAACAGAAAACAAATTACCAAAACCCACAGGAAGGAGTTGGGGAGACAGCTCAGCAGTCTAAGCGCCTGCCTGGAAAGCACAGGGACCTGAGTTCGATCCTTGGTGCCACAGGCCGGCCGTGCCAGCTCTGGAATCCTGGGTGCACTGTGCTGCCCCAAAATGGGGTGTGGGGGCACATGCCTGTAATCCCAGCACTGGGGAGGCTGAGACAGGAGGATCACTACGAGTCTGAACTGCATAGCAAGAACCTGTATCAAATAAATATATTTTTAAAACCAGGAAGATTTTTGTGTACATAGTATACGCAACACAAAAACATACCAAATCCAAGCACATCGTATCAATAGGCTAACATTAACTATATTAAACTAGATAAACATAAAAGATTTCTGAAAGCACAACTGGTGTAAGCCTTTAGTGCATAAATTTCATTTAACAACAAAAAATGCTAATCTAAGTAAGTCTTCTCAGAGAGGATTTCCCACACTCTGTTAAAAGACTGCTGCCCTTCCTTTTACAAGGACTTTGCTTTTATCTTACTACTTTACACGTACATAAATGTTATTACTGTTATGTAAGTAGATTGTGCAACCCATGAACCCAGAACTCAGTTCTTCCACACAGCAGGGATCCAATACATTACATAAATGAATGAGTGAATGGTGTGATATGCAAAATCTGCCAATATACCATCCTTTTCTTTTCTTTTTTTTGGCGGAACTGGGGATTGAACTCAGGCCTTTGTACTTGCCAGGGAAGCACTTATTCCAGTGAGTCATCTCCCTGGCCTTATCACCATCCTTTTCTAACTTAGCTTATTTTAATTTTAACTGCTATTAATTCAAGTTTCCAAAGGTAAAAAAAAGAAAAAGATACAAAATAAAACTTTTTTCACCCCACCTTCTAATGTCCTTTGGCTTCAATGCTCAGGGACTCCAGAGATGATTTGTATAAATGTGCAGCATATACCTGTACACATGTACTTTTCTCCTTTACATCTCTGTATAAATGCTTGCATACAATAAACACTGTTGTGTACCTGGTATGTAACTTAACAAATCTTGGTTAGTTTTCTCTATCATAACAAAAGCAGTGTTGGGCTTAGGGTGCACTGTATTTCACCGCATGGATGTTTCCTAAGTTAATACCTCTCTACTGAGGGACTTTCATACCGTTTATAGTTCTCTGACCAGAGCAACAAAGCGAAAAGAGCCCTGTTAGTGTATGACATGGCCTGTGTCTAAGCACACGACCGAGAACATACACTCAGGGGATAGAGCCCTTGGAGTAGCCCCAAGTGGATGTGTGTGGTTTGGGGAGATATTGCCAGAGGGCCCACAGGGGTCACCCCAATTCTAACTGGGCCTTGTCAACAGTGTATGATCTAGTTTTTTTAATTTTGGGAGGTTGAGGCAAGAGACAGCCATCAGCTTGAGGCCAGTTTGGGCTACATAAGTGAATTCAAGAGTAGCCTAAACTACATAGCAAGAAACTGTCTCAAAAACAACAACAACAAAACCCAAAACAAACAAACAAACAAACAAACAAACAAACAAACAATGTGTAATTCTCTTCCTGTGACTGTCTTTACCAGTATCTTTTGTCCATTTTCTTGGTCATTTTTTCTTACTGATTTGTAAAAGATCTTTAGTACTGCGAAATTGGCTTGTTGTTACATGAGCTGCTGGAGATCTTCATTATTCACTTTTTGCCCTTGGCTTTGCATGCAGTAGACTATCTTTCAGAAGTTTTAAAAGTTTTTTGTGTAGATGAATTTGTCAATCTTTTCTTATGTAAATTTGGTTTTATTCCATTTAGATAAAATTCCCTGTCGAAGGGTATGTTTTTAAAAATTCCTATTATTTTGTATAATACTTTAAGGTTTTCATTGCTGGCTTTAAAATCTTCTGGCATTTATCTTGGTATTGAGATGAGACATGAATTCAACTTAAATTTGTATTTTGGCTATCTAACACCACTGAATACAATTTCTGTGACTTTTAAAATGAAAGGTTCTTTTATTCTTTATTCTATTGTTAACTCTAGACAGAGTCCAAAGTAGATTTTAACTTACAAAGCATATAAATTATACAAACACCTTCCTTGGGAGACACAGTGAATGAATGGAGACAATGAAAGTAAACTGAATTCTTAAGTCTTTCAATCCAGACAGCTTTAGCTACTCATCATGTTCTTGGGGATCAGAAACCTAAGAAGGATACATAGTCCGTGGGTGGAGGCATTTTTGAACAAGGCAGAGCATTTGGCACTAGGAACAGGTACTAATTAGGACCAAAAAGGCCATGTGCAGGAAGACTGCAAAGTTCTACATGATCCAGTAAGACATTAGATTTCAAACTGCAGCGAGCCTGGAAACCACGGAGTGAGCTGTCACAGGTTCCTTTTTAGGCTTCCCTCCCAGAGAGCCTATGTCACTGTCTGGGTTGAAGACAAAACGTCCTTTTTGAGTTAATGCTCAGGACCTGGATGCAGGGGGTCCTTGTATGATACTTGGAGAAATTACTGTAGTAGGAGTCACAGAGGAATAGAGAATTAGGTCTTACTTAAGATAGTGGATAGATTCATTCTCTTTTCACAGTACCAACTTTTTTTTTGGTACTGGGAATCAAACTTAAAACCTTGTACTTTCAAGGCAGTTGCTTACACGCTGAGCTAAGAGGAGGACAGGACAGGGAATGAGGGAAAGAGAAATATCTACATATGTACGCAGGATGACTTGGATAACTGTACTGTGGATTTCTGCTCATCACTGGAAGGGAGCAGTCAATGCTTTTTTTTTGGTCTTCGTGGTTTTTTTTTTGTTTGTTTGTTTTTTTCCTCTTCCACTCTTCTTACTTTCTTATAACTTTTTTCTTTCATTTTCCAATTTTGTGTGCATATATCTCATAATCTCAACAACTATGTTGAAAACAACACTATGCACTATAACAAATACTATCAAATTCATAGTATTTTGGCAAGTGAAATTCTGTATCATTTTACATTTTTTAAATTACTATTCTGAACGTTCTTTAAAAAAGACATCTCCAAACACCAAAGCAGGCAATTCTTGATTCAGAAAGAGGCAGGCAGAAACCAGGGGAAGCAAATGCTAAGAAAAAAAGGCATGCTTTTTTTCAAATCTGCACGTTCCTCTTGACATAATAAGAAACAGTTTTCTGTATCTGAGGAATGGAAACCTCAAATGTTACTCACAATTTCATGTATGATTTCCTGTTTTGTCATCAAAGTACAAAAATTAAAAAAATGCCTCTCTGTGCCTAAATTTCTAATAAACACACCTCAGACTTGAGTACAAGGACATTTTAGGGATAATGGAGGAATTCTGTCCTCGATACCCCACTTCATCATGTGCTGTGTGCCTGGTCTGAGTTGGACACCTGCGGGCGGAGCAGCAGGGACAGGAGCAATTTCACTCTCCCCTGGGTGTGCTGTTAGGTGTGCTCTCAATGCCTCAGTAAACAAGGGGATTCAAAGAAACATGCACAGATGTTACACCTACGGACTATGACTATCTATTTAAATACTAACAAAAACAGGAAGTGTGCCAGCCCAGCATGTGGCATTCGTGCAGGAAGGAAAAGCCCCAAGCCTCACCTACACACAGGATGGTCAGCTCTCCCAACTGCTCAGGGTACTTGGGGGGCAGCTATGGCTCCCAGTGTCCCCGAGTCCCAGGTCTTCTCCTCAACCTGGGAAGCAGTCTTGGTTGCCCCACTGGCCTGCGGGTGTCTGGGCCAAAGGCCAGGGCCTGCCAGCCCAGTACCCTCAGGACTGACAGGAAATGAACTTATAGCCTGGGTGAAGAATGCAGACAGCAGTGACAACAGCAGGACAAATGGTAATAGAAGGCCTAAAACTGCATGAATTAACACAACACAAAGTAACTATTGTCACCCAAGGAATTTAAGAATTCCTCTTTGCTGGCTGGCCAAATAGCCCCAGGCCTGCTATGCTGGCCCTGCCTCTGGGGTGTGCTGAGATGGCGATTGAGACTGGGCATGGTGGTGCACACCTGTAATCTCAGCTCTTGGGAGGCTGTAAACAGGCGGATCACTATGAGTCTGATCTACATAGTGAGATCCTGAACACCCTGTAGACCCTTCCCTAAAATACAAAAAAATAAATAAATAAATAAAAATAAATAAAAAAAATTCTTCTTTGCTAAGTTTTTGAAGCCAAGTTAAGGGTCATAGGAGACAGTCATTTGGGTTATCGCAGAGAAACATTGCTTTTTAACCAAAATATACTATTTACTTTGATCATTTCCACTTTTAAATCTGAACTCTGGGCTTCTTTTAAAAGCTCAAGTCTATCATCAAAAATCAGAGACACTTCTGAAAATATTCCAAAGAATAATCAATCATAAACTTTTAAAAGTAACAAAAAACAAACCACAGGTTAGGAGTGGAGGCCTTAGAAGGAGGGAGGTGGGAGGGTAGGAGATAGGAGGGTGGGAGGGGATGAGCTGTGGAAGGACCAGGACGTGCTACACATGCTCCAGTTCCCCAGGATGATGAATGTGTTTATTATGTGCAGGCATGCTAGCAAAAAAAGGTAAGGAAAGAAAACTAGAAGAATCTCAAAACCATTTTGAGGTCAAAGAAATCAGTCCCTGTAGTTACTACTTTGGGAAAACATTGAGGTCAATGTGTGTATTCTTACTTCGTTTTTTAAAAAATTCCTATTTCCTCACATGTACTATCTATAACATACAGACGTGATTCTACATAATTAAATATTCACTCTTTAGACAGCGAGAGTGACTACAGTCTTGCAGGCCCAGGAGGAGCGGCAACAGAGACACTGACATAAGCCATCAAACACAGAGTACTCCACAACGGGAGCAGCGCAGTGAGTGAGGCCACCACTGCAACCTTCTCACCAGCTAAAGGTGAGGAAGGAAACATACAATCATCTTACAAAGTCAAGCTGGCAACACCAAAGAGTGCTTCATAAAATATAGCAAGCACTCAAAATAGCCTAGGGAGAAAACAAGAGAGAAAAGGAATAAAGAAAGGGCATTTTTTCACGTATTTGCTTCTTTAATTTCATCCTCTGAGAAGTGTGTGTTCATCTCAGTTGCCCATTTCTGGACTGGGTCTTTAAGTTTTGGGGCCCTAGTGTTTTTTAGTTCTTTATAAATTCTAGAGAGCAGACCTTTGTCTGAGTACTTATTTGTCATGATTTTTTTCCAAATTTGTGGGTTATCTTTTCACTTTGTTGGTAATTTCTTTTGACGTGAAAAAACTCAGTAAGAGGAGGTCCCACTGTCCTGCTTCAAGGTTGTGTATGGTGAGATTTTTGGACTTATGTGCAAACATGAGAAGCATAGAATTCTTTATCCTATTTTTTAAAATATAATCTAATTTTTAAATGT
>NW_004524783.1:3631079-3641060 GCF_000260255.1 Octodon degus
ATCTTCACAATGTTGGTTCTTCCTATCCAGGAGCATGGAATATCTTTCCATTTTCTGAAATCCTCTATGATCTCTTTTTTCAGAGTACTGGGCAGAGATATAAAAGAGGGGGGGTGATAAAGTGCTCACAAAATCAGCCTGAGGCACAGATACTGTGAACAGAGGAGGGGTGACTGTGATGACCCAAGGGACAGAGGAGGGAAGGGTGAAACTCTTCGCTGAAGTTCGCACAGGGCGACACCTGCACGTCTGTTACGCTTCCCAGGGCATCTCTAAAGCATGTTCCTGGTGCCACCTGTGAACACCTCAGCTGGTGTCTGGGCCTGTACGTGGAAGCCTGTGGGCCCTGAGCTCACCTTTGCTGTGATCTGAAACTCCTCGTGCTCCTTGAGCAGCTCTTGGGTGTGCTGTATGCTGGACCCTGTGGAAGTATGTGTGGAAAGGTAGAACTCCCCGTTGTCATGGATCCACTCTAAAGCCTAGGAGAGAAGGAACGCAAAACGTTGTGAGAGAAGTCCAAGGTTCTGAGTACCTCTTGTACATGTATAAGCCAAGGTGGGCATGTATTGAGAAACACTGCCTTGCATGCACACACATTTCTGAATGAGTTATTACAATTTCAAAGTAAAAAAAAATAGGGCACTGGAGAAAGTAATGTTACCACTTTTGGCAACAACAAAAAGTTCAAGAGTTTCTTAGAACCACAAACCAAAGGTGTAACAACAGTACAATAAAAGTGACTACCACCAAGCTCTTTTTAAAGAAGACAGAGAAGGTGCGAGTAAAGGGTGGTCTGAAAGTCTTGTGAGGTTAAACATCCAAACACTCATATTGCTAAAACCTGAGAGTTCTACTGGATGTTTTAACTTAAACTTTTTTTTTTTTTTGCGGAACTGGGGATTGAACTCAGGCCCTTGCGCTTGCCAGGCAAGTGTTTATTCTACTGAGCTATCTCTCCAGCCCTTAGCTTAAAAAAGAATCACAGCATTCGTGCCTTTCTAGCCTTCACACCTCCACTCTAGCCTTTATTTCTGCACCTGTGACCACCTGGAGCACTCCAGCTTGCATCTTATGCTTGCTTTTAGGGGGTGTCTTGCAGAGGACCCCTCCATATCATGCAGAAGCACACCACTGAGAGACACTAGTGGAAGGTGTGACATGATGCAACTACTCTGCCACAGGACAGACGTGATGGCACCAGAGAGCAGGGCCAGTGCAACGAGAGCCCTTCTGGATATTCTCTTGTTACTGGAGAGGGAAGCTGCTTCTACATAGGATCCGAAGGAAAACTAGACTTACAGAAATACACATAGCTATAAAAGCCACACTAAGGGACGAAGTATAGAGAATGCAGTTAGTGCCTATGTGCCACTGGCAACTCACTGGTAACTTGCTGGCTTGTTAGAGACACATCGCTGTCCTTGTCGTCACATCACTGCAGTGGTGGCACTTTCACAACACTGAATGAGAAGGAATCTCAGCCACAGGCTCGTTCAGCTTCCAGGCTGGGCATTTACATTCAGCTGAGAATGGCTATACCATCTTGGACATAATATTAATACTGGTACGAATGAAGCCAGGTCCATTTGTTTATTTAGAGTCCCTGAATTCTCCATTCATGCAGCAAATAGGCCAGAGTATGTACCATAGAACCAGATGCCGCAAGATCCCAGGGAATAAGAGAAGCCTGGACGCTAGACACAGGAAGGGTGGATAGGAAGGCAGCAGCAGGGATCATCTCAGAAGGAGGTCAGGGAGGTGCAGTCCAAGCTGGGCCCTGGGGCTAAAGGAGCAGCAGAGGGGCCTGGGGACTTCACGGCTGTGAGAAGCACCCCTCCCCTGGCTGCAGAACAGGAAGGCAGAGAGGCTGTGCAGGGCAGGAAGGGCCTTGCAGGTACACTAAGCTTTTATTTCCTTCTGAAAGCCACCATGGCTAACTGTAGAAAAGGAATTCTAGGGCAGTGAGCTAAGCAGCAGAGGGCAGGGTTCCACAGGGTGAGGACAGGAGGGCAGGGCTGGGATACTCAGAAGGTCGGCCTCCCTGGTCTCAAGGTATGAAGGCAGGAAGATGAGGGAAGGCCTGGCGTTGGACAGTGAACTGCCTCACTGCTAAGTGAGCACATGAGGAGGGTCATGGGCAGGGGACTTCTGCGTGGAGACACACGTGCCAGCAAGGCACCTGGCATCTGTAAGTCTGCAGGCCTGAACGGAGGTCAGGGCTGGGTGACACCCCAGAGAAGTAAGAAGAGAGAGAAGAAACAATAAGGCACAGAAACGGGTCCTGAGAACACAAGTGTTCAGAGGTAGACAGACAGGACCGAGAAGGGGGCGGGATGCTGGTGGAGAAGCACGAGGTAGGAGACGTCTGCTACTTCACCTTCCCAGTGGGGATGGTGGTGCCCATGTAGGAACCTCAGTGCACACGCTGGGAAATGCAAAAGCAGGGAGGTCCAGTCTTCAAGGAACTGTGCTCCAGGTAATCAGTGCTTACTGGAGTATTGTTATTACACACAAAGCCCAAGTCAGGAGGGCCACAGGTCATCCTCTGCAAAGCTGCAAGCTTATCTTGCTCTGCCAAGATAATTATGATTTGGCTTCTTTGTAGCTGAGTGAGATCTTGTCTTTCAACAGAGAGGTAATAACGATGTATGAGAAATGAGTAGGAAATTATCTCTCGTTAGACGCTGAAGTAAGCCTCCAATAACTGAAGTACGACTGAATAATATTTAAATGAAGTGAACAGAAAATGTAATGTAACTGCTTGCCACACTCTCTGTGGAGAGGCGATTACTGCATTGCAGAAGTCAGCCAAGTGGAGAGAAAGGCCACCTGGCTCCAGGTCCCCAGCCAGGAACCCCAGCTTGCGACTTCGCGAAAGTAAGCAGTTCTGAGCATTGGTGCCTCTGCAGGACCAACACAGAAAATGGGCAAAGAGCTGCTTCCTTCTTGGGGGAAAGTGATACTGAAGAGAAGTTATCTGTTCTTGGGCTAGGAAGATGTGACCGAATGCTACTCCGTGCCATGCCGCCCACATGCTGCTGCATGTGCAGTCCAGAGACAGCCCAGCTCTGAGCGGAGGCCAGGGTGTGTATGTGTCGGCACTGAGGGCCTCACTGCTGGAGCCCACGGGATGATGTGTGCCAGTGGTGAGGGCCCTGCCTGCTCTGCCCCTCCCTCCGTCCCCTAACTATGAATGAAAGTTCTTGGGCTACCACGCAGGCCAAAGAGAAGTGGCAGGAACCTGAACAGGTAAGGTAGGAGGACCCCGGGTTCACTCTAAGGAGACCTTCCCTGTTCGATCACCAAGCATGTCATCGCACAGGTGCTCAGAAGGGGGCTCTCCCAGTGGAGCCCTTGATGCGCTGGTCTTGGCCCAAAGCCAAGAGCCTTTTCTGACTATCCTAAATTATTAGAATAGTCTTTAATTTTTTTTGTCTTTAATTAATTTTAACTCCACTTACCTAAAGAGTAAAACTTTGTCTCAGAAATAGGAAGTCAGCAAAACAGGAAAAACCCACTGTATTTACACAAACACAGACCTAAGACTCCACAATGCCTTCTTAAATAGTACTCACTCTGAACTTTTGTTCCCAGGCAGTACTGTGAGCCAGACAGAGGAGGGAAGCTGAACGGCACACTGGTGGGGAGTCAACAGTACTGAGTGACAGTTTCACTAGGTCATGGAGTTCTAACATGCTACTACTTAAAAGGCAGACAGCCTGGGCACTAGCAAGCGGCTTTCAGGATGCCAGTCGGGCAGGGGTGAGGTGAGCACGGGGGCAGGGGTGGAGTGTGCAGCCAGGCTGCACTGACCTGCTTGGCGCTTCTCTCAAAGACCACATACTGCTGGCACTGGTCCAGTCGTCTCTTCCTCATGGTCCAATAATGTAATACCCTGTTCTCCCGCTGGAAGAGTTCATTCAAGATATCTGAAGGAAAAAAGAAAAAGATGCACACTGGTACTCGTAACCCATTAAAACATCTGGAAAATCCCACAAAAAGACAGAATGCTTTAATCCACTGAGCTATTTGGCCAGCCCTTGAAAGTGACATTTAAAATAGAACAGTAGAAGAAAACTTCTGTTTCCAAATACAAGGTTTTTTTTTCTTTTAAACAAATTCAGCAGAGGAAATGACACAAAATAAGGAACTATGGAAGTAGAAAAATGTGAAGCCGTAACGGCAAAAAACTCAAAGATAGCCTCCAAATAATAATTATCACCAAAATACTGAACAAATAAAGTCAGAAAAAACTACTGGGAACATATAAAAACATATGAGATTAATTAGTAGTCAACATAAAACAAACGGTCAATTAGAAAGTGGGCAAAGTACACAACATGAGGGTCCCATTTTTTCTTTCTCTTTCTTTTCTTGGGGGTGGGGTGGGGGTGAGAGACAGGCCTTGCACTTACTGGTCCCATGCTCTACCACAAAATCACTCCCAGCTCTACGTTTACAACATGGCTACTAAACCTCAAACAATGAATCTCTCTTCCATGTTTTCCTAGAAGAGCTGGTGCTGCTGTTTGAAAAAGCAGTGCGAACAGGTGCTCATGATCCCACAAGAAGGCAGAATTTCTAAGGCAACACAGGGCACTTTGGTAACAGACAATGACACTGAAAATGTGGTACGTCAGAGTTAGGTACCTGCCTTCAGAACAAATATTGCCTATGTAAAGAAACAAAACTCTGAGCCAGGCGTAGCAGCTCGCACCTGTAATCCCAGTACTCAGGAGGCTAAGGATCCTTGTGAATTCAGGCCAGCCTGGGCTACCAAGTGAGTGCAAGGCCAGCCTGGCCTGCATAGCGAGACCCTATCTCAAAGACAGAAAACCCCCCTCACTATCTGAACTAAAGTGCACAAACACTGAATGTTGAGGAAACAGTGAGACACTGGCAGTGAAGCAGGAGCCCTTCAACCAGCAACAAGTGAAGTGACTTACAGAACTACTGCAGCTAACTCCCGAAACACAATACTGCAGTCAGATACAGAGGGAAGACTGTGAAAGCAGGAGAGGGCTATGACTATATCTATGTTTCTCTACATATATGCATTTATGTAGGATGTATAAAAATGTCCTGGCAAAGAAATTAGGTAATACTGTGTATATGTATACATACTTTAATTTTTTTACATTAAGACTAATTTTATAAAACATAAAAACAGAAAACTTCCCAATACAGAAATTCCAAATCAAATAATGGGTACCTATAATATAACTCCGTAATACTTGAAAACCTTAAAAATGCTAAGTGTTCCACTAACACCAACTGAGTTCCCAGCAGGCTGTGCGCTTTGTGAGAAATAACTGGAGAGCAGCACTTGCACATCCACTTGCAGAATGCTGTTGGAGCTTTGTTCCGCTCAACAGGTGAGCTCATTTAGTGAAATAAATTAAGACTCTGAAGCTTAGCAAAAAGTTGGGCTACTTAGATGAAAATATTACAGATGTAAACTCCTCCATCTCAGAGGCCCCATCTGGTCTCATGTCCCAGTCTCTCCTTCCAGCCTGCCTTGGGGCTTCCTCAAGCTCTGAGCCAGACTCAGCCCCTTGCTTTACGTCCTTGCTGGTGGCCTCTGGGTCAGACCATCTTTCTGTCACTACCACCCTGTGTGGATTTACAGCACTGTTTTGGACATAAACATTTTGCCCTCAAGCATGCTGTGAAAGAGACAGAACATTTCCTTTTGGACTCTTCACACCACCTGGCATGCTAATATTCAACAGCAAATGCACAGTAAATTCCTAGTAAGTGAAGAAATGAAACATACTACTCACAAACACAAGCATCAAACTTGTAATAGAGAGTGCAGTAGTGTCTTTAGTTAGAGAAAACAGAAGATGACCAATAGAAGAGATGGGAAAGGAAATCATTTTTATAAGAAACAAAGTAAGCTTATTCTCAGGGCAGTAAAACTTGATTGCAAAAGACTCATTCATGCTTTCAATGGCTGCCCTTGTTACTTAAGTGTTTTCCAAAAATCAAAGTCCAGCAATTAATAAATGCAGATCTCTCTGACAGGACTGGAGGATTAGACCAGTGTGACACAAAAGTATCATGGGACATCAGATGAGTCAGATGAATGGAGAGTAGAAGGTTATGTACTGATTGATCTTTTTTTTTTTTTTTTTAATGGAAGAACTGGGGATTGAACTCAGGACCTTGTGCTTGCCAGGGAAGCACTTATTCCACTGAGCCATCTCCCCGGCCCTGACTGAGTAGAAGGTTATGTAGAAAGGTTTTGCCACTCTTTTTTTGTTGTGGCTTTGTGTGATGGATCACTGTTAAATGATTAGCCCAATTTTTTTTTATAAAACTCAATGTGACATTGGTAAAGGTAATTACTTTGTACTTAATTTATTTTTCAGCCACATCATTATTATTTATACCCTAATATCTATTTTCTTAAACATATTTCTATAAATTTGCATATGTATAAATGGTTTTAGAGATTCTTATACTGAAATACTAAACTATGTAATATATTAGAATTAGATTTTATTAATTACTCAAGTCTATAAAACCAGTAACCTTTTATAACAGCATTAAGTATATAATTTTTTCCTTTTTTTCAGATAGGACATGGCTTCGTAGTCCCTGGTGGCCTTCACTTCATTCCTGACTCACTCTCCATTGGTATATAACTTCTTCATTGTTTTTTTAGGAAGATACATTTATTTCTAAGGAGGAAAAAGTAGAAGCTAGAAAGCTACCTTGTGTGAGGGGAGTGAATCTGAATGGATTTCTGCTATGGAGCTGCTTGATTTAACTTTAAAAAATATTTTGCCTGTAGGTAACTCTGGTTTTCACTTTTGTTCTTATATGTTCATTTACCTTAACAAAGAGTTAGTAGCAATATCTATCTTTAAGGTTACATCTTCTGATTATACTCCTCCAATTAGTCAACATGCTACTAACTTTGCCATATTATTACTCGACCATACATTTTTAAAAATATTATTAATAATTTTATTTTTATTTTTTTGTCTTTTTGAGACAGAGTCTCACTACGCAGTTCTGAATGGCCTTGAGCACACTTTGTAGCCCAGGATACGTTCAAACTTGCAGTGATCCTCCTGCCTCAGCTTCCCAAATGCTAGGATTACAGGCGTGTGTCACCACACTGGGCAATATTTTATTTAGCAACAGTATTTTAGTATTAAACTAAGGTAACTGATGAGGATTTCCTGCAAGTGGAATGTACGTTTGGAAGGAAGACCTGGGTGAGCCCAGCCGCTGCCACATACTCACTTTTCACCTGCTGCTCCGGAGCTTTGATGTGTGTCATCATGCCTGGCATGTTCACGCTGTTCCTGTGCAGGTACTTCAGGAACACGTCAGCATTCCTCCTGGCCAGCGTGCACGCCTTGGAAGGAACAGACCACAGTGCTGTCAGCATGACTTATAACAACAGTCTGAGTAGACAGTACATGGATACCAAGAGCGTTTGGATCTAACCCTGTTTACTCAAGTAATCATCTGGCCGACTGGTGGTTGCATCTTATAATTATTTTTCTTTCGTAATTTTACCTAAATGTTTTTCTTAACTATATTAATAAACAGTATTCATTTTGCTATTCTAAATGGATTCTGGAGCAAGAAAAGCAAGTTATCATGACTCTACCAGAAATATCCTGGCAATGGTTGGTCTTTAGTAAATTTAAATGTCAGTGACAATTGGGGGTGGCAGCTTTGAAGTTTTGATTGACACAATCACAATTAATGACTAGAAGCAAAATGGCTTTCCAAACTCAGTCAAAATGACAATCACTGTGGTAGAAGTACCAAATCAATTGCTAGATATAATTGTCAAAGAATCACAATTTATTTATTTATTTATTTATTTATTTTTCGGCAGAACGGAGGATTGAACTGAGGCCCTTGCGCTTGCCAGGGAGGTGCTTATCCCACTGAGCCATCCCCCTGGCCCCGACAATTTATTTTTTTGCGGAACTGGGGATTGAACTCAGGCCGTTATGCTTGTCACACAAGCACTTATTCTACTAAGCTAACTCCGCGGCCCCTGAACAATAGTTCTGTCAGATCATCCCCTTCAGAAAGGAAATAAAGGTTATTAAATGTAGCAGGAAATATTTCTGAGGATCAGAATGCTGACGCAAGGACAAAAATGAAACTTCATAACACATTAAGGGAAAGTAAACATCTGCTTGCTTTCTGTCTCTGTCTGTCTCTGTCTGTCTGTCTCTGTCTCTCTACAATGTCTTGCTATACAGCTGGGAATCATACTGATTCTCTTGTCTCAGCCTCCCCAGTGCTGGGATTACAGGCATGTGACACCACACCTGGTTTTGGAGCCAGCACGGCATGTAGTACCGGAAATCAAACTCTAGACCTTGTGTTTGATAGGCAGGTGCTACCACTGAGCTATCTCCCCAGCGCTCTACCCACATCTATTTCTAACAGTAAAAAACAGAATTTCAGAAATAAAAGTTTTTTAAGAGTTCAAGAATGTGATGGAGGATGGGGGCCGGGGAGATGGCTCAGTAGGATAAGTGCTTGACTGGCAAATGGAAGGATCTCAGTTCAATCCCCAGTTCTGCCAAAAAAAAAAAAAAAGAAGAAGAATGTGATGGAGGGTGGTCTAAGTGCCTGCCTGGCAAGTGCAAGGCTCCGCGTTTGATCTCCAGTACTACATACTGTGCCAGCCACTAGAACTGGGTGTGGTGGTGCATGCTGGTAATCCTAGTGCTAGGGAGGCTGAGAAAGGAGGACCACTACTAGTCTGAGCTGTGTAATGCGACCTTGTACCAAATAAATACATGATTTTTAAAAAAATGCAGTAGGAACACATTGGTGTCAAATATCTCTAAACATTTTGACCATTTAAAAAAATTTAACTGGGGGCCTGCCCCTTAGCTCAGTTCTTTAAGTGGCTGCTTCAACAAAGCAGTCAGGCTCAGGTTAATGTGGTTCCATCCCCACAACTCAAGCCAGCCAAACCTGCCCTGAAGGCATTGGAGCCTGCCTCCCCTCCCCACCAAAAAAAAATCCCTCCCCCACCTAAAAAAATTTAACTGTTTAAAGGCATACCTTTGGCTTCTGTATAGCCAATATGATGTGTAAAATATAAGGCACACAGTCTCGAGAAAGTCCTCAGTTGCACTTTTCAGAAAGAATGTGACAGATCTCTCCCTTCGGGAGAGTCTCCTGAGAAGGTGCTGGTGGCCAGACTAGAAGCCAGAGGTGCCCAGGCCTTGCTCCAGCCTGCCTTGTGCTTCTGCATCCACTGAGATACACACCTGTATTCCTAAGGGGCTGCATTTCTACAAGATTATTTTAAGCTACAGGCAGTACTTTTCACCAAATCAACCACCCACCCACCCATCACCCTCTCTGTCTAAAGAACCATCTGGGAATTGTTCTCAACCAGCTGTAGCTCCATGGGAAACCTCACTGGCTACAAAGAGGCCACTGGCTAAGAGCTCCACAATCATTTTCTTATAAATCCCAATGATTCTTACTCACATAGATTTATAGTTTTCGCCATGAAACTTGACAAAACAGTGTCAAGTACACAGAGAAAGAGTCGTAGGATCCTTGCTATGGTTTGTGTATAGTTGTCTCCCCAAAGCCTCATGCAGTCTTGGGGGCGGCTTCTGGAGTCTGTGATTGATTACTCTGGATGTGGGTGCTGCGCCTGCCCTGGGGCAGGTAATCTGCATTACGACGTAAGGAGGGAAGAGAAGCCCGATGCCTGAGCTGCTGCTACTCCCTTATGCTCTAGCTCTTCGCCACTGCCATGAAAGGTCGCTTTCTGCTATGTGGTGCTCTGCGCTGGGTCCAGCTGGATATGGAAAGAAACCTCCAGTAACTGTGAGCTAAATAAACCTTTCCGTCCTGCATTTTGAGTGTCAGGTATTTGTCCTAGCAACAAGAGAAGCATAACTAAGACAATCCTCTTCTTTCTCCAGACCTCTCCATGATGCCAGTCCCCACTCCCTGTGCGCCCAATCA
>NW_004524783.1:3641255-3654612 GCF_000260255.1 Octodon degus
GTGGCCCTGTGCGCCCAATCAGAGCTGTGAGGCGTGGCCCTGTGCGCCCAATTGGAAGCCGTGAGGCGTGGCCAGCCCTGGAAGTGCTGACTGCTCTGAGACAGCACCTGCAGCCTGTGGTGACACCGCATGCACAGCTAGTCATCCGCTTCCTCCAGCCCAGCACACGGCTGGATCCGCACCTGGACTTCAGTGAGAAACTGGGATTCAGCAGTTCTACTACAAACCTTTAGGAATGCTTCCTTTTGCTCAAGGTGCTTGCTGATCATTGGGGTGACATGGTCTGTGTCAGAGTTGGGGCCCAGCTTGTCAGCTCCTCCACACCAGTCTTCTTCTCTCTTGTACTCCTGCTCTAGGCTCTCAAGAACACTACAGACCTGTGAGGGGAAGAAAGTTCCAGTAGCATCACCTAGAGCACTTTCAAACAGTTCGAGTAGGAAGGTGGTGGTGGAAGGACCCAGAACACTAGCAGCAGCCAGGGGCTCTCCATGCACAAGGGAAAATCCACAGGGCTGCCAGGGAGGCATTTCAAAGCAGGAACAAAGCTAAAACTAAAGTTTCTATTTCTATCTTATGTCTCAAGTTGAAGATTTAAACTGGAGAAGAGCTTGCTTTCTCAACCCAACTTTGGATACCCAAGGTAGCAACAGTAATTTTAATTGTAGTGTGTCTTTCCCTGCTTAGGTGACTCAATAGTGGCAGACATGTAAATGATGATGGAGCGCTCCTGACCTGCTCTGAAGTCTTATAGAAGGCGACAGAGGCATTGACGAGCTTGAGGCGGTCTTCCATCTTGAGCATGAGCTGCTGCCAGTGGGAGGCCACCTTCTCGGCGCAGTCTCGGATCATGTCCATGTCGTAGTGGTTGGCCTGCAGCATGGCCTCGGCTTTCTGCTGGACCTGCAGTGCACTCTGGTGTGTTTTCTAGGCACAGGGAAAATGCAAGGCTGGTTTAGCAGGGATGTCATGCACTGACTGGAGGGAACTGGGATTTTCTTCATGATTTACAGAATCGATTCAGTTGCTGCTCATTAGGATGCTTCTCAAAGCACTGCATGCACAGGGTTCAGTAAAAAGAGCTCTATGCCTAGCAACCGAATGAAGGATGAAGTCCATGAAGACTTCCCAGAATGGGTCTCAGGGCTTTTCAGTTTGAGAAATAGGAAAGACCCTTAACAGACAATATTCTAAAAACCTTGCTGGAATGTTCCAAGTGTATTATTCCTGTTGATCTTCCTCATAATAGCTGCTGGAAGCAAATGATCAAGCGGTCGCTGGAGTGAATGCTTTTTATTTTCATCTTCAAGTTAAGAGTTGGGCTTTAGTGAAAGTTTTGTGACTTTAAAAAGAAAAGGGCCAGACAGATAGCTCAGCAGACTACAGTGCCTGCTTAGGCAGAAGGCAGTGGCCAAGGTTCAACCCCAGGCAAGTCGTGCCAGTCCTGCCCCCAGGGCTGGCTGAGGCGGCGACTGACATTAGGCATGGTGGCACCCACATGCAATCATGGCACTGGGGAGGCTGAAAACAGGAGAATCGCTATGAGTCTGATCTATGTAGTGAGACCCTGTACTAAATACGTAAAAGTAAATACATAAATAAAAGAAAAAGAAAATAAAAATCCTGAAGAAAGGTTAAGGATGTACCACCGCGTTCTCCAGAAGCCTGTGCCATGCTATGATAGCCCACAGGGGCTCACACAGAACACCCATCAGTCTCGCTCAGAGGCTCAGGATGTCGGGAGGGGGCTGAGGTCAAGGATCTGCCAGGGAAGTCCTAAAACGCTGGGTTGGAAGAGAGCTCAGTGCAGCACACGGTTCTCTATGGATGCAGGTTTACAAAAAAGAAAAGAAGTAAAATCTTGCCTTTCACCTAAAATACTGCAAACAAGCCTATACAACGTTATGCACAATACTCATTCACTGCCTGGATGCAGTGACTTAATACCTGTCATTTAATTACTAGAAATCACTTGGCAGAGCATAGTTACAGTTTTCAAAAGCTGCCTGATTGCAGCCTTAGGAGAAGTGTGTCCACTGGCATTCTGTAGTTGAAAATAGGCTGAACTAGGTAAAAAAAAAAAAAAAAAAAAAGGTAGGGACTTCTGTGACTTTATTTCCTGGCTGAGAATATGTATGTCAATAGAGCAGGAATGTGTCTTCTGTTATCAAATGCTCTTTTCCTCACTTCCTGGAGACCAATGGTTAGAATCAGAACTCTCCTTCATGCCCTTCACGCCAGCCCCCCGATCAGTGCCACTGCTGGGAGTGAAGGTGGGCAGAAGGGAAAGGCCACGGCTTCCTGCTGACCCTTGTCCAGCAGGATGCTGCCACGGCAGGTATGGTCGGAGGCTCTGGGCCAGCACTAGGCACTGCCATACGACCTTGGACTGCCTGAGGGCTTGCTGAGGTACCCCAGCCCTCTGTCTTGGTGCCACTGGGTGTGAGGCATGAATGTGCCTACAGGAAAATAACACGAAAGCCTCACTTGAACCTCCAGTTTGGCCTCTCTGGGTCCTGCATGGTCCTGACCAGCGGAAGCACATCCTGCCAGTCTTGTAGTACAAAAGGGCCCTGGCTGCTTGGACTTTTGCTGCCTCGCTCTCCTCGGTTGCTGTACCACTACTTTCTCCCATGCCCATGGAAAAGTAAGCACTGCCATTTTCACCAATCAGCCACAGGTGGCTCTCACCAGGGCAGGGTGAGCAGCCCAGTCCAGGGGCTAGAAAGGCCAGCTGCAGGGTAGGGCAACCCTTACCTCGATGGCGTGCTGGAACTGCTCGTGCTCTCTCTGCAGCTGCTCTGCCTCCTGCAGAGAGCTGGCTGTGATAAGCCCGGCGTTGAGCATGGATTCCCCATTACGGATCCAACCCAGCACCTGAAACGTGACATACGACAACTCCAAGTGGTGGCCTTTCCAGTGTATCCTGCAGACCACTAGGAAGGGGGCCAGGTCTGTGAGGTGGTCTCAAGTGCTGATTTCTGCAGCACCTGCCAGCTCAGTGAAAGCCTATAAGGGCATCTCATCTTGAGATGAGTGACAACTTTTCTTATCCTTAACAGCAGATGGCAGCGGCAGAAAACACAGGTCAAGACAGGCTGATTTCTTTGCTGTGCAGCAGGCACTGTACTTGGGCTGTGCGGCATCTTGTTATTAGGACAGCTGTGTTGGCTCAGGACAGAACTCCCAGGAAGGACTCCCCAGCTTCCCTGCTGCCTGCCTCAGGTCCCCAGCTCACCTGTTTCACTTCCGCCTGCAGGTGACGCAGCTGCACGCACTGCTCCAGGTGCTTCCGATGCTGCTCTGCTGCCAAGTCCAGCTCCTGCTGCTTTTCGTGAAGGAACTCCAACAGGTCCTGGACCCGAGTGGCCATGTCCACGTCCCTGTCACAGAGCAGCTCCACACCTGTGGACACACAAGGGGCACCCCTACAACTCAACCTGCCTTTTGACTACTGGGTCTCAACTGGTAAAAAACACACAGCCTGCCTTTGTGAAAGGACCTCTTGGGGCACCCCAGGCTGGACACAGAAGGGCCAGCCTGACAGACACACAGGTAACTGTATTTGAAGAAAATGTGAAGATGATCTAGCTAAGCCTGCGCCCTAAATCCATGACTCGGTGGGCAACTTGGTGCTAATGGATCAGCCTTTACAGGAGTTTTTCTTTTCAGTATCTAGTTTACTCTTTGGAATTACTGCATTTACCTTACATAAAATAAGTCAAGTACACTGGCTGTGGCTAAGCAAGGTCCTAGTCCCACAGCTACGCTGTATAGTAGTTAACCTGAGACCACAGTGACATCTGCTGGGAAAACATAAACATAAAAATTAAAGAAAATACTTTATTTGGAGCTATACTTCATTCATGGTAAGTTCCAGCCCAAGTATAAACTGCTGAACTATTATGATGGTCATCTAACATGGCCGAAACCCAAAACCAACAGCTTATCTTCCCAGAGACCACCCTCACCTTCAGCCCTACCCCAGTCCTAGTCACAATTCCCTCTTACTTTTCCTGCACCACAAGGGCGACCCCCATCAACTCATTAGGAGTCACTAAACCTGCCCCTGAAACTCTGCCCCTAGCAAAAATTCATATCCCAAGGACCATCTGTCTCAGGTCAGAGGACCCCCATATCCCTCGGATTCTGTCCATGTCCTCAGAGTTAATAAAGTTCCCCCCACTTTTACTTCTCTGCTGCATCACTGAAAAACCTAACAATTCACAGAGATATGACATGTCATTTTGAAAAATTCAAATTCATGGTTCCTGAAAAAATACATGAGATCAGTGAGTTTCTAAACATAACCTTAAATATGATTAGTGAAATAAAATACCAAACATTTTCTTTTAAAGAACACATATCACTAAAAGCCATATCTTAGGACAGAATCCGAGGGACATGGGGGTCCTCTGACCTGAGACAGATGGTCCTTGGGATATGAATTTTTGCTAGGGGCAGAGTTTCGTATCGCTGTTCTGCTACAATGTCTGCAGCCATCACTGAAATAAACGAATCCCTGTGGTGGCAGGGATGGGACGACGTGGAGGAGAAGAAACCACTGGGTGGGTGGGCCCACTTACCGGAGGCCTGGACTTCGTTGACGTACTGCAAGAGGTCCTGCCCTTGGTGAATGACATCAAAAGTCAGGTTGTTCATGGTCAGGGCTTTGTCCGCATGGTGCTGGAGGCGCTGTTCCGCAATGGTGAGGTCTTCCGTGTCAAAATCATTCATCTGCTGAGAAAGCTCATCATTCCAAGACTCAAGATCTGAGATGATCTAAAGGAGGAGAACATTTGTTTAAAATCAAAATTCTAAAAAGTAAACTCATGCAATCACATTTTATTGTGTCTGGTGAGAAACGGACAGTGTCAAAACGACACAGAAAGGGTTGGACATGTAGCTCAGCAGTAGAGCATGTATTCAGCAAGCACAAGGCCCTGGAGTCAACCTCTGAAAGATCAAAATTGTACATTTTTAAAATGGAAAAGCTTTTGGTATACAGAATATATCTTTATACTTTTCTTTAAAAAAGATTAATAGTAAATAAA
Source organism: Octodon degus (assembly GCF_000260255.1). Taxonomy (NCBI): domain Eukaryota; kingdom Metazoa; phylum Chordata; class Mammalia; order Rodentia; family Octodontidae; genus Octodon; species Octodon degus. Next base: position 3,646,307 of record NW_004524783.1, read on the forward strand.
TAGGGCCAAGCATATAGCTCAGTGGCATAAGCACCTGCCAGGCAAGCATAAGGTCCCAAGTTTAATCCCTGGTACTGAAAATAAATAAATAAATAAATAAATACAAAGACAGCTGAAGGGGTTCCCCTGATGGAAAAGATGGAATGACTAGACACAGCACAACTCATAAAATATACTAAGTACATACAAATCCATTCATCCTTAATGACATTTAAAGAAGAGCTAAAAAGCCAAAAAGAAGAAAAAAATTTGTTTCTGATTAGAAGCAGGTAGAAAACCAACCATAGTACTGAAAATTAATTAAAAGAGAAAAGCAATTATTTAAGCATTTCATGATGAAACATTTCTTAAATGATCGGAGCAGCCTCAGCATCTCTACAGAAGCAAGCCAGAAAGGATGTGCGTTCCTGTGTGGGGAGCTGTTTGTGGGGTCCCCTCTGCAACATTCCTGCACAAGACTGGAACCCAAGTCTAATCAGGTCTGTGCATCTACTGTCTATGTTTAGAGGGACTACCAGGGGAAAAGAACAGTTAACCTAAAAGAAGTCAAGCAAGAAAATGCGGACCTGGTTTCCCTGACAACAGACCCATGGCAATAAGTCATGGGATGGAGGAAAAGGAGGAGGGTGGCAGAAGGATGGCGATCCTAGGCTAAGTGACTAACACCAAGTGCAGGAGCCACCCTGCTAACTGAGGGCCTGTATTGGGCATAGAAGACGGCAGAAGATGCTACTACATGGATGAGCTGTTAGTGCACCGTGAGTGTGAAAGAACAAGGCCTTTTGAAAGAGTTCTGAGGCAAATCTAGGAGTTGTTAAATGTAAGTTAAGGAGATTTTTCTCTAAAATACCTTTGCGTAAGGACAACGAAAGAAAAGATATTCGAAGAAGCAAGAGTGGTAGCTCCTCCTACATTTGGGGGGCAGACACATTCTTTTATTACTAAGGTTTGCATGCAATATGTCAATATTATCAGACTGTACTACAACTATATTATTATGCAATACTAGCTGTACTATGACTATATCATTGAGCTCTACTTTATTAGTATGTTTAAACAATGCCAAATTAGACATAAACCATGAAATAACTGAGGAAGAAAGATTTTTAAAAAACGAGATCATTGTAACTTTAATCTTTATATAAGCAGAGAGTTCTTGTTTTCTGAACCTAGGGAGAGGAGATTTAGGTGTGACAAATGAGACATGGGGCCCAGACAAAAATCACTGGATAAAAAACACATCAGTGTGCTGAACCAGAAGGAGCGAAGATCCCGCCTACCAGGAAGAAATCCCAAGGATGGCTTGAACAAAGGACCACCAAGGAAAGACCCTGACTCTAAGGTGGCTTTACAGTTTATTAACAACACAGCAAGAGAAGACAAGAAATATGTGGCAATAATAAAACTCAGGAATGTGTAAGTCTTTGTTTTTTTGGGGGGGGCATTATTTTTGAGGCAGAGTCTCTCTAAGTTGCCAGGGCTAGGCTTAAACTTGAGATCTTCTGTCAGCCTTCCAGGACGCTGAAATTATAGGCTACCACCACACCCAGCTAGAACTACATCCCAGAAGTCATAGGCATTGTAAGCTGACCTCTCTAATCTACACATAATTATGACTTTTACATTTAAACTGTCACAGGATAATACATTAATGATTTTGCTTTTTTAAAATGAATAATCAGTAGAACTGGTCTTATTTGGAACAGAGCCAGGCTGCAGTGTCAATATTCTAACAAGAACCACAGAAATCCTGGATCCACTGTGCTGAGGATACTATTTTTTAAAAACTTAGCCAAGTAACAAGAATTTCTACTATAAATGTGACTCCACACTTTGTGCAGCAGTTAGATGAGGTATCTTCCCTGAGAAATCCAAAGAGCCCAGCTAGGCCCGGGCTGCTCCAATTCACACGTATCAGGATTCTAAAGAGGAGTCCTCAGTCTATGGCCTCAGCAAAGTCTTGAACCGTATCGGAGCCAGCCAGAGACTGGATCGCAGGTTCACTTCCTCAGCTCAGGAATGCACTCACCTGAGGTTTGGCACTCTGGCCCAACTAGGGCACTTGTCATCCCGTGGCTTCAGTGTGAGGGGTAATGTTTGTTTCTTTACCAGATTCAATGAAAGTAGAAATGCAATGAAAAAATATTTTCCCATTCAAGAAACATTAATTCAAGTTACTTAAAAATATTTTTTTTCAAATATCAAAATATGCTCAAAGAAAAACTTCAACAAATGCTTCTGGCTGTTTTGTGTTTCCTCCTTGAAAACATTCAATAAGTGGCTAGGTTTCAGAAAAGCAAGTCCAGGGAAGTCAGAGGACAACAGGCCTGCTCTGTCTGTAGACCCAATACAGCCATCAAGGTGGCCCCTGCAGGTACTCTAATGTGCCCTGCTCTGCTGGTTCCACGCTGATCTGGTTGCGAGGCGGAGAGCTGGAGAGCACCTGCGCAGGCTGCCCAGCACTGTGGTGGGTCAGGGTTTAACTGTTCTCGGTATTCACTGATGAAGCAGAGAGAAGAGCCAGGAAGGCCTTCAATGAAAACAGCACTGGAGTGTTAGCTCAGCAGCCAAGCAATGGCTCCAGCAAGGGTCCCATTCCAGCCAAGACGCCAGTCCGCACTAGGGCTTCTCCCTGCCTGTGTGTCCTCTGAGCATTGTTGAGCTCTGAAGCCCAGGCCGCACAGGGACTCAGAGTGCTCTCTGGAGCCCACAGGGGCTACAAGTGCACTCCAAGCAGCAGACTTGGCCAGACAACCCCTGGTGGCTGCTATGGAGCTTTGGCTCCTCTGTGCGTCCACACACAGTTCAGTCTCCAGCACTCTGAGTAATCTCTGCTTGGACTACACCATGCTCAGGAGAAATGCTCTTCTTCCTTAGCACAGAACTCAGAAACACCCTTCCTGTTGTTGGAGAAAAGACAAAGGGAACCTGTACTTCTTTCTGCTATTCACATACAGGTTGCAAAAATCCATTTTTAAGTATAAATTACAGAGAATCTGAGGATATCTCTGTGTAAAAAGGTGACAACTGGGTTCCCTATTGCTGAAAATGCACAGGCTAAGGTTACTCCCACTCCTAGAGGGAAGAGGCGAGAGAAGGATGCAAAGAGAAGGAGTGGGAAGCGAGGGAAAAGGAAAGAAGACAAGAGAGGAGACAGAGGCCAGCAGAGGACACTACCTTAAGCTGCAGCTGCGGTCCCTGCTGCAAAGCAAGGGAGTACTGTGCAGCTATGCATTGGAACTGACACATGCTGGACACAGAGCCACCGTCTCAACACCCACTGCCCATGTGGCTCCCCTGTCCGACTCTGCCCCATCGCAGCCCCCAGGGTGAGCCCGAGCCTCCCAGAGCTAACCAAGGAAGTCTTCGACCACTCTGGAACTCCATACACCTCTGCCCTCCACTTTGCAGTGGCCGGGAACTGGGAGAGGGTGCCGGGCAGAAGCAGGGACAGGGAGGAGGAGGGAGGAGAATGGAAGCAGGGCCCTGGTGCCGCCTGCCTGCCTGCCAGGAAGGCTGCACGATGGACACTCACGTCGATGGCGTCCCTCTCAAATATGCGCAGCTGCAGGAAGAGCTCCAGCTTGATCTTGCGCTCCTGGAAGAGCTCCTCCATCTGTGACTGTGCCTCATCCAGCTGCTGCAGCACTGTCTCGATGTGGTTGATAGAGCTGTTGTGAGGGGTCTTGTTACTGGAGATGGCAGAATCTCTGTAAGGACACAGGAGCAAATGGGAGTTTAAGGAGATAAACAGGACCTGAGGCAGAAGTTGCACACTGTTAGACTCCAGATCCAGCAACTCAAATCTTCAGGGAAGAAGGGTGGCAGGAAACTGGATGCTCTGCTTAATGTGGAAGACACTGGAGCCCTGCAAAGCAGCAGGCTCCTTCTCCTGAGCAAGCCCCGAAGACTGGGGGATGTGCCGAGGAGTTTCTTTGTCATGTTCTCGAATCACTTTCAAAAGAAATGCAATGATTACACAAAATTACTTTGACAGAGTTTTATTCTTAGCCACTTTGCTCCTTAAGTAGAGAGAACAGCTGCTACCTGTTTAGTACAATGACAGTCATATTGCTTTTGAGAGGTTAACCTTTAACACAACCAATTAAACCTTTAGTAACTTCTGCCGACTCCTCACAGAAAGTGTCATGCAAAGCTGGGAGACGATTCCACAGCTGTCCTGAGTGACACAGGGTACTGACTTAGGAAGCACCTCCAGTGGCCAAGGACAAGGAATCTGTGAATTTGCTTTCTCAAGCACCACAGTCCACTCAGCCCTGCCTCCTGCCTGCTAGTGTGAGGAGCACTGAGGGCTGGGTGCACGGCCTGTCTCCTGTGCACCTGCACTCAGAGATGGGTGCATACCACACTCCACCTGGGACAGGCCAGACCTGAGGGACAGAGGGTAAACTCCTAGTAAGTTCAGATTACTATTCAGAAAGAAGTTTCAGTAATTCTCAGTACATGCCATGAGGAAATATTGATGAAAGCTGAATTCAGAGGGTAATGAATTCATGTTGTGATATGAAAAGTTATGGAGCTAGAACTGTGAAGGAGCAGGAGGGAGAGAAAAAGAAGAGGAAAAGCTGTGTGCTGTGCTTTGAATTGAGAGGCTTGTTGTTTTCCACCTAGATGGACAAGAGTGGAAGCTACTTGTGCAGAAAGCGGGAGGAGCGGCAGGGGCCCGCAGAGGCACTCAAGCTCTGCGTTGGACCAGGCAACGTGCAAGGCCCACCTCAGCTGCTGGATGAGGTCCTCTCCTTCCTTGATCACGTTGACGGTCACCTGTAGTGTTGTCTGCTGCTGCTGGCCGAAGCGCTTGATGAGGTCTTGCACAGCCTCCACCGACTCGGCATACACATCATCCAGCAGCTCCTTCTGCAGCTCCTCCAGCCATGTCCACAGCTGTAGACAGAGGGGCACAGTGAGCAGCAGCGTAGGGACCAGGGGAGGCATACATGGAAGAGACTGGCAGAGGGCTGCTTCCAGAGAATGGGAGCGAGGGGAGGGAGGAAAAAAGGGAGGAGGAGCATCCCAGACAGTCCCACACTAACAAAATGCACGCCACTGCTGCACTGAGAAACATAAACAGCCAGTATAAAGCGGAAGGGGCTGTCACAAAAGAGAAAAAGGAAAGGGAAGGGAAGTCACTCTTTCCCATTCTTCCAAGGTTCAATTTGGAGTGATAAGGAAATTTGAAGATTCCCAAACACAACAGAAACATCTGCTGGACACAAGAGGTAGCCTCCAATGGGTCTTCCGCACTTGTTTTATTTTTAGCAAAGGTATTACACTCCAATATTATGAAACTGCTGCTCAGAGGTCAATCCTTTTACATGTCAGCACAGAAGGACGTGTACAATGTGGTAAAATGAATGCACCACCATGCCTGGTGGGATTGAGACGTGGGGCCCTGAGTGAGCACACCCCCAGCCCAGGTCCCCAGGGCCAGACCACCCCAAGAAGACAGCATGTGCTGCACACCTTCATTGCCACTACCACTAAGTGTGTCCCTGGGGACCTCGGTGAGTAATGGGAACTTGGAATGAGAGTGGCAAGAACTCCTTCAGGCCTGGGGAAGCTGGGGATCAGAGTGCTGCCTACTTCCTACAAGCCCTTGGGATAGCATCCCAGAAACCAAAAAGGGCAATAACTAAGCTGAACAATTCTGGTGGCTTGGTCACCAGCTCTGCCTGCTGGTGGAGAATATGCTTCTAGCTCCCTCTGAGGTGTGTGAAGCATCCTGCCCTTCTTAGTCGTCTGTTCCAGCAGCTGCCTCAGCAGTGACGAGGACACAGCCAAGGGGCCCCTCTGGCTCATGGCTGCTACCTGTGGGGGTCACAAATCAAAAGCATATCTGCAAATCACACTAGCAAAAAGAAACCATGCCTGCACTTGTGCTTTTGTCTCATAGATAATCCTCTGATGAAGCAGCTAAGATACAGCTGCCACACACTAAACTGCCTGAGATTAAAGTGCCCCCATGGTGGTGAGTCTGACACAGGCCTGCACCCACAGCAGGCTCCTCCTGTGGCAACAGTGACCACCTCCTCTGCACAAATGCTTCCTCATGCCCAATGCCATCATCCCTCCTGGAAATCGCTGAAACTTGGTGTGCTAGAACAGGGATCCTAAGAACCAAAAACTGTGTGAAGAAGTTCCTAGAGGGAGCAGATGAGAGCAGATGCAGTGCAGTGCTGTATAAGGATGGATTCAAATGAACAGACAAGATTTGCTCAGAGACTCTAACGATACGCCAACTTGGCTGTTATAAAGAAAAACAAGGCCAGGGAGATGGCTCAGTGGAATAAGCGCTTCCCTGGCAAGCGCAAGGGCCTGAGTTCAATCCCCAGTTCCGAAGGAAAAAAAAAAAAGAATAACAATCTACCAAAACAAGCTGGCAGTACTGTAGTAAAAGAGTTGAGATGTTATGGAATCTGTGGGCTTTGCTACTTAAGAGGTTAACCTGCTTTCCATACACCAGGTGGGATGGTGGAACAGGTGACCAGCTACACCGAGAAGCTGCTCATTTGCTCCCAAAGAAGACAATCCTGAGCACGTGGCCACCGCGGCTTTCCTGTTCTCCCATCCTTCCAAGGTGAATGCTTAGGGAAAAAACAGCCCTATGCAAATTAGTTTATTTTGTTGAAAATGAAAATAAACCATTTACTTCCTTCTTTCAACTCATTTACTTATCTGAAGCTACCCAACCCCGTGACTATACAAATGAATTTAGGACAGGAACTGTGCTTGGTGTGTCTAGCCTGAGAGTCAGGCCCTCTCCCTGACATCGGACAGCATGGTTCTTCCAACCCTGGATGCTCTGTGAACCTGCTGGCCCTGCCTGGGACCTCGGCAGCCTCTCCTGTGATCCTTCATGAGCTTGACTCAAGGTCCCATCTTGTGGGGCACAAAGTGGGGGTAGGATATTCATCTGGGCAAAAAATTCCTCTTCTCTACATATATTACCAGAAAGATCCTTTAAGTTGTGGGACATCTAACACTGAACAGAGAAGACCAAACAATAGCCAGAGCTAGCCCAACATGGAGATACAACATGGAGATGTACAACACGGAGATGTGCTTCTAGATAATTCTATAGCAATAACATGCATTCATGTTTCTTCTATAACACTTCTCATAAGGAGAGTATAGGTGCCAGAGTCATATTGCTTGAGCTCAAACCCCAACTTAATATTTCCTAGCATGTTACCTTTGATATTCTTTATTTGAATCTATATCTTAGTTTTCTATCTCTAAAATGGGCATGATAATAATACTTACTTCAAAGAGTTGCTAGTAGATTAAATGAGATGATATAAAGTGAAGAAATAAAGACCAGTCATTATTACATTTTGTTCTTTAAGAAAACCTTATTAGCAAATGTGCAGTGTTTATTTTCTCTAGATAGTTTCCAAATGCACCCAAGTTCAAAATATGTCTAGTAGAGCTGGGGAGACAGCTTGACAGTCTAAGTTCCTGCCTGGCAAGGACAAGGACCTGGGTTCGCTCCCCAGCACTGCATGGTGGGCTGGCCCTGCCCTCACCAAGCTGGCCACCAAAACCGGGCATGGTGGCGCATGCCTGTAATCCCAGCGCTGGGGAGGCTGAGATAGGAGGATCACTACAGTTTGAGCTGCATAGTGAGACCTTGTACCAAATACATAAATTAAAAAAAAAAAACCCACCACAAACTGTCTAGTAAATGTAACATCATTCTATATTTAAACCTTCTTACTCCTAAAAATAGTAGAGTATGAGAAAAAGCAGTCTATCAGATTCTACAGAAACTGCTTCCTTTCAGTGCTATGGGAAGTACCAGTAGTGTTTGAGGTCAATTCTTTGCCCTGACACCTGTCAGGTCAGAAAAACAAACAAAATGAAACAAAAAAAATCCATTAGCACATTCCCTACAATATCCTGGCCATATTAACACGCATCCTGGTACAATGTGTTCATACAGACTGGCCCACACAGGAGACTGCTAGACGGGTCCCGGGATTACACAGGTGAAGAGGGAAAACTAACTGCGGTAGGAGGAACAAGGCTATGTTTAAAACTGCAATGTAAAATGCCTAACGTTTAAGACTTTCTCTTAAATGTGCCCCGAAGACATGTTCTCTGGTCTCACAGGAAATACTCTCTTTCAATATGAAGAAAAGTACCGAGCCCCTCGGGCCGCCCCCACCACTCCGCAGTGCCTCCCCCACCCCGCCCGCCTAGTAGGATTTTCTGCCGTGTTCCGGGAGCCCCCAGACCCAGTCCTAGCCCAGGTCCGGTGAGTGTGCGGAGAGTTTCCTGCTACC
>NW_004524783.1:3661897-3702491 GCF_000260255.1 Octodon degus
AAAAAAAAAAAAAAAAAAAGAAGAAAAGTACCAAGTCTCTGTACTGTCAGCTGGGGATGTGCTGATCCATAACGTAACATGATCCAAGCAAAGCCTATTTTTAAGCTCTTAAAATGGTACACGCAATGTCTAAAATATCCCAGAATGAAGGCATGAGAAAAGGTCTGTAGGGTGCCTATGAAGTTCTTACCGCAAACTTCCTAAGGGTGCATAAAAACGAATTTCTGCACTAGCTGCTAATTTATGAGAAGATATATATTTTTTGCAACAGCAAGAGAAACTGCATCCATATAATTAGGTTCTATAGCAACCTAAGTGCTACTTTTAAGAACCACAAACTAGTCAGAAAACCACAGGCTTAGGAAATGCTGCCCCCTAGAGCCCATCAAAGTGGCTGGCAGTTTATCACAGAGAGGTCCAGGGCATTTGCAGACTAGTGCCAAAGTTCTGAGGGTGAGAACCTGAACTCAGAACAGGACTGGGCTGTACATACCATATATACAGAACCAGTCCGTGGGCCAGGGTACAAAGACAAGGGTGGGCTAGGGAGAACCTGCGGTTTTACAGAGAAAACCTCTGTGATGAAATGTGAGAGGACTCCTGAACCAAAGAGTTTGATCCAGCGACCCTCTCCCATCAGCCCTTTGTCCACAGCCCTCAGTGGGCCCTACAGCTCCTGGGAGAAAGATGCTGGAAACACAGACCTATACAGAAACTCAGAAGAAATCCTGTGATAAATTATGACTTAAGCCTGTTGAGACCCGTTGGAATACTAGCTCATTCAACATATATGGCAAGTCTTCATTTAGAGCTTGGTAAATCATCTTCCATGCCAACCCCACCACTCAGGCCATTTGCTTGGAGCAAGAGTTCTGCAGTGTGACAGCAGGCACCTCCTCCAGCCTGTTGGCATCACTCACTAACCAGCCCCTGCACTGATATTACCACTTGCAAGAGTTTTAGTGTGGCAACAATGACGTCAGTTATGGCAGTATGTCCGTCCTCAAAGCATTATAAACACCTCTCAGCACTACACAGATAAGTTCTTGGACACAAATGAGCTAAGCAGGTTAGGTGGCACTGGGCCAAGGACCCAAGTGTGGCATCTTCTCCCCAAATGAAGAGGACCGCAAGAGATTAAGCTAAACTGTCCTGCAGGACCTCAAGTCCACCTGAGCTGATCAGTCTAGCATATTCCATTACTTCCTTGTCAGCAACACTGGTGCACTTGTGGTTTTGGAGTGGTAATTACTTCCTTTTTCATGTACTGGGAATGAGTCATGTCTTACTACTGGGGATGATTTTATCCTGGCATCTTTATCTTAGAGATCAGTAGAGTAGTGGGTGAGAAAAGTCTTGGCCTTGTGCTGATGCTAACAAGTGAGCCTGGCCCTTCTTTTCTTGTCTACAAATGCTGAAACACCTGGTTAGATGCCCATCCAATGACTCCACTGCATACCCTATACCCACCCAGAAACCTCGTAAGCAGTGAAACAAAACATGCTACATTCATTCACTCCTTGTACCCTCTAGAACTCTGCTCAGGCTTAATCTCAACCTAAGAAAATACATACGATGTACTTTAAAAACTACAAGTGTGTTTGGAGTCCTTGGAGCAATGGTGGTGTACCTATGGCACCTGTTTGCTTTTAAGACAAAAGTTAATATATGTGTTATATTTTAAAACTAAAACCTCAGTATTTAGGTTTAAATGCAGTGTTGGCACTCTGTGCTGAACATGTGGGTTTGGGGCTGTGTTTGGGCACTTTGTCCTAAAGAGCACTTTAAGAGTCTCTCCCCACAGACCCTCCAAGGCTGCTAGCACTGGGACCCCCAGGGGCTCACTAAAGGCGTGACTGTCAGCAAATAGATGTGGGCTCAAGAAGCCTTACCCAGCAGATCCACCAAGGCTGCTGGCACTGGGACCCCCAGGGGCTTCCCTCTACCCTTTCATCAAGATGAAAGTCCAAACTCCCTGATCTGCTTCTGAGTTTTATGCTTTAAAAAAATGAAAATAAAGTTTTGTGCTTTTAAAAAACGGAAACATAACAAAACCAAAAAAAGTATTTTCAGTCTCCACAGGCCTAGCTTATGTGGAACCTTCAAACTTTCTGAGAAAAAGCAGTGTGATAGATTAATGGTCAACTTGTAATTCCCAGCAGAACTCAATCAGCATAGTGCTGGGTATGGATGGCCCACCTGAGCACTGTTGTCAACTGCATAACAGAACTGGAGGGAAGGTGTGTGCTGTCGATTCTCCTGGAAAAGCTTGTCACACTGGCTTTCCTGATTTGAACTCAGCCTTTCTCACGGTTAGAGCTCAGTTCCTTGCTGTTGCCGAGGATGGCTGCAGTTAGAGCTCAGTTCCTTGCTGTTGCTGAGGATGGCTGCAGTTCCCTTTGGCGGAGCGCTGGTCCTTATGCGGAGCATTGCTTCGTGGCTCCACTGCAGAACCCTCAGCCTGATGGCAAAGATCCTTCATCCCCATTGGTGCAGACTTTCTAGCTTCCATCACTGGCCTTTGGGCCTTCCCAGCACAGATCCGTGAAACAGGCTTGCATGGGACATTGCTGGGGGCTGTAGGCCTCCAGTTGGACTCATGAAGGACACTGCATGGGATCCAGGTCCTGGGCTGGATTCTTAGGGTCTCTGATGTGTGGACAGATCTGCATGCTTCTGCATTTGACTTTTTGGGTGAATATTATGAAATCATTTTATAAATTATGTGTCCTGTGTTAAATCTATTGCCTTGCAAACCCTGACTACAACACTTAGCTAATATGCTGCTGCGATCACGTGATCACTCTCTGCACCTCCTGTCTCTATGAGAGCAGTGGGCAGTCCTGACAGTGTCTCAGAAACACACCCAGAGAGCTGACTTTCTCTTGAGCTCAAGACCAGGCAGATTCTTCAGTAATACAACAGTGACTTCATGAAGCTGAATATCAAAAACAGAGGTCAAGAATATTATCCTTCACTTTTGTTTCTTGAAACAGGGTCTTGTTATGTAGTTGAGGCGGAGATAGAATTTAGTATGCAGCTCAGGGCGGCCCTGAACTTATGACTATAAAGATTGTAGGTATCTTCAGTTTGTACTTTTGAAGATTTATGGCATGCCATTTCTTGACCTTACATTGAAGTGCCTCATACTATATTGAGTTGTGGCTACAAACAGCTCTAATTAAAGAGCTATTTATAACTCTCCATTGAGAGGTGACCCTATGATTTTTTTCTTTTTGAGACAGGGTCTCACTATGTTATTCAGGCTGACCTTAAACTTGGTTATGTAGCCTATGCTGGCTTCAAACTCACACTGGTCCTCCTGCCTCAGCTTCCCTTGATGCTAGGATTAGGGGTGTGTGCCACCACACTTGACTAGCCTTACAAAAGTCTGAGTTTGAGTGAGGGTCCAGTCAGACACTTTGAGTTTTTATGGCAACACAAGTTACAAATGAAGATAATGTAATTAATAACTTATTCAATAATCTTTAGTCACTACTGTGAGCCAGGTATAACTGAGTTAGTTATGATTTTCTACAATAATTCCTAATTTCTACAGTGGCATAATTTTTTTTCTATTTAAAAATACTGGCCCAAAATTGACAAAAGAAAAACTTCATGAATTTAAATCAGTTTAAAATCATTTTATTACAGCAGTTTTACAAAAATTTTTCTGACAGAAGGACTTTGCTATTTATTTAGCTAATGGTACAGGGATTGAACACAGGTCCGTGAGCATGTCAAGAAAATGGTCTGTCCTGAGTCACATCCCCAGCCCAGGTCTGCACGTCTAAGTAATGTCTTTGCATCACCTCCTTCTCACCGGATAGCACAAATGTCTACAAACCCTTATATGGTGAAGGGAAAGATCACTCATTTTTCTGGGGGTCAGAATCATTTTGTGATGTGCTCAAAATGATTTATAGCAATACGATGGACCCAAGAGTGAGACTTGTCCCCAACAGCCAAATGGACACCAAGGGGCCGAAGCTGAAGACAGCATAGTATGTCCCGACTGGGGACTCAGCTTAGGTTTTCTGAACTGGTCAGAGTGCAGCAGTCACGAGGAAGAGCACAAGACAATGCAAGAGGGCAGTAAGGCCAAGACAACCAAGTAGTCAAGCTGTAGACGCACACCTTTGCATCTTTCTTTCAGATCTACGCTATTCTGTTTATGCTGAGTGAATGACAATGAGGGCTGGGAGGGGTAAAAAAAGAACATTCATTGGCCACCACTATGTTAAGACTTTGCGTATACAATTCCATTTAGTTCCCTCACACCCTTGAGAATTTATTACTCTACCTTGTAGCTGGCCCAATACTGACAAAGAGAAATTTCTCTGTGAGGCACCACAGAGAATACTGTCCCAGTGTCCTAGACCCCTTAGTCAGTTAAGCAGGTGCACTACAGTTGCTAATTATTTTAATGAAGATTATAGTTTCACAGAAAGAAATTATAAATAATTGAAATGTTTTAGATATTTTCACCTGTGAGAAGATCCTTTTCTTTCTGTGAGTATTCCAAGCCAGAAACCACAGTCTCGCCAGACACGGGACTATCCCAAGAGGTACTGGCTGATCCTCCAAGACAACCCTAATGCCCAGTCAGTCAAGGTTCTCAGTTTCCAGGTGTTTTCACTGGCATTGAATAGCTCATTTGTACTCAGGTAAGTAAACATGTGTAAGAGGCCACACAGATAACTTAATACTTTAAGAAAGGTACTTAGGAAGCTTAATGTAAAATACAAGCTGTTGATCCTCATCAGAGACTGACCGCTTTTTGCTTCAGAATATCACATGTCGGGTCATACTCTCTCCCAAGACTGCTGAGATGTTAAAATGTGGCATCCATGCAAATTGCAAGGCAGGACACAAGGTGCCCATTCTGGGAAACCATGCAGCTCTTTCTAACCTGAGCTGCACTAACCGATCCGTACTATGCTCCTGAGAATTTATCTCAAAGAAACAAACCCTTACAGTAGCGCAAAAACATGTATACAAATATTCATTGCCAAATTCTGAAAACAACTCAATATCCTGTCATGATTAAATAGTCAAACTGTGATGTATCTATAAGAAACCAATACTTATTATTATTATTATTATTATTATTATTATTATTATTTTTGGTGAAACAACTCAAGTTTTACTTCTGTTTCAAGTGTACCTTACTGTTCCTTCCTTTCCCAGCATCTTCTCCATATTTCTTAAATTTCAGATTACTAGCATAAGATGCGGGCCCTAACATTTCCGTGGAGCTGGTCTGTGCACATGACGTAGCTGCGGTCTTACGTCCCCTTCGCCTTCCTTCCCTCCTCCAACCTTTTATCTGCTTCCCCTTCTGGGGGCTCACATTTGCAGAACATAATTTTTCCATCCCTTGTGTAGAGCTGGTCCACGTATATAACACATCCCAGCTCCTCTCCATCCCTTATCCCTTCCCTCCCCTACTCCTTCCATCTCTTGATCCTTTCCTCTAAGAATAAAAATAACAAAATAACAGGGCACAGCAGGGTCTCAGGGATTGGAGATGAGGTGGAAATTGGACTTAGCTCTATTTAAGAGGGTACATGGCAGCCTTAATGCAACTGAAGGAAGACAGACTTGCTCTCTGCTGTCATTGTTGATGTTACTCCTCCCTTTTTGCTCTTGCTTTTCTGCTGTCTTCCACCGCCATTAACTCCTGTCCTCTGTCATGTGCCACTCTGCCTTGGAGCTTTCTTGGTATGGACTGAAACCTCCAGTAACTGTGAGCTAAATAAACTTTTCCTTCCTTAAAAAAAAAAAAAAAGAGGGTACAGGGGAGAGCTTTCTGGTGACAGGGCAATTCTGTGGGATCTGTATGTTGAAAAGTGGGTGTTTACATGAATTACACTTGATAAAACTGTATCACCACATGCACAAGTCATTACAACCACCCATCATCAGGAGACTTCACTGAAGGGCAGGTGATGCACACCATGAGTGCGGCATACCTTCACGTGGGCTTTTCTGTTTTAGTTTAACCACCACAGGGCAGTGGGCCCTCCAGTTTCACTAGGAGAACTTGGGGCCCCTCTGCAGCAGCTGCTTGAGAGCGCTCTGGGCACACTGTCAGCATACTCTGGAGCAAACTCAGAGTGGACAGAGAAGAGCAAAGTGGCTGAATGAGCTCCGCCTGCACGCCCAGGAACCAGGCCAGCTCCACTCCCAAGCAGCCTGCCCAGCCCGTGCAAGGCACCTGCCCTCTGCCCTGGGGAAACTGAGCAAGCATGAAGAAGGCAGACTGGATGCCCAACTGCTAGGCATAAAAATGAAGCCAGGCTCTGACCAAAACAAAAGGATATCTCCAAGTAGCTGGGAGGCCTTTCTCTTCCACTTCTCAATAAAATGAAAGGTTCTCTTTTCCTAGCCATTATTCAAAACAAAAACTTGTCCCAGTTCCGCGTAAGTTTGCAGAAGCAGAACTAAGAGGCTTCTTTACTTCACCCAACAAGAACTGCAGCCTGATGCAGTGATCTCTCCCAGGAAACATGGCTTCTGAGGACAAAATTCAATGCACATCCATTGAATCAATTCCAGAAGCAATTCCACTGAATTCAAGCTCTGGCAGAGAGCTGGATGTCGTCACCTGGTTGCCTCAAATGACCTCTAACTGCAAAGTAGTTATCAATTAAGTCAGGAATTAATTTGGGGAATACAGTTGAAGGCATATGAATAAATGAAAAGAGTTACGCTTTTACTATTCTAGTATTTTTTGTTTGAAAATAAAAATATTCAATCAGTAAGTCTACCATTCAGTCTCCGAAGCACAAGCTAGAAAGGAAAAAGGCAGGAATGCTTTGTGTTGAGCATCCCAGTCTGCGCAGTGGGCTGTGAGGTAGGAAGGGCAAAGGGAGACGTGGGCCTCAAGGAATCCAAAGCCTAGCAAGTGAAAGAAACCAAAACCTATGATGCAGGTACACAGGAGTGCAGACATGCTCCACAAGTCTGGCCACTCATCCTGGTGCCATCTCTTCAGACATTTTGGAATGAATGAGTAAAACAGTGAGTGACTAAATACACAATCAAAACACGCATTCTAAAGGAAAGGAAGTCGGTAACAAGGGGCAAACATGGAAGAGCTAGAATTGATGGGAAGAAACACTGAAAAGCAACACTGAAGAGAATGGTAAGACTGAGAGGCCAGAACAAAACATAGAGGCCCAAAAAGCAAGAAACCCTAAAACACTAGGCAGAGAAAAAAAGTGGGAGGGAGGAAGTACCAGCTTTGAAGCCTTCTGAAAGGAGGTAAAGCACCTTATTCCTCTTTCAGAGGAAGAAGGTCCTGTACATAATGTGTCTGAATCTGGATTTGAGGGGGAAGCTGAGGCTGAAGTCACTATCAACCGCCTGCTACACCTAACACCAAGCTTCGAAATATTTTCCTCTATGTGGAAACAGTCTTTCCTGGATTCCCAGCAACAACTATCCTCTCTGCTGTCTACAAGGCAAGATGGTCAGGGCCAGAGGTCTCAGTCTACTATCAGGCTACGTGGAAACAGTCTTTCCTGGATTCCCAGCAACAACTACCCTCTCTGCTGTCTACAAGGCAAGATGGTCAGGACCAGAGGTCTCAGTCTACTATCAGGCTACCCCTGTTCCTCCCGCCCATTCTCTGGTGGGTTTCTGGTGGGTTAGCCCTCAGTGACAATGCCTGCGCCGAAGCTGGTGACACCATGCTCCAAATCAGCAAGAAACAGAATCACCATGGAACATTATAGCTAGGAAGGGTAACTTCTATTCACAGAGCTTTGCACAGGTAACAAAAACCTTCATAGGCTTGCCTAAATAAGAGCTTGCTTCTAGTTCCTGTATGTAATATTTTTCGTTTTTATTTTTTCATTAGTATTTGCTTGTAGTATATAAACTAATTCCTCAGTACATGTAATTTTAAATGTACCACCTGCTTGAGAATGGATTCAGATAATATATCTTTTAGCAACTGTGTGGTAATTTGATATGCTTATTTATTTATTTATTTATTTATTTTTTGTATTTAGTACAGGGTCTATAGGATCTCACTATGCAGATCAAACTCAAATTGATTCTCCTACTTTCAGCCTCCCAAGCCCTGGGATTACAGGTGCACACCACCACACCCAGTCTCAACTGCCCACTCAGCATGCCCCAGGGGTGGGGCCAGCATGGATCGAACCCTGGCCACTGTGCTCTGCCTAAGCAGGCGCTTTAGTCCCCTAAGCTATCTAGCTGGCCCTTGTAATTTGATAGACTAATAAAGTTAGTAACTTTGGGCAAACTTCTATCAAGGTAGCATGATTTCTTCTTCTTGGTCATTGTCTCACTTTTAATTTCATTTTAAACTAATTGTTCTAACCTTCTTTGAGTTTTCAGCTAATAATCCATTTCAATACACAACACCTAAAGGAATCATTCTTACACCTATCAGGTATTCTTGAAGTTTTAGGGCTTTTGTGTAGCAGGGAGGAAGGCCACTGAGACAATTCTGGGACTAGTCAAGAAAAGACAAATCCCCCAAGCAAATGGCTGGAACAGCAAGGAAGCAGGAAGGAGCTGAGCTGCCAAAGTCCACGGGAGAGCAGGCATGTGGCTGTCCCCCACCTGCGTGGACACACATCCTGCTACCCCTGCCCGGCGGGCCACCGTCCACCCTGGCCCGGCCCTTGAGGGGCACCCACGAGGAGGCAGACGGAGGCTTGCAGTGTCTGCAAAGGCGGGCACAGACACACTCCCCGTCCGCTAGCTGTGAGCAGCAGCACGTAGCCTTCCACACACATTTAAGGGCCGCTGGTCGGCAGATTCGCACATACAGCAGTCCCTGGAAGGGATATCAGCAGTGAGATGACAGGCTGTGGCCTGCCACCTGCAATTCTTTTATTATACGGGTTTTCCTTCAGAATGTTGGTGCTACTGCTGTCACAAAACACAAGGAACCGGAACTGTGTCTCTGAGAACAACTTCCACAAAATGATCTCCCAGCCGCCCTTCAGTGTCAACTCTGTGAAAACCACGACATGGCTGATGAAAAGCCCTAAATCACAGAGAGCACCTTATGGAAGGACATCCTATCTGTACCCTGGAATGCTGAGCTGTGGAAGCAGTGCCAGACACATGGCACAGAGCATCCTGGGCTGCAGGTCAGAGGTTTTCGTCCGCCTGGCTTGCTGCCAACTCCTTCTGCATGTGGCTACCAGGCTGCCTGTTGTCCCTCCTGCCTCCCCACAGCATCTGTGCTGTCCAGGGCAACAGGGCCTCCTGTGGTGCAAAGGAGGAACTACAAGACTGACCCTGTGCCTGGAAGTCTTGCCTTCAGGTGGTCCAGGCCCTTCAGGGCCCCGTGCTGCTCTGTCTCTGTTAGCAGTAAGCAGACCACCTGGAACCTCTTTCCTCTACCTAAGCTAGGGTGTGCAAATGCGTACCACAAGAGACGTGAGCATACTACACTACTTGGAAACAGCAAAACAGCAAACCCGAGGCAACATGATGAGCACTGTAACAGGCCTAGGCAGAGAGTCTGGATGGCATTAGAAGAACCACAACTTGTCTAGGGCAGAGGACGCAGCAAGTCCTGGCCTCAAAGTTGCCTGACTGTCACAGATGGAGGTGGAGGTGGGGGCTGGAAGAGAAGAGCGAGCACAAGAGCAGCTAGAAGGAGAAGCGTGATCACATCATGAGGCTGAGGAAGCACTGGAGGGTGTTCTCCTGGCAGAAGAGCAGTCATTAATGGTGCAGGAATGGGAGAGAGCCTCTGCAGCACTGTGCCTCAGAAACCCACGCTGAAGCGCAGCGCTGCGGGGCGGCAGGGCGAGCGGGGGTGACAACACCACGACCAAAGCTGGGTGAGGAATTCACCAGTGACCCCCACACACAAACTAGAAACTATCCAGGAAGAATGCACACTTACTATGTATCCTTGGAAAAAGCAGTCTCTTAGTAAGTATCTGAGCTCCTTTCTAGTTATAGCACTAGTAGGAGTAGAGAAAGTATGAAGTGTGCTGCTTTTCTGATCCCTAATTCCCTGAAGTGCCCTTTATAAATTTCCAACTTACAAAGAGCTAATCATGATCATTATACTTCGTGGAGGTCCTTTTGTGAAGCAGAGAATGTTTTTCAAAAGAGAAAAGATACAGTAAACTGACAATCTCAATGTGTAACCACCCTGAAAAAGCTAAGTTTTATTATAGTTTTGTGTCAAAAGCTACATAGTAGTTTCTTTAATGTAACTTTACGATTCTATCAAGAATAGTATATGCAAGTATAGACACACATACATGTAGGGATGATTGGGACCTACTTATTTTTCAGGATTCAAACCACATATCTTCATACAGTACAAAATTACTAATAAGTACACTAACGAGAGTGCCATGGCACACTGAAGGTCAAGATGATGCAATATTTGGCTTTTTTCACATTCAGAGTGGCCTGATAAAACCAGAAGGCAATCACGACTTCCGCCACTTGAAGGCCACACACAGCAAAACACCTGCAGGTCTGTTCACAACATGCAGCCCTGTTTTTGCTACACCGACATGGGCTCTCTGAAGCTGAAGGGGCCGCCTTCTGATCCTATTCTCTCTGTTGCCCTTCTCCCCTGCCACTCCCCCGCTCACAGCACTCTCAGCAAAGGCACATGTGCACTCATGTGACGAAGCAGGCCAGCACCACGCGCAGCCCCCTCCCTCCCTACGCGACGCCCTTGGTAGGCCACACCTCACAACTTGCTGCCTTTTGGGCACTGTCACATTTTGACCAAATTCAAATTCTAACATGTTTAAAGATGTGGATTGTACTTTTTCTCCTGATGTCTTACCTCTTTCACGTGGGTGTGAAAGGACACCGACATGTCCAGTAGGATCTTTCGCTGCTCAACACGCCGAACAAAATCTTGTATCCGGTCTTCGAGCTGATGGGCAGCCTGATAAATCTCTTCCGGGTCACATTCTCCAGTCTGAGCCAGCTGCTCTGCTGCTTCTAGCAATTTATCTGCATTGGTGTATGTATTCTGTACAAGAGAATGCCCAGAGAAACAGAATGAAGAAAAGGCAACTAGCCACTCTGGGAATCATAACAAATAACCAGTCAGTCAGTTAATGACACTTCTGGGTATATACCTGTATCAAATAGACAAATACAATGCAGAGCAGTGACTCTAGGAGTTTTATACATTTCTCTCAGCAACCTCTTCCAATATCATTTTAGACTGTTACGGCAAAGCCCTTGCATCTAAACACAGTCGGACTATCTGCAGGCAGCTGCTGGCTATCTCGTGACTCAGAAAGTGGGGGCCTTCAGAGTTGTTAAGGTGGGGCCAGGAAACAGCCATAGCCACAAGGGCTCGCTTCACTTTTCCCTCAAGTGTGTGGCAGAGTGAATTCCAGTTCTGTGTCTTTTGGTGCACTAGTTTATGCCAATTCCCAAGTCCAAGTTTAAGGTTACGTTCTAAACAAGAATACACTGATGTGCCTTTTCAAACTGTTCTACTTACTGGTAAATCTGTGCTTATCTTCTTTTTACTTTTTTTTTTTTTTACACATTTTTTAGAAAAAGGAAATGATGGTTATAAAACAGCTGGACTTTTTAAAGAGCTGAAAGCGAAGTGTAAATACATACAAGAAATAGCGTGAAGATTATTCTGACTCTTTATAAGTCCGAGGCTGCTCAGAGGCTCCTCAGAGCCTCAAGGCTGTTCCTGAAAACTATGCAAGGACCAAGAGACCAACTGGCAGATGTCAGCACAGTAACAGAGCAGCACTAAGGCTCCAGGAAAACCAAGAAAAGTGGCCTGCAGTTCTCCATGAAAACCAGCTGAGTCCTTCACCCTTCTCCCAGCAACTAAGGTCTAAAGCTGAGCAGAGCAGGAGAGTCATCAGAGGGCGCGAGGTGCCCAAGGTGAGAGTCTGAGGAGGGTAAGGAGGCGCCCCTGCAGCAGGACAGGACTGGCCCCGGGAACGATGCTCTGTGCAGGGCCAGGAGGGGAGCTGTTGCCAGCACTACAGTACCATGTGGGTTCCTAGTGCTAGAGACCCAAGGTCTGGCTGTCGCAACTAGTGACAGCCTTCCTCCGTGGGGCAACGTAGGGCGTCACGCGGCAGGTGAGACAAGGAGAGTAAAGGTGCAGCTCATTCTTATAAAGCCACGGGAGTCCATCACGAGTGCGCCACACTAACCACCATTGCTAGGACCTAAGTCCTCATGCACTTTTGAGTGGACACTAGAACCACATCCACACCACATCATTCAGCTGCTGGTCCCTGAGGCTGATGGCCTTTTCACAAAGCAAAACAGAATCATGCAATGCCCAATAGTTCCAATGCCTCAACTCATTTTTGACATTAATTCAAATCTATGGATTAGCTCGTTAATCCAAAGTCTCATTTTAGACTCAAGGCAAACTGCTGATGTGTGCCCAAAATACGAATAAAAATAAAAATTTTAACAAAATGGTTGTCTACTTCTCTAAGAAATAATGGTAGAGAGGCACAGGATACACACTTCCATTCCAAAAGAGACAGACAAACAAAGAGAAAGGAGTGAATACCCAAACTACTGTCACCTGGAAGCCACAGTGCGTCCAGTAGCTCTCAAGCTGCAGGCCACGTCTCCCCACGCGTGCTGCTGTGAGCGTAGGCAGCCCAGCCCGCACAGCCATTCTGCCACTCCATGATGCACACCGACCCTGCGGCTTTCCTGGGCAGGCACGGCAGTGTGCTGCTAAGTGCCCTGCCTCCTGGAGTCCTTGGTGTAGCTCCAACTGCACAGCCCACAAGCTGCCACCCAGGGGCCACTCTCTTCAGGGCTGACTCTGACACACTTGCAGGGAGAGAGGACTGTAGGCTTCTCCATGTCTGCCAGCAGCCTTGTCCAACACTGTTTTAGGCTGCTGAACTTTGCCTCTTACGGCACAGCCCTTGCTTCTGAAGCCAAGGCAGGGTATCTGTGGGCAGCTGCTGGCTGGCTCACAACTCCGAAGGTGAGACCTACTTCTGAAATCCACGCAAGTCCCCCGACCCTGTAACTCTTGCATTTGTGGTGCCTGCAAAATCAACTCACGTGGCTGCCAAGGCCTGCGCTGGCAGGAGCTATACATGGGCCTGTGTGAATCGTGGCTCAGTGGCTGCAGAGCACTTCTGGAGAAAGCTAGAACCCCAAGGTAGCCAAGGGCTCAGGCAGTGAAGCCATTACCCCGAGGCTGCAGGAGACAGCTGTGCCCCAGATAATCTGGGTCTGTGAGGCGAGGTGTGGGCACTTCTGAGATGCCCCAGGGCCTTTTCCTCACTGTCTGAGGATTAAAATTTCTGCTCATTCCCCTAGGACGTGGTTGCACAGCCTTACTGGTCCTGCACTGTTCATCTTCTGTCTTCTGTAGCTACCTAGATCATGGGCACTATGTGTCTGCGGGTTCCCGGAACGCGGCAGAAATTACTACTCAGCGGGCAGGGTGGGGAAGGTGCTGCGGAGTGGTGGCGGGTGTCTCAAGGGGATGGAAGAGGGTCTCACCCACGCTGCGCATGGGCTGGGACTGCTTGGTCCCGCCGGCGCAGGGTAGCCGGAAGCTCTCCCACACACTCACTGGGCCTGGGCTAGAACTGGATCTCATGGGCACTATATAGCCAAGTTCTTTACTCAGTATAACAAAGGTGGTATTTTGTCCAATTTCTAATAGAATCTTCACTGTCATTGAAGACTGGTTCACCTGTCTTCTGAGTCCATGCACAGCATCTAGGCTTCTTCTAACCTCTCCCTCCAAACTCTCTTAGCCTCTGCCTATAACTCAATTCCAACACCACTTTCACATTCTTAAGTGTTGTTGCTGGGCTACTATTCAGGATCGATTTCTCTGTCTTACGCTGTTTTTCATTACTGTAACAACAATACCCAAGTCAGGTTAACTCTGTAAGGTTTATTTAGTTCAGTTTTGGAGACTGTAAGTCTAGCTCAGGTGGTATGATTGTGGGCCCACATGGGGAAGGAAATCACACCTTAAAACAGTAAGCTAAGGGTCGGCCAAATAGCTTAGTGGATTAAAGCACCTGCAAGCAGGTTCAGGGGCTGGGGGTTCGATACCTGGGCCTGTTGTGCTGGCCCCACCCCCGGGATGTGCGCACCTGTAATCCCAACACTTGGCAGGCTGTCAACAGGGGAATCACTGCAAGTCTGATCTGGTAGAGAGACCCTAAACACCCTGTACACCCTTCCCTAAAATACAGATTAAAAACAAAAACAAAACAAAACCAACAAAAAACAGTAAGCCTCAGAAAACCTGGGTTCCCGGATTCCCGTTAAGAGTCTGCCCCTCACTGATTTAGGACCCTCCCAGTAGGCTGCACTTGTTAAAGGTCCCACCTCCAACATCCTCACACTAAGCACCAACACGCCAGCACATGAATGTTTCACAGACAAACCACCTCCAAGCATAGCAGCATCCTTCTGGGGAAGCAATGGCTTCCAAGTTGGGAGGCTGGTTTCATCCAGGGGGACTAATAAACTAAATCAATATGTTAGAGGTAATCAGTGATGTTTTTTAATTTAGAGATGGGATTATAAATATAAAGAAAAGATGAGTTAACCCTTTTCTGGCAAGTGGGGTAGAACTGGAGGTCTCCATAAGAATATAGAATTTTCTAACACAGATGTGCACATGCATGAGTGTGCC
The DNA here is from genome assembly GCF_000260255.1 of Octodon degus. Taxonomy (NCBI): domain Eukaryota; kingdom Metazoa; phylum Chordata; class Mammalia; order Rodentia; family Octodontidae; genus Octodon; species Octodon degus. The sequence continues at coordinate 3,676,554 of NW_004524783.1, forward strand.
ACACACATTGATTTTCTTTCTTCCTCCCAGCAAGAGCCCAATAGCAGCACACAAGCTCAGCACCAGATCTGTGCTTCTAAGCACCATTCTCCTCTGTGGGGAACCAGGACTTCTTATAGAAGCAATTGACTGTGGGGCTGCACTAGATAAAGTAAACACAAGTCTAAATCATCTGACTGAACCCAAAAATAAAAGTGTTCAAAGCCAAGGGAGGCCAAATCAGGGTACTGAAGCCAGCTAAGGAGGTTCCTGTTGACCAGCTCAGTGAATGCACTATGGGAGCATCAATATCAACAATGATGTCACAGAGTCACACCTGCTGAATACCATGTGGACACCACAGGCCCAAGACAATACAAAAAAACAACACTGGGAAAGAAACAGAATACAGTGGTACCTTGGTTCATGAACTTAATTCATTTCACAATTCTGGTTGAAAACTGATTAGCGAACAGAATCGAGGCATTACATTGAGCCTGATGGGAAAATTTGATTCTGTCCATGACCAGAACAATGACAAGACTTAAGTTTGTGAACTGAGGTACCGCTGTATTCACAGAACTGAGAAGCCCCTCCCCACAATGTACTTACTAATTTCACATGGGCAAAGAATAGCTTTCAGGATGAGAAGCCTTGCAGATGCGACCTTAGCTGGGCACAAAGAGAACACCCTGTGCAAGAGGACAGATTACAGTCGTGTGCCAGCTGATGAGCTACTATGTGAAGGAAGCACCACTGCTGTGGTGCTCCACCCAAGTATCGCCGAGTCCAAGAATGACAAAGCAAACACCAAACCTTACACAAGGAACATTCTCCAAATCATGGGCTGAAACTGAAAACATCAAGATAAAAACCCAGGAACTACTGTAGCTCAAGGACCCTAAGAGGCATGACAATGATATGCACAGGAGATGCTGAACTGGGTCCTTCTGCTTTACAGGACGTAAGGTGAATTGATGCCAGTTTTCCAATTCTGGTAGCAGTGTTAAGGTGGCATAGGAAAATGTCTGTTCTTGGTAGGGAAAGCACTGAGGCAAATGGTTCAGGAGTTTTCTTTGTGTTAAACTTTCAGATTTACCGCAAGTTTAGAAAAAGTTTCTGGTATAGTGCTGATACGGAGTCACAGCTGCAGAGTGGCTCCAGGTGGAGCGGGTGAGAGCAGTCCACCAGGACGCAGCTGAGAAGTGCAGTCTACAGAGCACCAACAGCCATCTGCTCTTTACCTCCCATCGCTGAGCCACCCCCGCCCCAGCGTGCCACGCACTGGGTCCCCGCACCACAGGCCATTTTACAGGGGAAGAAACGAGGCCTGAAAAAGATCAAGAGTCCTCCGAGGACAAAGCTGGAGGTGGTGTAAGCCAGCTCCAGACCTGGGTCCGTTTTGCTCCAAAGCCTATGATTACACCTACCTGACATGTCGTTCAGTACATGGCTCTAAAACAGTGGGCCCTATTGACACACTGCTGTGAGGCAAGGTTCAGTGTCGCCTCCTCCTCTCTGTCAATCTAGAAAACCATCCACAGTGGACTTTTCTTTATTTGGCTCTATCCAAAGTCTCACCCAATGTTCTGGAAATTTTAGGATAATAATGTGTACTACTAACAACAGAGCCTTAAAAACTCTTTAAAAGTGAGCTCAGATGTCAAAGAAGCCCTTAAAATTTACCTCATATTGCTAAGTGAAATAAATCAGACACACAAGCTTAAATACTATATGGTTTTTCTCATGAGGAATCTAAAATATACATAAGGTAAAGAGCAAAATAATGGATAAAAAAGGAAATGGGACATTTGCAAATGGAAAGGGGACCAGGAAGCAAGGGAGGTGGGAAGGGGACATAAAAAAATAAAGATGTGTTATACAAATGTGCCAAATAACCACATGAAATTAATCATTATGTATCATAAACATCTACTAATAAATAAAAATTTAAAAAATAAATTCTAACTACACTTCTACTAAAAGAACCCACAACACATAAAAAGTTTTTACTAATTCTGGCGAGACTTGGGAAATGCACATGTGTGTATTTGCATAGTCTTCAGGTTAAAGCTATTTGAAATGATGAGAAAATCAGTTGCCAATCTAAGTATAGAAACTAAAAGCAAAAAGGGTTTTACAGACCCTTAGTAGGACATACTGGGATGCTAAGCTGTAGCCATTAGCGTCTGAAGCAGGTAAACTGCCCACACGATAAGCTGTGGCAGCACACCACGCTATAGATATGTCCATCACACAGGTGCAAGGATAAGCGATGCGTCCACTCTGGTCCTGTGTAACTCCAGGCCTCTGAGTCCTCTTGGGACAGTGTGGCAGGCTATGCACCAGGTTTGGCATGAGAAGCCCTCCATGCACTATGATCAACAGCATCTTCAAAACACCACAGTCCGAGTGGTGGTGGGAGACAAGTGTGGGCACAGCAGAGGCACAACAGGGCTTGGCACTGGCCTCTGTGGCTGTGGGCAGCTTTCCCTCACAGCACTGCCTGAATCAGGGAGGAAGGAATTAAGTCAGCCACTACAGAGAGCAGGTCTGCAGAGAAAGTGGCCTCCTTCCTCGGCATTATGCACTAAAGCAATGTCATGATGATGAGGATGTTATTGATAAAAACCAAAAACTATTTAAGAAACTGCTGGAGCCAAGAGGAGCCAAAGAGAATGGACAACTAAGGTAGTCTGCAGGAAATCCTGGTATAGAAAAGGGTTACTGGGGGAAATTAAGAAAACATGAGTACAGAATGGGCAGCAACCACAATAATATATTGGAATTGGCTCACTAGCTCTAGCAAATGTACCACAGTAAGGATATTAGTAGGGGAAAATGGGTTCAGGATAAGGGACTGTCTGTACTATCCTCAACATCTTAAAATTGTTCTGAAAAAAATAACCTTTATTTAAAACATGCATGTAGGGGCCGGGGAGATGACTCAGTAGAATAAGTACTTCCCTGACAAGCGCTAGGGGGTGAGTTCAATCCGTGGTTCCACCCCCCCCCAAAAAAAAGTGCATGTATATGTTTGTGTATATGTACAAGAGAGACAGAGACAGAGACAGATACAGAGACAGAGGTTTAAAAACCAGCTTTCACCTATGGAACAACTGCTGAATCTGGGGATGTCCTAGAGATGATCATTCACAAAAACAATACAAATGATCCAAATGCTCTAGGCCAGGGTCTTGGCACTAGGAGCACCAGCTGAGTGGCAGGCATTTTGAAATATCTCTCCTAGATCCTGTAAGGACAGGAGTGTGAATATCATCTCAAAGATAGGAAACAACCTCAGAGAATGAGTAACTTACAGAGGATCATACAATCAGAGGCAGTGGAGTCATTAAGTTTTAGATACTTTAATATGGGAGAAAATTGACTGAGATTTGATAGTTTGTAAACACATGCCAACCTAAAGGAAATTCTTGCTAGCAAAGCTTGCCCCAAATCTTCCACTATAACCTTAAAAGACTGAAAAAACACACACAAAATGCTATTTTACATTAAGAACTAAACTTACTGGCAGCCTATCATATGAAAGCAGAAATTCAGGGCATGCTGCAAAGGTGGCCGCATTCCACATGTCCACATGTCATGGGTATCGTATTCTCCAGCACAGATGAGTAAGCACATGGAGATGACTGCCTGTCTTCTGAAAATGGAGAATGTACCTGAGATCCCCTGCTCTCCTAAATGACTCTCTCATCCATGAAGACAAGGAGATTACATGACATCTAAAAAGTTGTTAGTAGAAATGGGTTCACGAAGAACAAGCTTATGACAGTTGACACTTTTGGAAGGTGATCTGAATCTTGGTGGGTAAGCAGTCAAAAGCCACACAGTCACTCGCAGAATGGTACCTACAGAAAGGGTAGTGTTCTCAACACCAGCTCTGTCCTTGAGCTGGAGTTCTCTGGGCTTCACTGGCTACTGTAATCACAGCCTTGTACGTTTACAAAAGCACATTGACTTGGATAACTTTAAAAGAGTACTGCAAAAAGTTTTAGATGGAAAGTATTTTTAATTTATATTCCATGAAGACATGACGATGGTCTAAGGCTATGCATACCACACACTATAAAGCAATCAGCATGAATTCACTCAACAGGGTAGATCTACTCATAATCACTGCACAAAATAAATAAATGAAGAGGTTCTTGGCTCTATAAAACTGCACCTAGAGGTGATCAAATGCTTTGTGAGAAGGCCCAGCATTTTACACAAGGCGCTGCACTTGAGAGTGGCCCGGACCACTTGCTTCCTCCACGTAGGCACAAAGCTCACTGCCAGCCCTTCACAGGACCCAGAACTGTTCTGTGTAATAAATCTCGATTTAGTGAATTCCAGTGAACGCAATCATAGACTTATACTTACTTCCTTTTTTTAATCCACTATGTTATTTCATCATGTCACAACTCACTGATTTAAAATTTTCTATAAGAATTTTTTTATTAAATAAATTGCTGGGCAAGGGATATGACTCAGTGGCACAGTGCCTGCCTGGCAAACACAAGGTCCTGAGTTCATTCCCGGTACATACATACATATATACATACAAAGCTAATTTAAGATTTCTAAAACCAGTTTAGAATTTAAAAAGGAAACTCCAAATCATGATTCCAAGAAACAAACTAATGAACCCTAAACTTAACTGTGAAAAGGAAATTTTTCCTGACTTTGTTTTACCTTTGTGAATGTTTAAGAAAATGAAATAAAGCTCTTCCTTAAGCACTAAAGATCCCTCTGTTCCTATTTTAAAGATATTTCCACAGTCTATTCTGTCCAAATTGAAAATATAAACTTTAATTACAATTTGCCTTTATAAAAAAGCAAACAAAAGCAAGAGGGCAGGCAAGTACAGCCAGTGCGGGGCCCTCACTTCATCCTGTCCTGGAGCGAGACTTAAGCTACTCTGTTACTGGGGAGGAGCAAGAGCTCCCAAGGCAGGAAGCTGTATACACAAGGTATAGTTCACTTGGATTCCAAAGGTCTGTCTTGACCACATCCACTGCACATGGCCATCACAAACCAGGCTCCTAGGAGCCACTCAGCAGTCACATTCTCTTCACTGAAAATGCTACACAAAGCTCTTCAACAAATGGGTGGCAGGGTCCTGCCTCAGGTCTCGAAGCCCTGTGCCCACCGTATGCCACAGCAGCCTCCCCCTCCTTCACTCCAGCCCTCTGCGTCAGGTGTGGAGCAGATGCCCTTTCGAATGAGCCTGCTATGGGTCTGAAGAGTCTTCTGTGCTACGACCTACCTATGTACACTGAAGCTGCTGAAGATCTGCACCAGACCTGAGGGCTGCTCTGTTCTGTTCCCTATTAATGACTCATGCTTGTCACACAACAGGTCAGCGCACATCTGTGGACTGCATGAGTGGGACAGTAACACTCACAACCAAGACAAGAGGAAATCTGTAAACAGTTAAGCAGTTGGTGGTCACTGAATGCATACTCTTAAGCAAATCCCGGCATGTCTACTTGCTGCAGCTCTATCACCAGAGGGACAGTGAGTGACTAGGAAGCAGAGCACAGTGGCAGCATTCTCCTGAGACCAACTGGTATCTGAAGTATACAGCAGAAGTACATGACCCTCCTTAGGAGAGAGGAGAGGAGAAGCAGAGAGGAGGAAAGGGAGGAGAGAGGAGGAGGGGAGGGGAGGGGAAGGAGTGGGGAACGGGGGGAAGAAAACAGGAGATGTGGAAGACGGGCCATCACTTAAGAACTAGCACTGCAGTGGAACTGGAAGGAGCACAGGAAACGAAAGCTAGGCCAAGAATGAGCAAACAGGTACACCCACGTGGCAGGGCAGCCTGAACCCACACCGATGGAGGGCTGCCGAAGGACAGGGACCAAAAGAGGAGGGCCTGGTCACATGCAAGTGGCTCCCCAGTCCTGAAAGGCTAGGTCTAAGGCTGCTCTGCTGCCCCAAAGCCCCTCCTCTTGATGCCATGTCTGCCTCTAACACTGTCTGTTGTCTCTCTGTCTCTCTCTCTGTCTCTCTCTCTCTCTCTCTCTCTCTCTCTCTCTCTCTCTCTCTCTCTCTTTTTGCGACCAAACTGAATTCTGTACATTCTCATGCCTTGGCTACAGATGTCAGGGCTTGCACAGTCCTCTAACAGCAGCCAGGCCTATTCAGATCTGGATCCGTGGCTGCCTGCTGCCTTCTTGCCCCTTCTCTCTGGTCTGGTGGAACAGTCAGCAAGGTGATTATTTAAAAACTAGAGGTAGGAAAAGTGGGTGCAGCTCTTGGCAACATCAGCAAACTCATACACAATCAGATTTGATCTGAAGCATTTTCTCAGTCAGGGGGACAGAGGCACCCTTGGACTCTCAGGCACCAGCAGCAAGACATGATGAGCAAGGACTGCACCTCAGCTAGAAGGGCAGCTAAGCTGGAGACAAACCACGGCACAGATGCTTCTTCAACCCTTCACTTGCCCTAGAACAGTGCAGCAGAAATATTTACTTCCTAAAAGGGAAGTTCTCCCACTCTCGCTGACCCTGAGAACTTGTGTGGACAGCTATGAACGAGTTTACCCTGGTGATGTGAACTGGAGGTGACATTCTAGATATGGAATGGGCAGAACCAAGGACAGGAGGGAGAGCAGCCAGCTGCAGCGAGAGACTCACGTGAGAATAGGCCACAGGCTCTGCTGCTTCACACTGGGAAATGCTCGGGGAGGGGAAGGAAGAGGCGAGGCCATCTCGGTGGACAGGCATGCGCAAATACATGACTCCACTAAGTCTCTCAACTTTTAGAACTCAGGTGTTTGCAGTTCTGCCTCTTAAATGTTTCGGAGCCAGAGATCTTTGGTCATATGATCCAGTTTTTGCATTTCAAACCACAGTTAACTGTAGCAGTAGTTATCATATGAAAACATAAAGGGGAGACAGGAATGTATTTCTCTTTTTAAAAAAATTTTTACACAGAAGTTTCTTTTCTTTTATTGAGAAACAAATATCAATGAGACAGTTTCAAAGCTGTTATTTCTCATATTTATTCTGCAACAAGAAGACAGGAAAACATTTCTCAGCACGTGAGTAGGGAGACCACAGGAAATGGGAGCAAGAGAAATGGTGCCAAATAGCCAAAGACAGTGAATGGTGAGGTGCGACACAGCTTGGACCAACAAAATGGGAAGGTTGCAAATGTCAGTTTTACTTTACACACCAAGACATGTAAAGAAGGCACCTTTGCGTTGTGAGACTGGATCTGCCTTGTTGCTCAGGTTAGCCTTGAACTCATGACCCTCCCAGCCCAGTTTCTCAAGGGCCTGTGCCACAGCGCCCAGTTTAAGAAGGTAATTTTTAAAGGCACCTTCACAGAATAGGACACAGATGCAGTTTCTGTTATCATACAATTCCGCCCCATATTCTAGTTGTCAAACTAGTAATGGACCCCTTCATCTTATAAGGTATACTAATGCACATCACCCTCTTTAGCCTTGTTTGATTTTAAAACTACATTTTTAAATGTATATTAATGCTTTTCCTTTAATAATTGAAGGCCTTCTTCATTTCTAAGAACATTTGCATACTTTTAGGTCTATTTTGTATTATAATATTCCAACCACAATTTTCTTACAGTTAATTTTTTCCTAGTAGATCTTTTCCTAATACTGCTTGTATTTTCAAATTCCCTGGGATATTTATGTTTTAGGTAAACCCTGAAAATAACATAAAAAAAGATGTCCACTCTGAGAATGTTTGTCTTTTAACAAGTAGACTCCATTTTCCATTTATTGTAATTACTGATACTTTGGACAAATTACTACATCTTATTTTATGACTTCTATCTTGATTTTTGTTGTGCTGTTTTATTTTGTTGTTGTTTTGCTTTTTTGTTTTTGTTTGTTTCTTTTGCCCCCTGGTTTTTACTTACCTGGTTTTTAGCATCTCTTTTCCCTTAAAACTTATCCTATACTTCGAGTGGTCAGTTTAAAAGGCTCCAGGCAGGCCTGAGCTAACGGACTGCAGAAGAGCCCAGTGCCTTTGTGAGCTCCCTCCACTCATCAGAGGACAGGCCAGCTTCAGGCCCCTGCTGCTGTGACCCGGTTTCAGGTCCATCTTGTGCTTCTAAGGTCATGCTTTTAATCTCCAAACGTAGTCATCACTCTCTCTACTCACCTTTGGTACCGGCCCTTTTTTTGTTCACTTACTTAAATTTATTTTAAAAATATAGTGTTTCTGAGTCCTTAAATATGCCAGGCATTGTTCTAGATGCTAGTGATAAAGTCTTCTCTTTGAGTTTAAATTACACTTAATATTTACTTTCCCTTCCGAAGTAAATTCTTCTGTTTTTCTGACAGCGTCTGAGTGGTATCGGCATGGAGATTTTCCTCCCTGCTGAATCACAGTTCTGCTGGTGCAGAATTCCAGGGTCAGAGTGGGCTTCCCTCAGGATTCCATTCCACTGTTGTTCAGAATCTATGTCTCATATTTCCACATGTGTCATCCTGTCACTCCTCTCATTTCAAGACTTTGTAATCTCTTTCAGTTTTAATGATATTTGTCTGAGTTCGGATTTCTCTCATTTGGACAACATTTTTAGAATAACTTTTCTCAACTTCCTTTTAATTTACATGTGAATGGGCACAGGTGTGATGTTTCACACCAGAAAAGTCAACTACCAAGAGGGTGAGGGACTTGCCACACGGGGCCTCACAGCCCCGCTGGAACCCCACAGAGCCGCTTCTCTGAACACCGCACTCGCAGCTCCTGTTTCCCAAGCGCACACAGACAGACCTGACGAGACTGACGCTGCGCCCATGGCTGCGCCCATGACTACGGAAATGCGAGAACTATTACGCTCTGACTAGGAACTGAAATGTGAGGAACTACTGAGACGCCGGTGCAACACATAGGACAAAAAATCCAATACAAACTTGTTTCAAGAATACCACATTTTACAGAGGGTCAACTGACTAAGTAAGGCTTGTGCCAAGGCAGTGATAACTGCACTCTGAAATCAGTTCAATTTCACTGAATCACCTCAAACACACTGAACAAAGGTTGAGTCATCGCAGATGTAGTTAAAACTGTAATTCAAAACCTGCCACACAGGTATTTGGGGGAGAAAATGGTGAAAGTCATTATTTACCTGTGCTACTTCTTCAAAATCTTCATGGCGTTTCTGCAAAGCTCTGGCACGATGAAGAGATTTTCCCACACCTGTGTGTTTGCTTAAAAATGCTTCTCCATGGTTCTCAATCCAATCCAGCACCTACAGTGAAATTACAGCCACATGAGCATAAAAACAATATTCTGATTGTTCCGTGTTTAGGTTAATCCAAAGAAGACACATTCTGTTGTCAAAATTCTGTAAGAAATAAGCAAACTAGGAAAAAAACTGGAAGTACTTGGGTACTAATTTAACGCGCTCAGTAATTATACATCAGCTTTCCCACCAGGACTTTAACCAGCTCTTACATTAAAAGTATAAATCTGTCTATATATAAACATAACATGCAACAATGATTAAATTAAGTCTCACCTCCATGTATGCATGCCTGAACCACCACACTGACCTGAATTTTGTATGAGAGAGCAGTCAGGCCACAGGAGGCCAGTTTGACTTAACATTTTTTTAAAAGGCTCAAAACTTCACAATTCAAGCAATTCAAGTTTAACTGCAGAGTTAATTTTTTTTTCTCTCCTTCAGAAGAATCCAAGCACATTAAGTAAAACCTAAGAAAACAAAACACTTACAATGTCTCACTCCCAGTCTTTGAAGATAATTTATTCTACAAACTAAAATGTTGCAAAAGCTAAGCATTGGTGAATTTAGTTACTTAAAGTTGTTGCTGGTTGAAATCTACATGCAAGAAAAAAGCACAGTAAAATTTTAAAGTCCATAGCTTGGAATGAGTCGTTCACTGGCTCTCACACTTCAGCAATCAAAGAACAATAACCATATCTAACAAAATATTTACACTATATCAAATGTACACTTTGTCTCTATCATGAAGGGGGCACGAAAACCAAGTCAATGATGTCTTTAACCAAAAATGTTTGGCTGAATTTTAAAGGTTTAAAATATATGCATTAATGTGCTGTGAAAGTACTGAAGGCTTACGTATATTTCTCACGTTTCTAACTACGGTACTGCCTCTAGTGCACCCAGCCTAAAAATTCCATAGAGTAGAAAATCTGTAAGCAACAGAAATTTCCTGTTCATAACGCTGGAGGCTACGTGCGGGTGAAGGCACCAACAGACCCAGGCTCCGGCGGGGGCCCGTGTGCCTAGGCGGCAGGTACCTCTGTGTCCTCATGTGGCAAAGGTTCCCGCAGCCAGGCCTCTTAGGATGGGAAGTGCCAATCCCACTCATGGGTGGAATCCTTGCAACCTCATCACCTATTACTATACCACAGAGCAGATTAGGGTGCCACAAATAATGTCAGAGGCCACAAACAGACCACAGCAGGTCCCTTAAGTACACAAATTAAAATGATGTTGGACAGAAGACCAAATAGGGGAATACTTGCTAAGCCAGTGGTTTGGGTACAACCTAAAAACACAACAGCTTCAGTGTCTGCCAATGGTAAATAAAACAGGCTTAACTTGTGGTTCACTGCTACTAAAAAGCAGCCCTTATCCTTTTATTAACTGAACTACTGAGACATTAGCTTTGCTCACAGAATCTAGAAAAAAGAGGCCCCTGGTAAAGATGAGAGCCCATCTTGTTCTCCACTGATCTACTCAGTGCCCTTTAAACTCAAGACCTGACTGAGGGCCCTTTCTGTGCAGGGTTTAGGAAAGCTCACACTGCACATAAAAAAAATGACTGTGAACCCTAACCAACCACAGGGACTACAGACTCCTGCAGAAGTGGCAGCAGCTGAGGTCAAAGGTAGAGGTAAGGGTCAACCAGCGGGCAGCACTTATGCCAAACTATGTAACTACTTCAGGAATATGGTTCCTTTCTGACTAACCATATCTGCCTTTAGCCCATAGCCTGTGGCCACACTAGCAGAGCCACTCTTACTGGATCCACACGTATTCTCATCCACCCTCAGTTCTCCTGATTCTTCCTCTTACAAGTCCTCACTTCCGTCCCTTCCCTGTGGACCCTGCACTCGGAGGGCCTGACTGAGCTGCTTGACGACTTCCTGGCCCGCCTTGCACACTGGCTTCATGCCCAGCAGAGTGGTGACAATGCAAGGTGTTGTGGGTATTCAGTCTCTTCTGATGCAGCTTAACATTAGGCTAATGTGCAGCACACCGCCATTACCCCAGAATGTCTGGCTGCTTCCATGTAATGCTAAGGTCCTTGATGACAGACTATAAATATTCCACTGCTTATTAATTAGTGCACTTGGCACACTAGTTTTCTTTGAGATTACAAAGACAGCGGGGAGTCCTTGGGCAGCGCTGTCTGCATCACTGACTTCAAGGCAGATACAAGCAGCTGAGGTGTTTATATGAAACACACATCATAAAGCACAGGTCTGAGTCCTATAGAGAACGGTCTCCATGACCCAGGACCTCTGCATCCTGAGGAGTGGATGCACTTAACAGAAGGTCTCTCTGGGAGCAAGGCTAGCACCACACAGAACCCAGGTACGAAATATTTTTAACTTGAAAAGAAATAAGAGGCATGTAAGTAATAACTATTCTATACTTCACTGTTTGTAAGATCTTCATGAAGGGCTGGAGAGACTTTTAAAAATTATATAGTATATTCTATATGCAGCTTAACTTACAGAAATGAATCCACCAATAAGCAGCAAGTCTGATGATTATAACTAACTCCACAGGGACTTAAAATTTTGTGAGAGGACACAGTTTCAAAAAGTAAAAGAAAATGAATAGACTACTTGGTAGGAAGAGAAGAAGCAAAATAGGGTATTTTAAAAATAATAAAAACTTGCTTTTTAAATGTAACAGAAACATTAAAGGGTATATAATTTGGAAACAAAAACTATTGTGAATCAACCACTCAGGTTATAACGGACATCTTTATCAATGGATATCTCAGTCAAAACTATAAATACCAAATGAACTTATGTTTCCAACGAATATGAAAATAATTCAAACAAGTATGTGTAAATTCTGACCACTTAAAATAGAAGAAAGTAGCAAAATCTTCCACAAGGTTGTTACTTCTTTAACAAGTATACACAAATTTCCAAGACTGACAAAGGATACTGACATTTGGAAGACATGTTTGTGAGCTCTTCGATCTCAAACCTAAAAAGGATTGGCCAATCAGGGGGCTTTATTTATCATCCTGGGCTAGGTCAACAAAGTGCTGCCAGCTGGGTAATGTGACCTCAAGCCCAAGAATAAGGCAGGAGTGAGTTTTGTGGCTTTCCTTTCAGATTCGTGGAAAAGACCAAAAGTGATCCCTCACCTGGCTCAGAGCAGAGAAGGAAAGCCGAGAGGCCTGTATTATCATTCACTCTGTTGAGAGCTCAATCTTCTGCCATCAGTGTCCTCTAATGGACACAAATAACTACAAGACCAAAGGTATTCTAAAATGCAATGCCAGCAATTAAGATACAGATACTCAAATCAAACATCAGATACACAGGACATAATGCAGATGAAGTGTGCCCCTCCTCAACATCATTTCTTAGCTAATTCTTACCTGGCCATCTGAGCACCCACTGCTTAAACAAGCACGAGCCATGGGTCGGTATACCCCTCATTTGCCTTTAACAGGTGTGGCCTGAACAAAGCTCCTCAGTTACTTTATGAAGAAAACAACCAGACTTGAACTCAAGAAGTCTGGCCTAAGCACATCATTTTAAGCTCTACTGACTTTTCTCAGATTTGGCACACAGGTAGTACAAAAAGGAAAGAAAAGAGCTCGGATTTTGTTTCATAGCAGTTCCGTTTGTTATAGAAAACCTCTAAGGAAATGACTGTTGAAATGTAGAGCAAATGTGAGTGAAGGCAAAACCTATCACCAACTCTATTACAGGTCTAGCACTGGCTGCAGGCCTGTTTCCCCAGCTCACACAGATAAGTTCTGGCCATCTTGCATAATCTATTAAAAAAACTTTTTTATAAGGCCCCACTACCTAATACTTGTCACATTTTGTGTATTCCTATTTCGAACTAATTATTAAGAATGTATGAATAAATAACTAAATCTTCTATCAAAGCCCACCTCTCAACAACATGCCCTAGGAAGACCAACATGGTATTTTCCCTTTCAAATGCAGAGGCATTGTTTCAAATCCTTGAGCAGTTTTATGTCATCACCAGGCCACATATCACTGCCAAGGGTGTCACACCAGCAGCATGTCCTGACTCACTGTTCAGTTCTGTATGGGGGAAGGCAGTACACACCCACATTTCCTTGTCCAAAAAAGCTCTGAAATTCCAAATACTTTGTAAAAACTTCCTTCCAAATTCTGTGTCAATAAAACTTGACCTGAAGGTATTTACAGTTTCCCCTGGTTCCTTCAGTGTGAGGCTGTACAGTTGGCTTTGGAAATAGCCATGCATTTCACTGGCATGGGGCAGGGGCTTCCAGACTCCACTAGGAATGTTCTGTGCCACACTCTGTCCCTCTTCTAAACTTCAAACGCTTCTGATTTCCAAATCACATCTGTTCACAGCAGTTACAAATATGAGAAAGTATACTTTCATTATTGTCCCTTTTAAGCCAGAAAATGAGGCTCAGAGAAGTTAAGGTGCACCAAAATAGCTCTGAATGCAGGTCTTCCCCGTCGCTCTTAGTCCCCACACTGCACGGCAGCCTATGAATTCCACGTGAATGCCTTTACAGCACTTCTAAGGCTACAGTCCTGAAGTCTAGGTTAAGAAATCCAACATAAAACCACCAAGAACACACGCAGTGAATATTTGGGGAAATACACAGACATTTGTCAATTTCATCCATTTTAAAGAGACAACATAATGAACAAATAAGTCTTCTCTATTATAGTAATGCCAGTCCTTTCTAAATCACATTTTATGTACATAAAAATGAAAACAATAAGCTCATTCTATATTCAGTTTCAGAAGTATATGAAGCAAATGAAAAGCAAAGGTAATTCTAAAATACTCTGAATTTGTTCTTTTTCATACAAAATCAGTTTTTCAGTTACAAAATATTAATGTCATCCCACCCTATATCCTATATAAATGTACAATACTAAGTAAGCCCTATTTCATTTTACTTATATCCTTGTTCTATCACCACTGCTTTGAAATCACCTAGAAATAGAAGTAGTGCATTCCGACTTTCTTCACTATTGAATCAACGGTGGTTAAGTGATATAACAAAGGGGACTGATGGACTAAGTAACATCATTTCAAATCTGCTAAACATAAGCAGGTGACCAAGGAGGGCTTTCACTTGATGTTAATTTTGGCTGGTATTGGAGCACTGCTGTGGCGACTGAGTACTGTGTTATTAATGATATTTACATACAAAGAAAAAAAACATCTGAAGAGTAAAAACACGCAAGTTTAAATTATTGGAATTTACACAGGCATCCTATCTTACACTTGCTCGCACTCTTTTTCCTAGTGCTTGGGGCATATTTTATTCCTGAGGATGGTGTTTTGGACATCTTCCCTTTCCAGTGAGACCAAGAATCCCCGTCCACTTCAATCCTTCGCACAGAGACGCAAGCAGGTGTGGTCAGCTGTGAGCAGCATGCTGGCAGGACTGAGGCCGCACACCAGTACAGCAGAGCTCTTCTCCCTTGTCTCCATTTTCTTAAATCCCTCAGGTGTGCTGTTTGCTCTTGATTCTAAATGTAAGAGTGGCTAAAAGCCCCAACAGTGCCCATGCCACAGCCTGAATGTTTGGCTGCTTTGAAACTTCCTCCACCACATTAACGAATCCACTGCCCTTAATCTTGGTCTTCCACAGTCTCAGGATATGAACAAAATGTAGACAAATTTTCTGCTAGAGCAAGAGCATAACACACATGGTTTGGAGGCCTTGATCCCAACGTTTGTTTTAAAATGGAATCTCCTAGTCCTGTCTTTCCTGTCTGTATTTCTCACTGCATTCTGATCTGAACTTGGACCACACACAATCTCCCATCTAGCTCAACATACAATATAATGGGACTGCTTCTCCAGTCAGCAAATCCAAACCTTTCCAAACTCCTCTCATGAACTACTCCGGAAGGCTTCGGAGACACATGGTCAGGCAGCATGACAGCCACAGCCCTTCTCTCAGTACCCAAATCTAAATTGTTTTCTTTGTGGAAGAGAACACAATCTTCAACATCCACACCTCAAAGGAGAAGAGACTTATTTGGGCTTATGTTCCAGTCCATGGTCAGCTAGCTCCAAGGTGAGATGGCATGGCTAAGGGGCCTGGGAGAGAAATAGCTGCTCACAGCATGGCAGGCAGAGAGCAGTGTGCAAAGAGTAGTCAGAGTGGGAGACAAATCTTTTGCAACATTCACCAGTGATCTGCCTCTTTCAACCAGAACCCTCCTCCTAAGAGCGAGCTAGCTATAACTCCCTGTGATCCAATCAATGTCCCAAAATCACATATGAAGTTTGGGGGGACATGAAGCTGTATACCACAACATGGCACCAACCTAGAACCCAAGTCAAGCAGCAGGGAGACATGATTTTCACTGGCTAAAGCTTAGCAACCCCAAACTATGGTAAAATTGTGGAGTCACTCCTTTATAGACCTGATGTCTGGTTCTCTGCCTCATGGGAACACAGCATGACTTCCTTCTGCTTCAGGAATTCATCACTAAAGACTTATTGTTCATTTAAATAACTAATATTTTTACTAGAGATCCTCCACATTCCAATATAGCTATGCTCTGAAATTAGCCCCTTTTTGTCCAGACACTCTAGCTCAGCAGTGAAGAATCTATGGCACATGTGCCACAATGTGCTGTTTGTTATCACTGAATACTCTAAAAAGTTCATTATCACTGCCTTAAGTTCCCCAATGACAGGCAAAGCTTCCATTCCTATACAGGCTCATCTCCCAGGTTACCTGATTCCACCACTCTAGATTAAACACAACTTTTAACCAAATAATGTTTAGTTAGTAAAAGTAGGTAATTTCTTAGTTTTCCTCATTTGCTTATTTAATAAATACTGTTCATCTACTAGTACCATAGACAGTGGGGAAGCCCCAGGGAGGAACACACCATTGGCTGCCCCCATGGACCTTACTGTAGCTTCTGCTCTACAAGATGTGTCCAACGCTTGCACAGATGTCCCCACAGGATCCTCACCACGTCTCTGCTTGCTCCCTCCACTTCACTGCTCACACAGAATTGGAACAGTCTTTCTGAGGCACACAGAACAGTGCTATCCAACCCAATATCCACAGCATCAAGTCAGAATGCTAGTACAAGGCCATCAGGGATGGAAGCTGATACGATGAAGTGAAGAAAGCACTGACTTGACAGCCTGGCGCAGGAAGTGAGCAGGAAGTGTACAGAAGCATCCAGGAGCACAGATGAACTTGCCACCATTCTGCCGTGCCCCACACAACCCCCCCCTCCAATCACACTTGGCCTTAGCACCAATGCACTAGCACCAGTCTGTATCTCTTCAACACTGTCCCAGAAACAAGTTCCAGTTCTTCATCATGGAGGCCACATGTTTCTGACTCTGTGATACTTTTTCTTCCACATCCTCATTTCCATCCACACAGGACAGGGTTTGAGGGGGCAGGCCCTGCCCTCTCCTGTCCCTGTTCTCATTATAATTTCTACTGTCCATTCCTCAACCTCCTAGCTTCTCTGTGGCCTTCCAAGAGTGGCTCAGATTTACATGCAAACTTCCCAGGTACTCCCTACACAGTAAGTGTTACTTGCACCTTTGCTGTAGGCCTTTTGATCTTCCTTTTACAACCGACCCTCATGCTTGAGAAGAACATAGGCAAGGCTTTCAGGAATCTCTCAATCACAAACAAGTGGCCTATAGGTAGGTAAGGTAACAGACGAAGAACCTGGTTTTCTTTACCACTTACTGCTAAGAGCACTCTGGCAGATATTATTCAAATTTATGCCTTTGTAAAATTATACCTTCCACTAATCAAAGACAGTAAAGTTACATTTGACAATGTTGTAACTCAATTTATTAGACTATCAAGTTTTTGCTAAAAAACCAAAACAAAACTGTCTGTTCTCTAAGAAAAGGAACTTGGAAGTCTTTACTACTCTTACCTCTACACTTTTTGAAGTACCACTCACTCATTCAATGATTTTGAAATGAAAAATGAGTGTGCATAAGGAAAGTCTAGAGTAGATTACATTTTCTTGACCTCAAACCTGTTTTTTGGAGTCAGGCTCTACTTGGTGTAGGATCGAGAGCTCCTCCCACCTCAGCTCCTAAGTTGGCATGCATCACTGCACCGGGCTTATCTGATCATTTTTAGTGATATCAATTAGTGGTCCAACACTGGGGGGGGGTGTTCCCTCCTGAGGCAATGCCACGGGCTGATGCTGACACAGTTCAAGAAGTCTCCTTGACTAACAAGCTTCTTTTAGGGGAGTCAGTCAGCCCACTTGAGGAAAAAAAAAAAAAGACTAAAGGAGTTATCCGCTTCCTTGTTGTGTTGGAGTAATTGAATCCCAATAGTCCAAGCACAGCCAGGTAAACAGGACTGGTGAGGTAGAAAAAAAGTCAGCATTCTGCCTGGACCCCTTCCACGACTGTCATGCCACCTGAATACACACAGTACTGTGCAACAAAAACAACGTGCTTTTGAATAGAAAACCAAAGCATACACACAGTAAAATGCACAGCCAGGCAGTAACACAACTATTCACTCACTGATGTCGATACTAACAGGAAACGCACAATGGGAATGGGAAAGACATGTATTATGTGATCGTCGGGGAACAGCACAGAGAGTGTTCATTCAAGTTAATGATGAGGGCTGCCAGCCTGCTGAGGCCAGCAAGCACTCCCACCCGCATGTCCCTGTGATTTGGACATGGGGTAAATGTGACCAGCAGCTCTGACAACCTCCTACACCCTGCCCTGACTTCCATCCCAAACCCTTCTACAAAAACTATGGAAAATTAACTGCCGAATGAAAACAAAGTTTTAAAAACCAAACTGCCCAAGCCATTCTCCTATATCCAGTTCCTACGGGTGTCTGCAGACGCCTTCCATGTGCTCCTCAACAAGCACCTGCTCTAGGACCAACTGTTCTTTTGCAACAATGCTTAGGTGCTTTTTAATTACCCAAAATAATCAAACAAAAAGATACTTAGGTGTCTTTAACTGGTTTATTGTTTTTGTCTACAAACCTGCCTTTTGCTGATAATATCTTTCTAAAAGTACTAATACTTTTTTCCCTATTTATCCTCAGCTTTTTTTTTTTTTATGTATTTGATAAAGGGTCTGCAGGGTCTACAGGGTCTCACTACGTAGCGCTGGGATTACAGGTGCGCCACCACGCTCAGTCTCAATTGCTCTCTCCCCCGCACCCCTGGGGCGGGGCCAGCATCTCTATGCTTAATATGGCAAAAACTTCCTGGTTAGCAATTCCTTGAATTTCAGAAACACATTTGAGTTTTGACATCCTATTGTCAAAATGTTTACTTTGATTAACTTCAGTTTTGCTCTTTGCTTCACAAGTAAATCCTATATAGCAATTTCCTATCTATATAAAAAGCCCTAATCATTTTAGTCACTTTCTGTTAATCCAGAAAAAAATACCTATCTTAATAAGCAATACCCATCTTCTTTCAAATGCTAATAAGACCACTATATATAGTATATGATATATGATGTATACCACAGCACACTTTCTACTGAAGATATCCACATAACCTACTGAGGAAAAAAGCGGCCTTCCAAGAACCTCCTCATAGCAGACAAATACCATTCCACACATGTCAGCTGAGTGAAAGCTCAAGGGAGTTTAAGTTCTCTGTGACAAATTAGATAGCTAGATTCCTCAGCCTCTTCTGAAAGGCTTCCGTTGCTGTGCCTCCCCCTCCCCTAAACAATCTAACAGCTTTCTCTTGGCCCAATGGAACCCCAAAAATCCACAGGGAAGGGGTCCGTGCTGCTGTTCCCTCAGGAAGGGAAAGAAGTCCCCTTCAGGAAGTACAGTGGTCTACGGCTGTGTTATGATACTTGAACCTTTTTTTTTTTTTTTGTATTTTTAGGGAAGGGTCTACAAGGCCAGCAAGCACTCCCACCCGCATGTCCCTGTGATTTGGACATGGGGTAAATGTGACCAGCAGCTCTGACAACCTCCTACACCCTACCCTGACTTCCATCCCAAACCCTTCTACAAAAACACCCGTTCAGGGTCTCACTACTAGATTGGACTCGTAGTGCTCCGCCTGTTTACAGCCCCCCAAGAGCTGGGATTAGGGGTGCACGCCACCACACCCAGTCTTGTGCTATGATACTTGATCTAAAGGATGTGAGGTAGGTGGAAAAATTCTGTAACAACTGCACTTAAATTATTACTATATCTTGGCTTGTAAGAGTTTTTAACAATTCCAAAAGAAAAAAATTTGTGCTTTCTAAACAGTTTTTTTCTTCTTAAATTTGGTACGGGGGACTGGGGAGACAGCTCAGCAGTCTAAGTGCCTGCCTGGCAAGCACAAGGACCTGAATTCAACCCCCAGTACCACATGCCATACTGGTCCCAGAAACCAGGCTTGGTGATGCATGCCTGTAATCCCAGTACCAAATAAATAAATAAATAAATAAATGATTTTTTTTTTTAATTAAAAAAAAAAATTTGGTGTAGGGTTTTCCTACACAAATCACATTCATAGTGACCCTCTTGTCCCAGCTTCCCCAGCACTGGGACTACAGGCATGCACCACCGTGCCTGGTTTCTGGGGCTCGCATGACATGAGGTACCAGGGATCAAACTCAGGTCCTTAAGCTTGCCAGGCAGGTAGGTGCTTAGACCACCACTGAGCTATCTCTCCAGCCCCCAAATTTGTGCTTTCAACCAGAAAACTTCCATTCTCTAAATAACCCCCTCTTAGAAGACAACCCCCTCACATTCTTTCCCTGGAAATTAAGACTCTTGAGCTAGATAATCTTTAAGAAATCTGAGCAACAGGGACAGCAAAATAGCTTAGTGGACTAAGCGCCTGATCAGGCAAGCACAGGGACTAGGGTTCGATCCCAGCACCACATGCTGTGCTCGACCCACGCTCAGGTGCTCTGAGCCAGCCACCAAGATTGGATGTGGTGACACACATTTGTAATCTCAGTGCTGGGGTGGCTGAAAACAGAAGGATCACTATGAGTACAAGCTGCATAGTGAGACCCTGTACCAAAAACATAAAAAGAAAGAACTATGAATAATATCAAAATGATCATTTCTAAGACAGTTCATATATGTAACTTCCAGAGAATTCAAAAAATAAAACAACATAGAACATGAAAATTACCAATTAGAGCACCATTAAAAAATACTGTGAAGGGCCAGTGAATTAGCTCAGCGGACTAAGCACCTGCTTAGGCCAGGGTTTGATTGCCAGCACCACATGCCGCACTGGCCCTACCCCTGGGCACGCTGACCCAGTGACCGAGTCCGGGGTATGGCGGTGTGCACCTGTAATCCCAGTGCTGAGGAGGCTGAAAATAGGAGGATCACTATGAGTTCGAGCATGTAAGACCCTGCACAAAATTTAAATAAAAAATAAGAAAACTTAAAAAAAGTACTGTGAATTTACCACAGGTACATTAAGCGAAATACGGCAGTCACTGGCATGGAGACTCTTGTGCTCCCAGAGCACAGTACAGGTCGCTAACATCACACCCTTCAACAGAAACCCACCTACCTGCCTTTACACAGGCCTCAACAGTGGCAAGGGCTCACTAGGTTTCTGGAAGCACAGTGGTCCGACCCTGGCACGTCCCCTGGGCTTCAGGTCATCCTCTGTACACTCCAGATCCCTCACGCCCAGAGCTGGTGCCTGCTCACTACTTGCTTCCCACTCGGAACAGTCTCTTTCTTGACCTCCAAAGCTGTATCACACTTCTTATGCTGCTATAGCTTTGCTACTCAACAAACCTCTTTTACAGTGAGAACAAAAGTAGGATGGGGACTTGATTTACTCTTATTTTTGGAACAATAACAAAAGAGGTGCTGACTGCTTACAAATTAAGTCATAAAAGTCCACTTTTCATTAGGGAGTCAACTGATTAGTAAGAACCTATTGTTTATTATCTAACAAGTAGGAACAAAAACATTACTAGCTGATTGCTTAAGGAATCCAAAGCAGACCAAGCTAAGTTGTAATGCACCGGTCTAAGCACCACAAGCATTAGCCTCCCAACTGAACACAGCGTGGAATGGCCTGTTTGGACAGCAAAGCTCACAGGTTCTTCCTGCCTTATCTCAGTGTTCACTCACAAGAGCTGTGGCTGACAGTAGCCTGTGTGTACATTCACACATGGTCAGCGAACAATCTCCTGTCCTCGTAGTCCACTCCACCAGACAGAAAATCCCCAGGTCCCAGTGCACTCTCCAAACTCCACTCAGGGTGAGCCCTGTGAAGAGCGTAATGTAAAACCGACCTGCTGAACGTCCTGCTGGAAAACACACAGCTGCAGCCTCTGATGGAGTCGGACCTTGCGGTGCTGCCAGATATTCTCGAGCTGCCGTTGGTGGTGCAGTACTTCATGGATGACATCCAGGACGTGGTGCACAGCCTTGGAGTAATTGGCAGAGGCCGTAAGGGAATCAGAACTGCCAGGAGTCAAGGGTCGTTGCAGCTTGTCAAGCAGCGATTTCCCATCTTGGCTCACCTGCCCACAAAGTAAATGAGCAATTATGCAAGATGCATGGCTTTGCCCAGGCTGGGCTTCAGACACGGCCCTCCGTGCATGTGTCTACTTGTACAAATAGGCACACACACACACACCCCAACCACAATCTTACTCAAAGTCTTATATTTTATACAGAATAATGCTTAGAAGACTCCATCAATTATCCAGTAATATCAC
The DNA here is from genome assembly GCF_000260255.1 of Octodon degus. Lineage (NCBI taxonomy): Eukaryota > Metazoa > Chordata > Mammalia > Rodentia > Octodontidae > Octodon > Octodon degus. Next base: position 3,698,439 of record NW_004524783.1, read on the forward strand.
AAAACCAAACACAGTACCATGCTGAAATAAAGGAACTTTCATTACCATACACTATTGCAATATACTACACACTCAATGAATACAAATTCTGTTTGATTTTATTTACTTATTTTAATCTTCTATTCATGTATGTATTTGGTACAGAGTCTTGCAGGGTCTATGCAGCTGAGACTCACAGGGATCCTCCTGTCTAGCCTACCCAGTGCTGGGATTACAGGCGTGCACCAGCAGCCCCACTTTGGTGGCTGGCTCTGCGTGGGGCCAGTATGGCGTGCAGTACTGGGGACCACACTCCAGTCCTTGTGCTTGCCAAGCAGATGTTTAGACTGCTGAGCTAGCTCCCCGGCCGTCTATTTGACTTTAATAACACCAATAAGCACACTTACATTGCACTGCTGGCATGTCTGTGGACTAGAAATGAAAAGTGAGAATTTTCTCATGGGGTTATATGGTGGGAATACAACCGATAATCACAATGGAAGAATATCTTTCTGCCGACTTTTAAAATCTCAATTAAAAAAAACACCTCATATTAACCACATTAGCCACTGCACATTAGCGTCAGCTAAAACAAAATGTGCCAACCAAAGTGGGAAATGCAAGTCTTCCGGTGTGAAGGATCGGGCTGTCCTGAAGTCACTGGTGGCACGGGCCACTCCTGCACAGCTGAGAGCAGAGGCCCAGTGACCGGCTGGGAAAGAGGCCGGAGAGACAGGCACAGAGGCGCGGGTGCCCTGAAGCCAGCAGGGTGTTGCTGGCCAGTAGAAACCAGTCTGCATTCTGCCATCATCTGAACTGGTACAGCAAGTTTTTTTTTCCTTTTTGCTTAGTTTTAACATCACTAATTTTGGCAGGAATATGGTAAAACATCAACAGAGGGAAGTGAGCACTTGTATTTTCTTTGGGTTTTTATAAAAGCTGTTGACCATCCTTGGTATGTGTGTCCCCAATTTTAACATATGCCTAGGCTTAGTGCCCATAGCCACAATGATTTTATATGGCTAGTAGCTAATTATCTATTTTTCTTCTACTCCTCTACTAAGGATGTACTTATATATGTTTTCAATCACTTTTGTCTCTAATTTCTCTTGTAGCATATACATAATTTATGTAAACATATAAATTATATACAGAGGTAAACTACACATTGTAGTTCAGGATGGTAAAGCAGGCATAGTATTTCTGTTATATAAGGGGGGTGGGCACATCTCTCAGACAAGGGAAATGATCCTAGCTATCTCTCTCACATGGCCGAGGCCCTGGAGAAAATTCCTTATAATCTCCTCTTCTAAATTTTACTTCTGGACTGGTGAGATAGCTCAAGTGGTCTAAGGCACCTGCTTAGGCATGCTTAGGCAAGAATGCAGGGACTGTGGTTTGATCCCTGGCACCACATGCTGTACCAGCCCTGCCCCCAGGGTGGGCTGAACAGGCCACAAAAAACAAATAAATGAATTTTACTCCTGATAACGTACTAGGTTGGGTGATGCACAATAGGCCAGCATCCAGTGAGCAAGTGTCAGAAACATGGAGAGCAGAAGGGGAACACAAACCCGTTCCAAAGTCCAGCAATACTCAAGCCAGAAAGCTCCCTTTCCCAGCCTTGCTGATTTGCAGAAATGCTCAATGTATGGAAGTAAATAAATGGGAATTCCAGAAAAACTGTTAAGGGGCTAAGTAAGTTGGCTGGCAGCTGTGCTCATTTTGCCTTGTCCCTTTCTCCTCCCTGCTTCCAAGAACTTAGATGAGATGTCTAGAGCTTCAGCAGCTATCTCTGACTATGCGGCAAACATAAGGACAGCAGCCCACCTGCTAAAAAAGGCAACACAGAAAGAAAGAACCAGAGATCCTCTCACTAACAGAGCTACTACCTTAGCCCTGGGATGCCAGGCCTTGGGATCCTCCTTCAGAGGAAGAAAGCGAAACTCTAAGTGAATCCACCGGTTTGAGTCTCAAACTATCAATGCAAAAAATGACAACGGGGTTCCTGCCCTCACCGTTTCCCAAAAGGCATCCATGTGATCCCATTAATATTCTACTGACCAGGACAGTATGAGTAACAATATTCCAATAAATCTTTCTTGCTTCAGAGCTCTGCCAGTTGTAGATGCCATTCCAGACAGCAGGAAGCACTGCAGGTGTGTGTGTGTGTGGCCTGAGCAGGAGACACAGGCACCTCGCTGAGTGCATCTCCACTCGGGAACCCACAAAGACTCAAGGGTCCCCCTGGCGCTGCTGCAGCAACTGTGACCTATGACACAGTGTTCCTTGTATCTGACTTAAGCATAGCTGCTGAAGAACATACAACTTAAAAAGTATGTAAGCACTAACATATATTTTAGTAACTTTTAGCAACTTTCAGTCTTTATGTTTGTAAGAAAATTACATGAAATAATGGGCTAGTTTCATGAAGATTAGCTATTCTATTGCCCCAAAATAAATATTTTACATGACACAGAATAACCAAAAGAAAATTGATGGAAGACACTGTTTAGTATAGAGCGGCCAAATTAAATCATATACAGTATATTTTAAGCACTAAAACAATAAAAGTTTATGGTATGTGATATAGTTCTGAATTTAATTATGAAACCACATAAATAAATTTACTTCAATTATACATTCTAGACTGGTCCCAGCCCAGGCGCGTGGGTGAGACCCTCTTCCACCCCCTTTGGACGCCCCCCCACCACTCCACAGCACCTCCCCTACCCCGCCCGCCAAGTAGGAATTTCTGCCGCATTCCAGGAACCCCAAGACCCAGCCGAGCCCAGGCCCAGTGAGTGTGTGGGACAGCTTCCGGCTACCCTGCACCGGTGGGACCTACTAGTCCCAGCCCAGGCGCAGCATGAGTGAGACCTTCTTCTACCCCCTTGGGACAATCCCCAACACTCTGCAGCACCTCCCCTACCCCACATGCCCAGTAGGAATTACTGCCGTGATCTGGGAACCCCCAGATCCAGGCCTAGTCCAGGCCTGGTGAGTATGTGAGAGAGCTTCCGGATACCCTATGGTGGCATGACCTACTGGTCCCAGCCCAGGCGCAGTGTGGGTAACACCCTCTTTCACCTTCTTGGGACGCCCTCCATCACTCTGTAGTACCTCCCCACACCCTGCCACAGAGTAGGAATTTCTGTCGTGTTCTGGGAACCCCTAGATCCAGTCCTAGTCCAGAACCGGTGAGTGTGTGGGAGAGTTGCCTGTCCCCCCTACTCCACCCTGTCCCCTCCAGACTCAGCATAGGCCCGGCATACAGGCCTGGGGTGAAACCCTGCAGCTGCAATACCTGCAAAGAGTATAGGGGACAGAACCACCCAGCTAGTCCAGGAGCAGAACATCTTGTCAGAGGGGCAAAACAGGTTCACCGACAAGGGCAGCAGCAGGAAGGAGCTGAGCACAGCAGCCAGACACAAGCTAGGCACAGCTGGATAAATCCAAACTTTGTAATCTGAACCTGAACTTCAGTAGGTGCTAAGGTTGTAACTGCAACAAAGATCTACGACAAAGGTCAGAAGACAGTGCTACATAAAATGACAATGAGAAGGAACAAAATGCTATCTCAGATCCCAAGCCCACCTGTAACAAGTGCAGAGGACACTAACACAGAACAAATTGGGAATCACACAGCTGAACGCAATGAATCAATGGTTTCTAAAATAAAGAAACAGCTGCAGAAAGGTATAGAGGAACTCAGATTGGAAATGAAAAAAGAAATCCCTGAATTAATAACATCTGTAGTGAAGAATCAAATGCAGAAACATATAGAGGAAACCCAATGACCACCCAGAACAAGTGCAGAGGACACCAGCTCAGCTCAAACGTATGAATTAACAGTGAATAAGCAACAGCAGAAAGTCATGGAGGAATTCAGAGCAGAATTCATTTCTACTACCTCATCTCAAATTTACGAATTAATAGCATCGATAGTAAATAAGCAACAGCAGAAAGTTACAGAGGAACTGAGCAGAATGCTTTTCTGAAATAAAAAAAAGAATTCTCAGAATTCATAGCATCTGAAGTAAAGAATCAACTACAGAAACATAGGGAGGAAAC
>NW_004524783.1:3707816-3726236 GCF_000260255.1 Octodon degus
TGCCTATTTTTAAAAATATATTCTAATTTTTAAATGTTTTTTCATCATATTCTGTAGGGACTTAAAGTTCAACATATGAATACTTGATGAAAAATACATGTTCCATGTTATGCCTAAGATGTTTGATATGCAGACAGATAGTGAGGTTAAGCTTAACAACCTATGTTGTATGGTAATAACAATAAGCTTGTGTTCTGGATGGTTAACAACCTAAGTTTGCAGACACATATTAGAGAAAAAAGAGGGCCGGAAGGAAAGCCAACATTTTGGCCCTAGACTTCCAAGGTCAATTAAGACTCAGGACATGTGAGAACTTGTACTGTAACGTCACATAACTTGGTAGTGTCCCAAGTTTTCTGATCAAGGAGATTATGGGGCCAAAGAGGAAAGTGATCAATGATGTAGAGTGTGCCTAAGGAGAGTCACATGGAGAGAAAACATTCTCTCAGACTTTCACAGAGAGCACACTGGCCAAGCAATGGCCCTGACTCATCCACATGGTTGACACTGACAAACGTTCTACCATCTGAGGTACAGGATCTCAGGATAAATCCTGAGGGGATTTCACTGACCTTATCAGACCTAAAAGCTGCAAATCTTGTTGCATAGGTCCTGCTTTACCTTGGTCTTAAACATCCAGCAGAAAAGTATAAAAACGAAATATAAGAAGTAAAGCCATGCTGTTATGTTGAGCTGTAGAGGACTCAGGTCAACAATCTCTGACACTGCCAGCAAAGCGGAAGACCCAATACTATTATGGGTTACTGGACTCTTTTCAAATATTTTGCTGAGTTTACACACCTACAATATTCAAATAACCGAACTTAACAAAAAGGGGATATAGATGAATGTCCATTTTGTATCTGTGTATTCAAAGTGGTTACGATATAAATTAACATTCTCTTAATGAATGGAGGAATTTGTTCTAATGGTATCTGTAAATAGGATACCATGTCTGCATCTTGTACAGCAATTAACCACTTGGAAGAATGTATGCAATGTGTTAATTATTGAAACTGTCCTACCAGTTTGGTTTGAAACTCTTTCACTGCTATTTGTTTCTCAATAAAATTATGGAAAAAATTATACGCTGTAGTTTTGAGTTTGTTTGCTGTATTTCTGTTTATATTTGTTTTTCAAGATAAGATTTGGTCTTGTAATACAGTCAATGCTGGCCTTGAAATCCCTATGTAGCCCAGGTTGGTCTCAAGCTTTCAGCAGTACTCCTGCCTCAGCCTTCTGAATGCTGGGATCACAGGCTGGCTGTGCCATCATGCTTGGCTTTGATGACCCATCCTGCTTAACACTGTTTTGGTCACACTCTGGGAAGCTGAAGCAGAAGGATCACAGGTTTGAGCCCACCGTGGGACTAGTGAGATCCTGTCTCAAAACAAACTCGCGTTACAGCTCAATGCATTGGCTCTGGACTCAATCTCTAGTACCTCCAATAAAGTAGAAAAGAAAAATGGAAAGAAAAAAGAAAAAATCCTCTGTCTCATTTCCCAGCACTCCAATGTTGCCTTGAGAGGGACAACAGCTGCAAAAAAGAAAACCAACCTTCCTTTTTAAGTAGAAGGACTTTTCCATAAATTCAACAACTTATTTTTTAGTCTGCTATTTCATTTTCTTTGATTATAGGACACGGACTTGATGGGCAATCAAAATTAATTTTATAAAGATTTACATTTTATAATTCTGTGAACTTATATGATATCCAAATAGTTAATAATAATCCAAGTATAAAGCAAAAAAAGTAATGTGAGAAAATTTAAATTCTTTACCCTATTGAAGGTATATTTCTTAATATTTAAGAAAAATTTAACTGCTAAAAATGAGAACAATGGTCTGGTTCTTGAATATTTACTTTTAACCAAAACTGCATATATAATTTGTAACTTGTAATGGTCTCTTTCTTCATGCCAACCTAAAGACCTAAAGTTGCCCAAAACTTTAAAGAGGTTTGACTACTCCTACTTTTGGTACTTGGATCTCTACATTTCCCATTAAATCAGATTCTGAACTAAAGAGTCACTGCAGTAAGACTCTTCTTTTTCCTAATCCAAAGTAGAATGCTGTTTTGACCTAAGATGTATGTCACGGCTTAAAAGTGGAAATGCAAAATCCATTCAGAGACCAAAATCTATTCAGAGACCAAATAAATGACAGAGAAGAGTCAACTAGATCCAGATGTAGTGTTTTAGACCCAAGTGCTAGGAAATCAGTCTGAAGACATAACAACAACAGGCAAAATATACAAAAAATTAAATTTGGTGCATCATAGAGAAAGGAGGTTCTTCATAGCTTGCGTGAAATGAATGTACTATCTGCTCTGACTCAAAGCCACAGGCCTGCTTTGATTATCTCACAGGCTGGGTGCACAATGGCCAGCACAGCACAGCCCCTGGAAAACCTGCGTGGACTTCACGTGCCTCTGCAACGTTCACGGGACCATTCTCAAGCCAAGGTTCTGGGAGAAAAGAGTGAAACATGCCAGCAGGTGAGCACACAGCTTGCTTTGTAGTAGTGTCAGACACTCCTCATCCAACAGCAGAACCTTCATCTCGTTTTTTAAAAAAAATTAATTTTATTGGGAAACAAATATCAATGAGACAGTGTCACAATAGGTTAGTAGGACAGTTTCAATAATTAATATATTGCATATTGTTGTCTTCACAGTGGTTAATCATAGTACAAGATGCAGACATGATATCCTGCCCAAACACTATTAGTACAAATCTTTCTTCTCCCTGAATTAAGAGAAAGTAGCTGTATGTCTATCCTATTTTGCATTACAGATACAAAATGGTCCATCATTTATATCCCTTTTTTTGTTTAGTTTTGTCAGAGACGGGTATGCCATTTAAATATTGTACGTGTGTGAATTCAGTAAAATAATCCAATACAGTCCAGTAGTCCATATTAGTAGTGGGTTATCCTTAATATGTTGAGCTGTAAAAGGCTCGAGTCAACCACTTCAGAACCTTCATCTCTAAGGAAGGAAGGAAAACCTGCCCTAGGATGGCCATAGTAACAGCAACCCAGCCTAGGCCATATCCCTCCTGAAAGGTCCTGCACTGACAAAGTCACTTCCCCATGTCTCAGGGGGCCATCCGGAGAGGGAGGATGGCTCTTTCTTAGCAAACTTCTTATAGGTTTCCAAAGCAGATTTCTTTCAGCCATTCAGTTTCTTACTGAAAGCTACATCAGCACCACCTGGACCTTCACTGCCACCTCTACTGGGATTATCAGAAAAGGAAAACTACCATAGTGAATTGCAGCAGCAACCTAGTGACGTGCACCTGTGCATGTGCTCTATGGATTGCACTTAGGTTTGGCCTTTGTTGCTCCTGTATTTCAAGCCTTTGCAAAGTCTCCAATTGGGTTTCGGGGCTGAGAGAATTACCACTGTCACATGGACTACTGTCACTGATGCTGCGGCAGAAGTGGATGACAGTACTCTGTATGTCAACAGCAACTGTGCTCTTTACCAAGGCTTTGAAACCAGTGTTTTACAAGCGGTGCTGCAGAAGACAGCAAGGGGCCCCACCCATCACAGGTGGCTTCAGTCAGGTTGGCACTAAGCTGATTCACCTTGCCAGTGTCAGTTAGGGAAGAACCCCACCAGACCCCATTACACAGTGCCTAAGATCAGAGGCTGGCCAGGTTCACAGGCAGCAGGTAAGAGGGCCTTGATGAAATGTACAGGAAGCCAGCGCATGCGTAACTGAGAAAACAGAACCGAAACGAAGGTCTAAAGTCATGGGAAAACAGGCAGGCCTCAGGCACCTCGCCCTTCTGCTGCCTCAGCCTGCAGCAGCCACTACCACTACTGCAGGTTCACTACACGGGCTCACTCGAAAGTCCAACAGTACTTAGGTGACAGGGCATCCGAGAGGAAGTCACTGTCGCGAATTTAGTATGCTAAAAATCTGAGATGAGTGGCTTGTTAAAATGAGATATTGAAAATGACTGCTCTACAAGCTGTCTGTAAATGACAAGTCACCTCAGGAAGCTGCAGTCACTGCTTCCCTCTTGAGCAACCAACTGCAGCATACAACATGGACCCAAACTTAGCGAGCTGAAGCAGCAAGTGCTCACAAGGCAGAATGCGCCTGTCGCTAGAAATAAACAGGAGCAAGATGGGACAGGCCTAATTAAACATCAAAAAAGGTGCTTGTGCTCTAAAAAAGTATTGGGATGGTTTCCCACGGCAGACTTACAACATGGAAGACAAGAAATTGTGGACACTGCTTAAAAAAAAAAAAAACAGTATGAAAGGGGTAAAGAAGAGGAGGGGGAAAGGAGGCAGGGAAATGAAAAGTAAAAGGCAGACTCAGTCCCACTTCTGGACACTAGCACACCTACACAGCCCTGCATGCAGGTGGAGCGAAGCACAGCACAAGGCTCCGTATCAGATGTGTGCCCTGTAGCATGCCCACAGCGCTCTGGAGCAAGGGAAGGAAGTACTTCTCCACATGGGTCTGCAGGTCATCTGCACTGCAGCCCTCAATCCCCAAGGCACTCAAGGAGAACATTATCTCAGGGGGGAGAATATGAGAAGCTGGATTTTAAAACATTTGAAAAACAGTAATTTAGGGAAAAAAACAACCCACTTAATTGAAGCAGTTCTGCTGGAGACAATGAGGAAGTGGGACAGTGAGGGGTATCAGTGCCAGGCTGTCTACGGAAGCGGGAGTATGGGTAGGAGGTACGGAAGCCATACAGAATAGTTGGAAGACTAACCGAACAAATAAACTAGCATATTGAGGACAACAGAAGCCAGGCTTCTTGCTGCCTGAAAAGGGGAAAGACTGAAAAGAACCTTGTGGTACTATATTAGAAATGGAAGGACCAGTACCAGTATGCTTTTAAACGCAGAACAATACACCTAGATTTTGCAAGTTTTAGGTGTATAACATGGAATGACGGATGCATAAGTGGAGGGATAGACAATGGTTGAGGGGCTTGGAGGGACGGATGGATAGATGGGTGTGGGGCAGAAGGATGGGTGGTCAGATGAGTATGTGGGTGGGTGAATGACACGGTGAGTGCATGGCTGGGTGGATGGGTACACAGATGCAGTTGTGGACAGACTGATATGTGGATGATACACCTGATCCTGGGAGTGAGCAGGGAGACCACAACATAAGCCTAGAGCACGTTAGTACACCAGGAATCAAAGGAGTACTCAAAGGATACTATCAAAGGGACACAGAGAGGGGCTCCCACTAGCCATATCTAGACAATTCAGGCAATGAAATAGTATATCACACCATAATTCACTGAAGATAACAAGATTTCATAAGAAGCCAGGTGTGGTGGTGTATCCAATAATCCCAGCATGCAGGATGCCGAGGTAGGAGAATCACTGCAAATTCAAGGGCAGCTTGGGATCCATAGTGAGTTCAAGTCCAGCTAAAACTATACAGCAAGACCCTGTCTTAAAAAGAAAAAATCACAAAGAGGGAAAAAGGGAAGGCGTAGAAGAAAGAAATGCTTCTACCCTAAGATAGAAAGGCCACCTGCAAATAAAATATACAATAAATAACAGATATAGGTGACTATCAGCAGAATTATGGTGGTTATGAGCAGAATTCTCAGTGAAAGCTAAGGCTTGGAGAAGTCCAATGAGGAACAGAGATCAGGGTTACATCACTCTATCTGCCCACAAAATGTGTAGTAAAGAAAAAGTTTTAAAACTGTAGCTTCACTGGAGGAACTCTGTAGGCACCAAGCTGAAGAGTGGCCATGGTTCATCCCGACGGGGGTGGGAGGGCCTGCTGTTATGACACCCGGGGAGGAACACGAACTCACCAGGCCAGGATGGTCTGCGTGGCCCACGAGGCAGACCGAATGCACTTGGTGGGAGAGAATCAGGCTAAGAATGGAAGGCTGTAATTTTAAGTCTATCAAAGACATAATGGTAGGAGAGACTAAAGAACATCCCTTTAGGAAGGGGACTGAAGAGACACATTAACCAAATATATTGCATGCGGCTGGACAGCACCTGTGCCAGGAAACAGAAACAAGTATTCTCAGCAGAACTGGAACAATATGAATAGGGTCTGTGGATGAGACAGTCACTAGTCATGTTGAGAGAAAGGTAAGGAGAAAGAGAGGTAGAGCAAATTAAACACTATGTGCTGCAAATATGTACTTTAAAAAAAAAGTTCCTATATAAATGTCACCATAAAAAAAATAGAAAGTAAGGGCCTAACAAATGTGAGAGCTCTTTGTACTATTCTATCACTTTTCTGTAGGCTTAAATTTTAAATAAGGCAAAAATGTAAATTCTTTCAGTTATCTACTTTAAATTATTGTCTTACCTTTTTAGTTCTCTTGCAAACATGTACACAGGCTGAACTTTTCACTTGAGACCTCAGCCTAGGAGGCTCTTTACATCCCTTCGATTATTTGTATTAGTAGGAATTTAAACTGAATAAAACTGCACCATAGTAAATGTCAGTTTCTGTGTCAGGATGCCCTGTTTTTACTGAATGGAGTGGTAACAATCAGATACTGCACATGGCTCTAAGTGCCAAGGGTGACCAGCAGACTGAACCGCACAGCTCGCCTGCAAGGTGACACAGTGAGGTCAAGGTGCTTCTGATGCATGCTGTGCATTTTCTTATCTGGCTCCCTAAGCAAGGATGAGAACTGGCTCTTGCCTGCCATCTTGTGATGAGCACTACTCAAGTCTGTCTGGAAGCCACAAGGGCACGCAGACGGCTCACTAGGACCACAGGGCAAGCCAGAGAAAAGGATCCATGGAAGTACACGCGTAAAGCCTTCACTATATGACCAAGTAACAGGGTCACTAGCTTTTTACACTACAGGTCAAAATTAGATGATGCTTAGAGATGGTACACTAGGAAAAACAATCACACTAGGTGATTTTCAGAATTCACACAAACCTCATAAATGTGATAAAAATTAATGTAATAAAAATTAGCAATCTGTTCAATTTTTAGTTTCACCAAAAAAACAAAACAAACAAAAAACCCCTATTGTTATGTGCTTAGTTGCTTTTCTCTTGTTACTGAGACAAAATACCAGACACCCAAAGTTAAAAGAGGAAAGGCTCATTTAGCTCTCTTCATAGAGGCTTCAGCCCGTGATCAGCTCGCTCCAAGGCAGGGTGGCACATGGCAGAAAGGTGACTGTTCATGATGGTGGAAGGCGGCAAAAGCAAGGAGAGGGAAAGGATAAACTTCTTCTGGTCCCTTCTATTGGATGCAGGCCATCCACCCTCAGGCAGCGTAGCAGACACCCTTAATACATCACTGGACCATGAATAAGTCACAAACTCGAGATTTAGTCACTTCTGAAAAGCAGACCCCTTCCACGCATGAAGCTGTGGAGGGACATCTGGACACAAACCATAACATTATGTAAATAGTTCCTAATAAATTAGGCAACGAAATTAGCTAAGAAACATTGCATGAAAAATTTAAGAGACATAATACCGCTAACTAAAAAAAATTTTGCCAAAAAAATAGTGCTGGAGGAAGGGATCTTTTTTGAAAATTTAATTGCAGAAGCAAACAACTCTAGGCACCAACTTTCATGGGAAGAAGCAGTGCTGACCACATTCTGAAGCAAACAGAGCAGAGCTTCAAGTGCATTCAATTCACCTACAGATATGGAGGGGGGTCAAGAGGCCGAGGCCCAAGATCAGGGAGGGGGCAGCTGATGAGAGAAGCCCAACAATGGCCAGACTAGGATGTAAACGGCCAGTTCTTCCCTAAAACTCTGGCAAGTACATGGCTTGGTTCAGATCAAATGGTTGAGGCCAATTAAAGCCAATAAACATTTATTGAATGTTGCCTTTATGCCCAGCCATCTGCTAGGTACCATCAAATATTTTCTCACAGTAACTGTTGATATTTACATAGAATATGCCAGATGGAGCTATGAGGTCTATTCATTGCCCATCGTCCAGCTCTGCTCATGACCCACACACAGAAGTTCAAATACTGGATGACAGCACTGAGGTTTAACTTGATATCTAGAAGTCCTTTCTGGGCTTACAGCAGTTTTTTCCAGCTTCTACTGCTATAACCAAAAAGTGCTGCTGACTTACAACCTACAATGAGCCCTTACCTCAGAATAAGCAAGAGTGATGTGCTCGTAGATGCCTTGGTGGTGATGAATGGCGTCTTCCAGATCCTGCAGTTCGGAGGGAAGGTCCACCTCGCCGCAGGCTTTACACCATGAGTCCACATTGCTCATGTACTTGGAGGTTAAAAAAAAGAAAGGTTATTTCTATCAATGTGTCTCTGACACACCTCAGCCTCTCCTCCGGTGTTTTTACATGGTTTTGAAAATTAGGGTAGCTGTGCTGTGCATGGTGACACCTGGAAGGTGAGGCAGTGGATAGGTACAAGTTTGAGGCCAGCCTGGGCCAGATAAAATAGATCAAAGCCAGCCTGCACTACATGGCAAGACCCTGTTTCAAAAACAACAGAATTAGAGTAGATGAGGGAAGTTACTGGAATAAGAATATAACATAGCTGTATCTCCAGCTCAGATGGCACTGATGTGAATTTTCAAGTGTGATTCTTGGACTCCACCCCCAGTAGTTTGGATCTGGCAGGACTGGAGGGACCAGGCCCAGTAAATGTCAGGTTTGAGTTACCCAGGAGTCAGGGTGCGGCTCTGGAGCCACACTGCCCTGCTGTCTGTCGGGAGCACCCTGGCCAGCCTCCCAACTCACAGGTGAATTTCTATTTCTCCCTTTCTTCTAATTCCCTCCTTGTCCCACCCCTACAGAAAGGGGCTGTGCAGACATAGCAGCCTTATTTTCCTTTCACATGAAAATATCAATGGAAGGCACCAAGTATTATGGTTTGTGTTGAGTTGTTCCCCCAAAGCCTCATATAATTAGGGGACAGATGCAGCTGGAGGATCAATACGTGGCCTGAGACAGGGCCAGAGGACGGGGCAAGGCCCGAGGGGCGGGGCCCACAGTCGCAAACCATTACACTGGCTAGCTCATGCTTTCTCAGAGAGCTGGGGTGGGTCATCTTGGGCAAGGCAGCACCTCAGCCTCTCCTCTGGTGTCTTGAAACATCCAGTAACTGTGAGCTAAATAAACCTTTCCTTTCCTCATTTTGAGTGTTGGGTATTTGTCCCCGCAATGAGAGAAGAGTTAACTAAGACAGAATTTTTTTTTTAGAGAAGGAAAGGTTTATTTAGCTACTGGAGGTTTCATAGTTTAAAGCAGCCTGAATTACATAGCAAGACCTCAAGATACTGCCATCCTGCACTACAGCATCTGGAAGAGGGGCTGGGGTGCAGCCCTGTCCATCCTGGATGATCGGCTCCACACCTCCAAGAGAGGCCACCAGGCCTGGGGTGGGGGTGGGAGGTGCACATGCCATCTGTGTAAAGGTTCTCACCTCTCTGGCCCCATCCCTTAAGCCTCGGCTGCCCCTCAAGAGGCCACAACCCCATTACTTAAGTGATGCTTTGCGGGGACAACTAGATACAAACAGTAATGTCAAGGTATCTGAAATCTTTTACCTAAAATCATGAAAAGCAGCCAGCTGACTCTTCTACTCTTTTAAGAGGAAATTAACATCGGAATTAAGGGGAGATCACTTAAGCTGCTCAGCCGTGACCCTCAAGATGTCTCCAATTTGCATATAAACTAAAGAAGTCCAAGCTGCACAGCTGGCCTGGGTTGCTGACTGCAGTTCCAATTTTGCTTCAGTTTTCCCCACAGCTACCCACATCTTCAGACCTCATCAATAGCGGATAAATCACTGCCAAATTTCCTAGGGAGATGTTATCAGAATCCATCACAGTTAAGAGTCAAAGGCAAGCACAGAGGCCTAATTAAAGAAGCTAACTCAATTAAGCCAAATAGCTGTCAACACATTTCCCTGGGTTTTAACCTCTTTCACTCCAGTTCCTGGAGGAAAAGACTTTAGCAGGGAATGCAGAGGATTGTTGTTTCAAAACACAATACCTGGGAGCCAGACAGGAAAGCTGCTGTAATTCTCTTGAAATACAATGAGTGTAATCTCCTAGTTATTTATGGTATTTGTATGGTTTTAACATAGACAAGTGAACCAACAATTGTTTCTGAACATTCCTTTATCATTAATCCTGACTCAGAAAACTATCTGGATCCAAGTGCTGCTGCTTAACACCAGCTCATAAAGCATGAAGTGGCATCAGCACCGAGCACCACTAGGCACTGCGAGCGACAGGGAATGCTTCTACTGCCTTGTTTCATGGTCTCACCAGCATCTTCAAGGCAATGGCGGTAGCAATACAGTTATGCCTCTCCACCTCCCAAGTATTATATTCACGGCTACATAAGCGTATTTCTAAGCATTTCTTGGTTAGTGTTCCATGAATGTCAATTAGTTCAGGTTGGATGACTAATTATTCTTGAGTTCCACATCATCCTTCTTCCATTATTGCATTTAATGCCAATTATTAAATTATATAAGCTTTTTCCAAATACAAATTGACTGAAGTTAGCCACCATCATTAATAAATTATCAGCTCCAAGCCAGCAATTAATTTGCTCTTAGACAATGGCCACTGTCAAACACCCAAGCCAAGGAGTTAAGACACATGTTCCCAAAAGAAAGAAAAAGCTTCTGAATACTAATTGAACATGGTACAATTAAGTATTAGTTACATGGTATAGCACTTTACAACTTAATGGCAAGTGTCAGACCATAGATCACTCTACTAAGACCATATTCAACTCCAATTTTTGAAGCAACTGAAATTAGTTCAGGCCTGGACACAGTTAGACACAAATTCCATAAATAACAAAGCACAAATTTTTTTTTTTTTAGGAAAATCCTTCAGAATCCACTTGAAGGCTTAAAACTGACTTTTCAAGAATGAAACACAGGGCTGGGCAGATAGCTTGGTGGTCTAAGCACCTGCCTGGCAAGCACAAGGACCTGGGCTTGATTCCTGGTACCACATGCTGTGCTGGCTCAGGAACTCTGAGTGCATCACGCAGGCCACTGAATGGACACACAGAGAAGCTGGCCTGTGTGAGTAATGATCTTCCAAAGACATAAACTCAAAATCCCCTGTGCCCAACTTACAGTGAAGTGGTATAGGGACTATCTTGCCTAAGTAAAAGAACTATAAAACTTCCCCATCTCATTCAATCTATAAGCAGCTCTCTACAGTCCTACAGATTCCCTCAAGACCAACCAACCAGATTTCCATAAAGCTTCTGTCCCTGCTGCCAGATGACACAGGAAACTTTCTGAGACTAGAGCCATGGTAGTAGCTTCCACGGGTCAGTAAGCAGACGCAGCCCCGTGGTGGAGTGCCCCTGGTTCCATCTTTAGCACAGAACACAGGAAAGAAGGGACAGGTGAGAAGACAGATTCTGAGCCTGAGCAGAAAGAGGACCTTTTTTTTGAGTGGTACCAGGATGGCGACCTTGTTTAAGTGTTGCTGAACAGAAAGTAAAAGAATTTGGTCAGTCACTGTACAAAAAGCAGCAGATGGGAGGGGACACGATTTATATACATGGCCTTTAGAGGAAATGTTGTATAAATAACAGCTTGCTTTTTGTAAACATTCTTCCACTCCTTCCCATGGGCCAAGAAGGCATCTTCAACCTGAGAGCCCCTCGGCTTTCCTGCCTGGTCTGCCCAAAGCCAGGGTCCAGAGAAACAGCAGATTCACCCCACAAGCTTCTTACTCCACCCTGCCCTCACCTCCAGGGTAGAGCCTGGGCTGAGCACAGGTAACACAAAGGGGTGGGAATTTCCAGAAACATGAATTTTTAAAAGAATTTTTAGAATGACTTTTCTCTGGCAAAATGGAAACCAGCTGAAAAGTACACAGAGACATGAATTCACACTTCAGAAGTCTTTTCTTGCTTTTCTTTACACTTTTTGTTTTCAATTCCAAATAGCAATACTCCACTTTTCTTTTGGTTCCATCACCACCATCTCCCAGTGCTGCCCACCTCATCTACCCAAGGGAATCACAGGGTGGAAGAAGTTTTGCACTGTGAATCAACCTGAGAAACTTGGACAAGAAGATAAGCTCAGTTTCAACTAAGATATGCCAAAGACCACTCCAAATACCTTAGACTTACTTTCATTAACACATTATTCTTTTTGCAATTTTTAATCCCAATTCCTTCCTATTCAATGAGAATCTTGTTCTTACTACAAACAATGGGACCTGTGCTTTTAGTAAAAGCTTTCATGAAAAAATGTGTGTGTGTGTATTTATGTATAAATTGGGAAAAATTATATGTGTATTATTTGCTTTAGAAAGTTAAAAGGAAATATTGAGGCAGTATGCATATTATTTTCCTCTGAATTTTAAACCAGACTTAAATAAAACCATATAAATGATAATGACCATGTATGCCATGTTTATAGTAAATATTATCTTCAAATTTTTATGAAAAGTAAAATTTTGTAGGAATATTAATGTAAGGACAAAATTATCTGTTATCTTAGGAAATGAAAAACCTAGTCATGGACCTCAAGCAAAATTCCAGTCTTGAGAACACAGGCAAATCCCTCTCCACATACAGATGATTAGGGCATTAGACCACCATCTCCCTCTACTCCAGTGAGATTCATGGATGAAACACGATCTTACGTTAAAGAACTCTGTAAATGTTAAAGAACTATACAAAAACTAGTTGTTACTTTTTTGGGGTACTGCCAAAGTATAGAAAGCCTTTAAAGTCATGGCCAAGACAAAATAATCAGACCTATGGTTCACTTGGAAAGTGACCAGAATCTCTGACCAGAGTATTCTGAGGCAGTGGAAACATGTCCCTGTACTGTTACAGACCTACCAGCAACCTGTTACTGTTGAGCACATGAAATGTCAAACTTAATTTTTACTGAAATCTATTTTTAAAAATTATTTTATTCACCTTTAAGCAAATTCAATGGCCACATGTGATGAGGGCTATCACAGGAAATTATACAGTTCTGGATTACTGTTGTAGCAGTAGATCTGGAAAGGTTAAAGTATAGTAAAACAAACTCACTTTAATTCTCTAATTCTTTATATTTTGTAAAAATATAATGTGGCCAGGCATGCTGAAGCAGCGCCCCTATAATTCTAGCACTGGGAGTCTGAGGTGGAAGACTGACCTGGGTTCAAGGCCAGCCTCACTATGGGAAGTCTGTTAACATAAAAGGACCATCAAGGGGTTACCCACGCTGGACCCGGTAAGTGAAATTTGTAGGCCCCACACAACATCTTTGGGTAAGACCAACAGCACTGTCTTAATATGTTCGTATTTGCAAACTAATACTCTGATGCTGTGCCATCAATGGAGATGAGCAGATGAGAGAGAATTGTGGAGACTTCTTCATCTCTCTATGAGAGCTCATTCTCATGCAGTTTTAACCTCAGTGTTTAAATTAATGAAGTCATAAACAACACTAATACAAGAACACCCACAGAGATCATTGTGGCAGCTCAACCAAGAGCTCAGTCCTTACAGAAATGGCTGCTCTCATCATGCGAGGCCACTGACCACAGGATGCATTTCAGCACCAAGTCCACCAATCAAATTTAAATTTCTCGTGAAAGTTCTGGATGAGATTCAAACAGGTGGCTAAGAAGGAGGTCTAAAACTTGGAAGAGCTTCTGGACCTTTTCAGGTTGAGCTACGAAAATAGAATGAGCAGACACAGTAGGCAAAGTGTCTCAAAATAAGGAACAAAGTAGACTTGTTTGTGTGCTCTTCTGGGTACAGGAAACTACTTTAGTGGATGTGATTCCTTCCTGGCAGCAAAACTGAAAATAATCTTCTTTCTGTTCAGTGATGGAAAAGATACTCAACACATCTGAATTTAAGCTAAGGAAACAGCTGAAAAGAGGGCCGGCCAGACAGCTCAGTAGACTAAAGGGCCTGCTTCAGCAGAACGCCGTGGATGGGGCTCAATCCCCAGCCGTGCAGGCCCTGCCCTTGGGGTGCATTGAAAAGTGACTGAGACTGGGCGTGGTGGCACACACCTGTAATCCTAGTGCTTGGGAGGCTGAAAACAGGAGAATCGCTACGAGTCCAATCTACATAGTAAAACCGTGTACACCCTGTAGACCCTGTCCTAAATTCATTTTTAAAAAACGGAAACACCTGAAAAGGCATTCTAGTGCCCCCCCTACACACAAGGGTGTCCCGATGCAGGCTTCTAGCATCACTGGAGTCCAGACCACATTCTGTGCCCCATCCTCACCAGCAGGCTTTTGTCTCTAAACTCATAGTTAGTTTCTCTGGCCAGTCCCCATGCAGAGATGTCTGAGCATTGTCAGACTTTATACAGGATCTCGTGAAGTTCTCTTCATTTATTCATTCTTCTAGTGTAGTTCCCTTCAAACCATAAACTGCAGTGATTCAGTGTTATTCAAATAAAAACAACCACCTCTTTCAACTTTGCTACACATTTGAAATATTTAGTAGTAAAACATTTGGGGGAAGTGCCCCCACAGCACCCCATTTTTAAAGCAGGATGGATTGGCAGTTTATCTCCTAAGTTTATTGATCACCCTGAATCCCATCATGTTCATGAGTACACTTTGCATTGTGCTTCAGATTACCTGCCATTCATCTGAGCAGCTGGTCCTGCTTCAAATGCATTTGTATTATCTTAGCATACCTTTCCAGGGGCTCCCAGCCAACTCACACACATTCCAGTTCCATGAAGTTGTCACAGCCCACACTGTATGGTTATTAAAGATGACACATGCATGGACCACACAGCTTACTTTTTCAATCACAGTAACATCAATACTAATCAAAAGTAGCGCTACTGAATACAGCGATGATCAGAGGTGTCCAAGGAGTCATGCAGAGGTGCTTTTCATTCCACAGGAAATTCCTATTATCTTTTTTTAATGTTGTGTGTGCACTTGCACTTATCTTTTATCATACAATCAGCTAAATTTATACATAAGCAGAAAAACTTTACCAGTTAAACCTGAAAGTCCTCACTCACAACTTTATGACACCAAGACTTTCTTCTCCTTATATTCCATTAGCTTCCTCCCTTGCTTCACACTACAAAGGTTTCTAGAGTTGAGATCATTGCTAATTAGTACCTTGTGCAACATTCTGACTGCCTGGCCAAAGTCCTAGGCAAGCTGGGGCCTTTCTCTTAGCTTTACTGATGACTTCACTCTTCAAGACTGGATTTAGATAAAAGAAAAACTATTCCCTTCTTAGAAGCACCAGTGCAAATCTCCTCAAAATTATTGCACAGAAGGCTGCACTAGTAGTTTTCCTTTTAAATAAAGTGTCTGTTCTTACCAGATGAGTCTTCCTAGGCTAAGCTCCTCTACACACTGTGTACACCCTCAGAAGGCATTTCCCACGCCTTCCCTCACTCCAGTGAAGTGTGGGTCATGAGCAGCCCCCTTCCTGCTACTGCCCTAAGCAGGTAGGTCTGCTGGAGCTCATGCATGTGGGGAGTATTATGTGTCACCTCTTCAACAACACTCTGAAATAACAGTGAATGACGCCAACGTGAGGTCAGACTCCAGGCTGTATAATTTTACTGTTGTGAAAGGCACTACAAACTGCCTAACCCAAAGTCACTGCTGGCAGAGCCTCCTAGGACGAAGAGGCCAAAACCCTGGATCTGTCAGTTCCCTGCCCTGCAGCACAGCATGGACATGCACCCTAGGCCTGGAGAAGTGTGTGTACCTGGAGAAGGGGCATGCTGGGCAAAGGGCCTTTTGAAAATATGTTTCACTGATACAGTGAAAAGCTAAGACATCGCTGCCATCCCTGCCTCCAGGGGACAGTACACCGAGGAGCTGGGCACACATTTTGTGACCACTCTGGAAGTGCGGAGAGCACAACCCCGCCAGGGCCCTGAGCACCTGCATCTGTGCACATGCCTGGGGCAGGAGCGAAGGGCAGGCACTCTACCATGTGTGCCCAAAGCACACTGACAGAAGAGGCGGAGAGGGAGAAGAGTGGACAAACAGCAGCTCCTGCATGTTACATGGGTGAGCACCTGGAAAACTACAAATCCAAAACTTCAACTATACAAAAACATTTTGTTTTCAGAGCATTCTGGATTTCAGATTATCAGAATATAGATGCTAAACTAGTAAAGTCTATGCAGAAACTCCAAAATCTCACACTTCTGGTCCCAAGTACTTCAGACTAAGGGACAAAGAACTTGTTTACTATAAACAAATTAATAATATAAATTACCATAGTTTTATGACAAAATAATCTTGTCAAGCAGATTTTTTAATGCTATTTTATAAAAGAAAAAAATCTAAAGAACAGAGAGATTAAGTAACTTGTCTAAAGCTGCACAGCAGGAAATAAGACAGTCTGGCTTTAAACTCAAGGCTGAGGAGCTTCAGAGCTCACAGTTAGTACCTCACGGAGCTGCTGAGGAGCCCACATAGGTGCAGCAGATCTAAGTGCTATTCTGATCTATGTGTGGGCAGGGTTCCCGGCACTGACCTTTTCGGCCTTCTGGTGAAAAATGGAGGACATGTCCAGCAAGGTGCTGCGTTCATCCAGGGCTGCTGCGAATGCCTTCCATTCTTGCTCCAGCTGATTTGCAATCTGTTTAATCTGCTGAGAGGCATAGTGGCCAGATTCAACCAAGCGATTGGCTACCGACATGATGCGGTTTATATTTACATACACATTCTGCAAAAGACAGAAGCAGCAGGCTTGTTAGCAGAAGGCAGACGCAAGGTTCCTTTCGAAGAAACCCAGGTAGCACTTTCTAAAGCAGCTGACTGAAAGTATCCCTATTTTTAGCAAATGAATCACGTGGTAGGTAACAGATATAGCTGGTCTCTGGATTTCCATAAACCCTAAGCTTTGGTTCCAGTTTATATTTCTAAAACTGTAAAATTATAAATCAACTCGCTGTAAAGTACAAAGCCACTAAATGCAAAAGTGGGCGCACTCAAATACACTACGACTAACTTTGTGGCTTCCAAGATGGACAAGGAGCCAGATGGCAAGCCCGCTGACAAGCAGCCACGTAGAACTGAAGGAACCCGAGGTTTCAGTTTTTCAGCCAGAACCCAGAAACTGAAAAACATATACTTAGCAACCAAAGGCTATTTGTGTACAAACAAGCTCTTCTTTCTGCATAAGCCCAAGTCATCTTTTTGATGCCAACAGAAAATCTATGAATTGTCCCAGGAATATGAATTGAGGCAGAATCATCACAATGTTGTGTTCAAATATTAAGTGAAGCATTTCTATTCTGGTGAAGTTTGTATCTTCAAGCCCACCGGTTTAATGAAAAAGTATGCAGAGAAGGCTCATAAAAATAACCAAACAGAAAACTCCACTCTTTTTTCAAAACATGTTCTTGCCAGGACAGTTCTCTTTAAATACTCTCTAGATGCGATACCCAAGGCTGGGCAGGAGCACAGCTTCAACGGGTCCCATGCTGCTCTCTGTCACATATTTACTGTTTCTGAACACTGTCACCACACTGCTCCTCTCTGTGGATCCTCGAAAAGGCAGTTGTCCCTTTGGCGCTTCCTAACCTCCTGCTATCTAACCAGCCCCACTGTCCAAGTGCCCCATTTCCCTCCCTTCTTCCTCTGCCTTCCAGGGGCCCCTGTAGGCCACCTCCCTTTTCCCACAGGTGTCTACAGCCCACTCAGGTCAAGAGCCCCAAGACCCACTTGTCCACCCTTACTCTGCACCTTTTTCTGTTCATCATTCTCTATTTCTGACAGAAGTCAGAAGTTGGAGCAGCCACCCCACCCTGTAGAGAACACAGACTCCAGGCTGAGCTGTTTTTTGGGCTACAATCATCAACAGATCAAATATCCTGAGGAGGCAGGGAGAGGGAATACATTACAAGGCTGTGACAATCAGATCCAGGATCAGTAGGACTGAGTCTCACTGGCCTGGATTCTGGTATCACTAGTGTTCTTGAAGTTCAAAGCCATGTGTCCAGTCCTCCTGCCTATTCTTTCCCTCTCCCTTCCTTTTCTTTAAGCATAAGATGACACCCTGTACTACTCTATTCTTGTATCTCTGAATCTTTTTTTTTTTTTTTTTTTTGTACAGGTTCTTGCTATGCAGCTTGGAGCAGTGATCCTCCAGTTTCAGCCTCCCCAGCACTGGGATTATAGGTATGCACCACCACTCCCAGTCTCAGTCATTGGCTCAGCATGCCTGGGGGCAGACCTGTGTGGCATGTGGTGTCAGGGATCAAAGCTTGGTCCCTGTTCTTGCCTAAGCAGATGCTTAGTTTGCTGAGCTATCTCCCTGGCCCTATTTTGTATTCTTTAAAAAATAAAAAAGAAGAAATCAATCTTTTCATAATGTAAGATCACGTATATCTCTTTCTAAAATTGTTCAAGTTGATATTCTTCATCACCTAGAATTAAATTTTTGTATACTACAACATATAGAGTTGTAAAATTCATTCCAAATATTTATACATA
>NW_004524783.1:3726336-3733022 GCF_000260255.1 Octodon degus
TGGTGGCCAGCAGGTAAGCCCAAGGTTCTGGGTCCAGCATGACATGTGGTACGAGGGATCGAACCCAGGTCCTTGCGATTGCCAGGCAGGCACTTACACCTCCGAGCTATCTCCCCAATCCTCTGAATCCTTGAAGACTAAAAACTCATCTAAGTAGACTATTAGGAGGAGCACAAGATGCTCTTACTCAGGGCCTGGAAAGGAACTATCAACTTAGGTGCTCTACTGGGGGAAGTACTGATGAAACTCACTCCTACTTAGATTTTTTTATATTTTATGTATTACCTTCACATCCCAAGTATAGTGTACCATACTTTCCCCTTTTCTTTAGCACACAGAAAGGGCTATCGTGGCCAACAGATTAAACAACTATCCACAGAGAGGGAAATGTATAGCTCCCTACATTGGAAGCACCTACACCTAGATTTTTATTAACAGGGCCTTTTAAATATATGTTATAGCAAAAAGACATAACTGTTGACATCCTTTATAACATGATTTCTCTAAAAACTGTCAACTTTCTGTATTGGTCTTTAATATTTTTATTTTGTCAAAAAATTATTCAAAACACTATGGAGCCAGGGATATAGTTCAGTGGCACAGTGCTTGCTTGACAAGCACAAACTACTGAGTTCGACTCTTGGTACATTAAAAAAAAAACAAAAACCACGACAGAGGGCAGCAACTAGGGTTAAAGATTACTGTGTTGCACTGTATAAATAAATATCATGGATGGTTCCTAAAGATTCATGGAGGAGTTTAGAACCAGAGAAAGAACGGGTCCGAAAAGCTAGCTCCAGCAGCTGTCACCATTCACAGTTCAAAGCTACCACAGTCTAATTAAAATTTTACCTTAGAAAAGTAATATAGATCGGTTGCAGAAAATTAAAAGAAAATACAAATTAAATCTTGGGGAATAAGAGAGGTTGGGGAGATAGCTCAGCAGTATAAGCACCTGCCTGGCAAGTGCTAAGTTCTGAGTTCAAACCCTGGTACCAAAAAAAAAAATCTTGGGGAATAAAAACAATAGATACCATCCATACTTAGTGTCCTTTATTTGTAATTATCTTGATAACATCACAGGTAATAACCATCATTTATCAAATGCTTACGACACATCACACTACACTTCAGAGTTCTATAGGTACAGAGTAAACACGTCACACCACGGCAGGTAGACAGCACCGCCACTTTATACACAAGGCATCTGAGGCTCAAAGAGGTCCAACAGCCTCCTCAAGGTCATAGAGTACACACAAGAGTCACCATTTAAATGTCCACGTCCCAAACTCCTTGCCTGTCTTCCTCACTATGCTTCTTACTCTCTCAGTTCCCAAGTCTGACACTAACAAAGCCAGGCAGGGATATTTTCTGATCATTTCTAGAATATATTTTAATATTTCTAGTTTCTAAAGTAAGTGATACAGTGAACTATGTCTTTTGATATTAGCTAAAGTTTCAAAAGATTCTGAAAATTAGGTAATAATTCTTGGGGGAAGAACTTCTCTTCATTTTATTTATTGGCCAGCTCAGCCCACCCTGAGGGCAGGGCTGGTGCAGCATGTGGAGCTGGGGATTGAACCGCGGTCCCATGTGCCTGCCTAGGCTTGCCTACACAGGCGCATGAGACCACCGAGCTATGTCACCAGCCCAAGAACTTCTCTTCAGAAGCTACTGCCCAAAGGCTAACAGTTCAGCTGTCCTTGTCTATGTCATTTAAACAGAAAATTCTCTAACCTGAAACTCTACAACTCTAAAATTATGTATGATAGTTTATTACAAAAATTTATACTGCTAAACCTTATCTTTGAAACTACCTAAGTTATGTCCCTGTTGAACAAATTTTAATTGAATGGCATGTTCCTGATTTAATTTAAATGAAGACTGTATTGTTCATATTGCTTTAATATTCTGTAACAAATGTTATGAGATTTAATAGTGGTTAATTCTTACAGTGCTGGCTTCAAATCCAAACCCAAACTCCCTATCCCTGAAGAGAAAATTTCTAGAAACTTAACTTTCTGCAGAAGTGAGCACATTTCCTATAGATATAGAATAACACATAGTTGTAGTTCATGTTAGTTACATTAACCATAAAAATGGAACCCAGGCACTATTAAAAATTCACTGTTTAATGAGTCACAGTCCTGCAGTACACAGGCACCCAATGCATCAACCCCAGAGAGCCAGGGTGGGGGAAGGCTCGGTGAAGGCAGACCCCAGCCTTCAGTCAGTTAGGAAAAAGCTACCAAGTCAGAGGACTGGAGTGTGCCACGAGGAAAGCAGAAGCCGAAGGCTGCCCATGCTGCCCTCTGCTCCAGCTTTCCTGGAGCTCTGTACTCTCTCAACTAGCCAAGTAACTGGTTCAAATCTCACTGTTTACACTTAAAAGAAGACACTCAGACTCTAACACTGGAGACTCCCACTTGAAGGTCAGCTGCTGCAATCACACCAGTCTCTCCGCTGCTTGTGGCAGATAGTGGGACAGGAGTGCTGAGTACCTCCTGCTTGCTACAATGCTTTGACTTGCCAGCACTCGCCTGCTCTGCCGATAGCTTACCATACAGTTCATAGCAAAGTGATTGTGCTGCGTCTGAAGCTCCATGGCATGGGGGTGGCTGGTCCCAATCTCCGTGTAGCTGTTTAGAAACAGGCCTTTGTTGTGTGTGATCCAGTCAAACATCTACCAGAAGGAAAAAGACAACCTGGAATCACTGCAGAAAGAGAAAGGTCTGATGGGCTACAGCAAGGGTGACTTCCCTCCTCTGACCTCTCCTCGAGGTATCTAGATGCTCAACTCAGCAAATGAACTCACAGATCTGTAAGAAATCTTATATCTCCTGACAAGGAGTTAAGAAACAGGGAAGAGGCATTCAGCCAGCCCCCAGGCTAATCAAACCTCTTATCTTTGACTCTACCCCCCAAATTGCTTCAATCTGCCACATGGTTCTTCAACTGAAGAGTAGGAAGTAGAACTAGGGACATACAAAGTCTTTGGATGTTGACTCTGCCACACACCACTGGCAGCAAATACTCCTTAATGCAAGAAGTGTCTGGAAACCTGAGCACTTGCAAACAATAAAATGTAACCAAAAAAACTAACAGGACATGGGAACATTCTCATGATGGCTCTCCTTATGGTTTAAAACACCACTTGGACAAGGCTATCAATTAAGGTTCTTGGGGGCTGGGGAGACGGCTCAGTGGAATAAGTGCCTCCCTGGCAAGTGAAAGGGCGTGAGTTCAATCCCTGGTTCCGCTAAAAAAAAAAAAAAAAAAAATAAGGTCTTATAGAGGGTTGGGGCTGCAGCTCAATGGTGGAGACCAGCCTAGCATGCACAGGGCCCTAAATTTGATCCTCAGCACCACCAAAAAGAGAAAAGTAGCAAAAGCATTCCCAAGGAAAATATATAGAAAACAGAGAAATAGGAATAACTGTCAAATGGCTTGAGTTTTACTGCAGTGTCTTAAACCTAGGATCCCAGAAATAGCAGTTGGTTTTTATAAATAATTGGAGAAAGTTTCTAGTATCTTTAATAATATACTAGTTTAAAATGCACCAAAAAATAATACCGGATTTTAACCTTTCAAAAACTTTTCTAGGGGCCAGGGAGATGGCTTAGTAGAATAAGCACTTGCCTGGCAAGTGCAAAGGGCCTAAGTTCAATCCCCGGTCCCCCCCCCCCCAAAAAAAAAAAAAAACCCCAAAAACAAAAACTTTTCTACTAAAGATTTCTGTAAGATTTTATGTTTAAAAAAGTGTCTATGTCTTTTTGAAAAGTCATGAACTTGAGAATGATTAATTCACCTACATTTATGGCTTAAAATACAGTGCTAAGAAAATATTAGCCAGTGATTGATAAGAATTCATTTTTGTTTGGTCTAGTGAAAAAGAAAAAAACATAAGACCATAAATAATTATTGCCTGCATTACCCAGAAACCTTTTTTTTGGTGGCTGGCTCAGCTGGCTCCAGGGGCAGGGCTGGTGCAGCACGTGGTGCTGGGGATGGAACCACTGTCGCTGCACCTGCCTGAGCTGGCCTGAGAAGGCACTTTAGTCCACTGAGCTATCTCACTAGCCACAGAAACTTATTTTTAATGCATTACTCACCATTTATTTTAAAAATGCACTCAAATATAGATCTGAATAGTCACTGGCTTTGTGTGAGAGGAAGAGTGCCTATTACCAAAATGCATATTGTTATTGCTTTCAATAACACAAAGCTGTTAAATTATCACCTTTTAACTGAAAATATTTTTGTCTGTCCCACAAGCATTCTACATCAAAACTGCAATAATTTTAACTCAAAATTTCTAAAACATTCCTGTACTGCACAGTGAGCAAAAAGAAAATCAACTCTGCAGTTTCTGAATGACCCACAGTCTACACTGAATGTAGGGAGCACTGCCTGCCATTCCCCTTTTATGCCCCTCTCCCCCTCCCCGACCACACCAGCCCGGCTGCCCAGACCTGCTGCCCGAAGCTCCCCTCCATATCCTCCTGGTGTGCCTGCCCATTACCTTCTCAGCATCCTGCTCAAACAGCCGCAGCTGGAAGCACTGGTCCAGCTTCAATTTCCTCACATGCCACATCTGGTGCAGGTGCTGCCGGGTTGAGTGCAACCTGTCTAGCATAGTAGACACCTTAGGCAAGAGGTTCTGAAGATCTGCGTTGCCTGATCCAGAGTTCTTTTTGGGAAAGCTATCACTGCTCTGAATCCTCTGAAGCAGCTTTTGTCCCTCCAAATCCAAGTCCTCAATGGGGGCCTTGATTACCTTCTTCTTGAGCTGCGAATGCTCCTCGATCATGTTCCGAGCCCCATCTAGGTCCTGAGGCAACTCCTTTTTAGCGAGGATGTCCTGAAGTTCCTCTAGCCGGGACAACATGTGAGTTGCATTGCTAATGTAGTCTTCAAAAGCAACTCTGATTTCAATCCATTCTTCATGGTTGTATTCCAGGCAGCCATCGAACTCAGGAGTTAGCTGAGAGGGATCAACTACTTTGGTAAGGCCTTCTAAAGAGACCATATTTGTCTTAAGGGAAAAAAAAACATGCATGAGAATATGAACCAATTTTCTATCATTTTATCATAATGCAATTTGCAGTCACAGATTCTCAAAGTGTTTTTTTTTTTTTTTTTTTTTCTGGCTCAGGCTGCCTTAAGGGCAGATCTGTTAAGTAATGCGGAGCTGGGGATCGAACCACTGTCCCCTGTGCCTGACTGGGTTTGCCACAGCAGGTGCTTAAACAACTAAGCTAACCCACAAGCCCCAGATTTTCAAAGTTAAAGTGATCTATTTATGGAAAATACAACATACCTGATTCTGTCCCTCAAAACACAAATATGGATGAAAGAAGCATTATTAATACAATGAAAGATCATTCAGTTAGTGGAACACATTTCTGTTACCTGGAATGCCTAGCTTATAGAATCATGGATTTCGCAAGACCAAAGGCACTTAGGTTCCTTTCCAAGACATGTGAACGTTAGTCCACCGTATGAACACGCCGAGCCAGGAAACAGGCGAAGTGTAAGGGCCACGCGGACAGTTCCGCTGTTTCCTTTTCATCAACACATCCTTCTACTCATTCTTTCCCTTCCACTCCACTTGACCCCTATTACGAGTAGAAAAGTGTAGACCTCCCTCCTATCTGCTGCCATATTAATGTCTTAATCATGGGCTTCAACAACTTCTAAGATTACTCATTTTTGGGCCGCTTACTAAATGATAAAATGATACTTCAACAAGACCATCACCTTTATTATTCATCTGTCCTTTCCTACTTCCCATCAATAACTGATAATGGGATACACACGACATTTTCAAAATCTAGAAAATATCTCAGGGTTATCAAAGTTCATGGAGATTCTTTTCACAGATCTGTAGACAAAAGAGAATGTCACATACTCTGTACTAAAATGTTGTGATTACGAGCAGTCACATGCTGTCTATAATCTGTGCTACCTTCTTTCAATTAAACAATGACAAACCTGTAGTCCAAACTAGAAATATTATGCCTCAAGGAAAATATGGGGTAAGGATAATTAGAGGAAAAGGGGTGTAGCCTAGAACCAACAGAGGACTAGTTTAATCCCACTTTGGTGAATTCCAGTTTTACAGAAACCTAGATGGGCATAGCCATCTTGGCTGCCTGCCACACAAAAGAAACCAAAAAGCAGAAAGGCTAGAAGAGAGAGGTGTACTTCTAAACACACCTGTGCCTCTAACACTGCTGCAGGCTCATTCTTTTCTCGTCTTCTGGACAGTCAGTGACCTCTATGAAGGCAGCCACTCACAGAGACAGGGACTGATGCCCATGGGGATGCCAGGAAAACTAGGGCAGGTAACTTTAAGAGACCCAAGGGAAAGGCTAGGAAATATTTACATAAATATCACTGTCAAACCATTTTCTTTTAACCGACTATAAGTAAAGACACTTTAAATTCTACATCAAAAAAATAATGGCCAATGAAGTATCTTTCAAACTCATTTTATATTTTGTATGACGATGAGTGTTCTCTCTCTCTTTGTCCCCTTTCCCCATTTTTTTTTTTTTTTTCCTGCTACCAGGGATTGAACTCAGGACCTTACGCTTGCCAGGCAGGTGCTCATGCCGCTGAGCCATCTCCCTGGCTGATAAAGGCTTATTTTATCTATCAACAAAACATTTTTAGTGCAGTTT
>NW_004524783.1:3733122-3734894 GCF_000260255.1 Octodon degus
TATTGAAACAATATATATACATTGAAACTTAATGTTTGGGTAGAGTTACTAGAAAAAGAAAGCTTGTGAACTAAAACTTCAAACTTCCAGAAGCATTTCTTTCTTTTTTTTCTTTTTTCTTTTTTTTTTTTTTTTTTTTTTTTTTTTTTTTTTTTTTTTTTTTTTTTTTTTTGGTGGAGAGGGTTGAAATAGAGTTTCACTATGTAGTTCAGACTGGCCTTGAACATACTACGTAGGCCAGGCTGGCCTTGAACTTGTGGCGCTCCACCTGCCACCACCTCCTGAGTGCTGGGATTACAGGCGTGCATCACCATGCCCAACCAACAATTATCTCTTTAAACCGACCACATCAAAAGCTTTGTCAGAAAACTAAGGAGAGGTTGTTCATAATAATGACAAAGAAAATAAGCTAGCAGGCTGAGGTTCACTTTTTGTAAGTATCTGAAAGACAGCAATCTACTGTAGTACCTAAATAAATTCAAGATTGCATACATTTTCCTAAAGGAGAGACTTAACATGCAAATTAAGTTACAGACCACTCTCTTGCCTTCTCAGTGACAGGCTGGACTCAGTCCCCTCCACAATCTTCCCTCAGGAAATGTGGAGATGGGCTCCCTGACACCTGCTTATCAAGGCTCAGATAGTGATGATGAATCCAGTTATGCAAAGCCCTGGTCCATGGTGAAGCTGCTCAGGTGAGCTGCCAGAACAGGTTCAACCTCCCAAGGAAAAGGCCAGACCGTCAGCAGCCCAACAGCCAAGCGCAAGAACAGTGAGCCTGAACCTCCTGGGCAAGGGTCCACTGGGATAACAAACTCAACTGCGCTGGTTTTCCCCAGTAACTAATTCTATGTATGTTGTTCATGTAAAACATGTAGCTACTGATGTTATGAGAGTCCAATGATGAGACTAAATCATGTCTCTGCATGTGTGTGTGTGTGTGTGTGTGTGTGTGTGTGTGTGTGTGTGTGTACGTTTGCGTTCACTGGTACCAAGCTGGAAATCAGGGGTCTTTGCATTGAGTTACAGCCCCTATCTCTTTTTAATTTTGAGAGAGGGCCTTGCTAAGTTGCTAAAGCTGGACTGGAACTTGCACTAGGCCTGCCTCAGCCTCGTAAGAGTGCAGTGATCCTGGGTTCACAGGTGTGCAACATGCTGCCTGGCTGTCAGCCTTTAATGAATCACACCGGTGTGTTTAGTGGGTCTAGGTAACCATGGAAAATTACCTCAAATTCAAACTTTGAGCTGCCAAAATTCGTCCTCTGTTTCTGCCAGAAGTTGTCTGGCTTGATGATGAGGGCAATGTGGATGCAGCAGGGAAAGGACTCCTGTAGGATCTTCAGCAGGGGCTTGATGGAGTCCCACTTGGACCCACGCATGTCCACGATCACTGTGAAGCCTCGCTTGCACACCTCCTCGCTGTAGAGAAGAACACAGGCTGAAGGCACAGCTGCAGCTCCAACCACAGGACCTGCTTAGTCTCCCTTGGGCTGTGGGACGCTGCTTCCTCAGTCTTGCCTTATGCTCGCTCCGGAAGAGGCTGAGCCCTGACCTCAGGAACAAGGAACATTTGCCTCCTTAGGCAGCCCCTGGGCAACACTGCCTCACGCTTCTGTGCAGGTCCCTGGGCAGCACTGCCTCACCCTCCTCCTGTGCAGCTCCCTGGGGAACACTGCCTCACCCTCCTCCTGTGCAGCTGCCTGGGGAGCACTACCTCACCCTCCTCCTGGGCAGCTCCCTGGGCAACACTGCCTCACCCTCCTCCTGTGCAG
>NW_004524783.1:3735009-3760664 GCF_000260255.1 Octodon degus
AGCACTGCCTCACCTTCCTCCTGGGCAGCTGCCTGGGCAGCACTGCCTCACCCTTCTCCTGTGCAGCTCCCTGGGGAGCACTGCCTCACCCTCCTCCTGAGCAGCTCCCTGGGCAGCACTGCCTCATGCTTCTGTGCAGCTCCCTGGGCAGCACTGCCTCACCCTCCTCCTGTGCAGCTCCCTGGGGAACACTGCCTCACCCTCCTCCTGGGCAGCTCCCTGGGGAGCACTGCCTCACCCTCCTCCTGGGCAGCTCCCTGGGGAGCACTGCCTCACCCTCCTCCTGTGCAGCTGCCTGGGCAGCACTGCCTCACCCTCCTCCTGTGCAGCTCCCTGGGGAGCACAGCCTCACCCTCCTCCTGGGCAGCTCCCTGGGGAGCACTGCCTCACCCTCCTTGGCATCATCAGAGAACAGAACACATGAACATCAGCAACAGCCACATGGTTCAACTTTAAACACCTTCAGAATTTTAATTCTGTATTTATGGTTTTGCATTCTGTCTTATCTTCAGAAGGAAAACCGCCACTGTGTCCATTTCTCTTGCCTTTAGTGATTGCATATACTCATCCATTAAATAGCCACTATAAACAAAGGTACCTTAGAAGGACCGTGGATACAAACCCATGATGGCCTACAGAGGTAGGGACAGTAGTTCCCAGGACTCCCAGAACCACAAGCTCTGTTACTTCCTCCAGCAGGGCTGGTAACACTGAGAGTTTTCCTATGGGCCCTTTTGTTCCCTTTGCCCTATTCCAGGTCCTCAAGACATCTGAAAAGCTCCCCAAGTATCTACCATTCTTCCTGAAGATTCCCAGCACCCTACTGGCAGGCTCTATGGGAAAAACCTAGTTTTGTAGTGGTCTGGTATCACAAAGTGCTAAAGCGGTGATGCATACAAATGCTGGCCCCTGGCACAAATTAATGTCATGCCAGGAGTCACTGTATTGTTCCTCTCCAGTTTCTTGGCAGTTAAACAAACAAAAAGCCAGTTTCAGCTGGGTGCCACGACATACGCTTCTGGTCCCAGCACTGAGGGGGGTGACTGCTTGAACCCAGGAGCTGAAGACCTTCCTGGGCAATACAATGAGCCCTTGTATCAAGAAGGTCTCAGAGAAGGAGAGAAGGGCACAGAAAAGGAGAAATGGGAGAAAGGAGAGATGGAGAAAGGGAAGGAGAGAAGAAAGCCAGTTAACTTTGAATTTTACTAAATTTCAACCTAAGTGCATAGGAAATGCACATCTCCATTAAAGAACAAACAAGAGCTAAGGTATCCTTAAGCATGGGCTTACTACCCTGTAACTTCCAGGATACATGTAGGGTGTTGGCTGCCCAGTGTCTGTTGCTAAGGACCCACTGTAATCCTCACTATTACAAGGCGATCCCCAGCTCTCTGGGCTGACTCCTGATACCAGCAGCAGATATTAAGGAGGTAGTGGCTGCCAGCAAGGGCCTGGAAATACATCCAAGGCCTGATGAGTACGCAATGGACTGCTGAGGTTCTCACCCAATGAAAACGTGCCGGGATGATGGGAAAGACATTGGATATATTTCTGCCTCATAATTCTCTTTTTAAAAAAAGTCTCATCTGAAAACTCAGAAAACAAATTATCATCACTGGTGTAAAAAAGCTTAAAAAATAATCAAAATCAAATTTAAAACCAATTTTATGGCCTCACACTGCTTTGTTCCCCTACTGTTTGCCCTTCCCACACCCTCTTCCATTCCATTTTCTTTCTTATCTTGATACACATTATCAGAGTAACTGGCATCCACAGCTTCACAGATGGAAAGAACATATGACAAACACATCAGTGTACGAGGGTGTGTTCTATAAATACTCCAGAAGTGCCTGTGACGCAGCAGTAGAACCTGCCTGCAGTCCTGAGAAGATACTGTTCCAGGCCATGAAGAGAGGCTCAGCCTCAAGCTGAGCTATCATCCGAATGCTGAAGATGCTGAGGCAGTGGGGGTGGACCTATGGCCCACATTATTGCATTTTCTCCTTAAGACCAAAGATGTTAATAGAGTTGTTTGGTTCTAAACTAACACCTCAGTATTCTTCTAAACTAAAACCTCAACATTCAGATTTAATTGTAATGTTGGCAGTTTGCGATAAGTAGGTTTTGGGTTGTGACTTGGCACTTGGTCTCTCAAGGTTCACCACCACTGTGCTTAAGGAATGAATGACGTGGCATCTGGCTAGCCTCCACCTGAATACGAACTGCAGATGAGCTAGCACCAGCTCCAGCGCTCCTTGCACGCTTGCCATCACTGAGCATGCCAAGCAGGACCCAGCCATAGTTGTGGTAAAACATCACCGACAAAACCAGCTCTGTTTTCTGGCCTCATCCATAAAACTAGAGGCACAGGTCTCCTGAGTTCTTCCCAGCCACAGAAATTAAGCATCCAGGTCCTGGACCTTCTTACAGGTTGGCAATCCCGCAAGGCTTTGTTTCTAGAAACTTCATATTTCCAGAGATAATGGGGTGAGCGCAGCCAGAGCACAGGAGGATGCTTTCGGAGGAAGCCTAAAGCCCTGCTGGGGTAGATCTACAGATACGACTGCCACAGATGAAAGGCTGGCAAGCCGGAGCAATGTACTTTATTGGTTTTATTAGATGCTGTCTGGCACACTACATCTTAAGTGTTAAGTCTTCACCACACACCAAGATAAAGTCTCTTGCAGAATCTTTCACTTAACATAGTCTCATGCAGTGTTCATCTAAACTACAAAGTGCCTCCACTTCATGGAGGCTTAAGAGGAACCCTAATAATTCCAGTTTCAAATGGAAAAAGCCAGAGAACAACAAAGCTAAAGGGTGCGCTGTGCTTGCAGTTTACAGGAGGATTAACTATTCTTCCTCCCCTACTACCTAGCAGCACCCCAAGCAATGCAGACAGCACAGGACTGGGCTGGGAGTGCACAGCTTTTCAGTGCATCTGCTGTTATTACCTTATAAGTGGCTTTCATTAGAATAGTGACTTGGAAACATCCTCAAATCCAGCTGCAACCAAGAGCACTGAATGAACATGTGTAGCGGCCAGCAGGAGCAGGTCTCTCAAAGTCCTGCTACCTTGACGACAGACCCTGCTTTTCGGAAAATGTGCCTTATTAATCAGGTATGTGAGCAGTTTTAACTAGAGGCTCCATATTACACATACAGAGAATTTAGGTAAAACTAAGTGCCCTTAACACAAATCTCTAAAAAGAAAACTGTACTTTTGTCATTTCTGGATGACGATGACTTCTAGGTAGAAATGTATGTAAAGGAATCAAGTAATGATCACCACATTATTTCACTAGCGATAATGGAGTCAGAGTGGTTTGTCAATTTATTTAGAATAGAACATTCTAAAGAAGTCAAAATGTTCTTTTTCTGTATTTTAGGGAAGGGTCTACAGGGTGTTTAGGGTCTCACTACTAGATCGAACTCGTAGTGATACACCTGTTTACAGCCTCCCAAGAGCTGGGATTACAGGTGCGCACCACCACACCCAGGCTCAACTGCTGTCTCAGCATGCCCCAGGGGTTGGGCTGGCATGGCAGGCCTGGGGATCGAACCTCCAGCCCCTGCACCTGCTTGCAGGCGCTTTAATCTGCTGAGCTATTTGGCCAGCCCAGCAAAATGTTCTTGAGCACAGTTAGTATAAATATAATGTAAAGAGCAAGAGCAACAACTACCTAGAAGTCCTAATTCCAACACAGACTAACATGATGCATCCAGACTGTTAGTGAGCCAGCACTCAAGCCACTGCTAGCTCCTCCGGTCAAATTTATGTTCAACTGTAGGACACAGACAGTCAAGAAGGCATGTAGAATAAATCTATATGATCTGCATCTAGAAAGCATAGCAGGGCCGGCCAAATCACTCAGCAGATTAACATGCCTGCAAGCAGGCCCACGGGCTGGGGGTTTGATCCCCAGGCTTGCCATGCTGGCCCTGGCGCGGGGAGATGGCAATTAAGACTGGGTGTGGTGGCGTGTGCCTGTAATCCCAGCTCTTGGGAGGCTGTAAACAGGCAGATTACTGTGAGTCTAATGTAGTAGTGAGACCCTGTAGACCCTTCCCTAAAACAATAAAAAAAATAAAAATAAAAGAAAGCATTGCAAAAGGGATATGACTGAAGATAAAAAGCAAATATGAAAGTAGAAAAATTACCATACTAGTTCTAAGGTACTGTGCTAGATACATAAAAAAAACTTCACTCAATCATCCAAATAATCCCAAGATACACAGAGAACTTGTCCCAGGCCAGTCTGATTCTGAGGCTCTGGCTTTACCTGCCAGAAAACTTCTTTGAGATGACAGAGTGAGTGCTGCTCTGTCTGCCTTCAAACCTCAGAAGCAGGTAAGAATAACAGGCAGGGTTGGCAGTATCAGACTTGCCGCAACACAGAGACATAGGGAAGCTGGGTGTAAGCAACTACAAAACTGTAACAAAAAATGACCAGCCTTACAAATTAAATGCCATTAATTCGGTGATACGTTTCCTGATCCTACTGTCTGGCTGAAACCTAATGGACTCCTGCCGCTGAGCCCTTGAAGCCGTACAGCCTGCACGACACCACAGCAGGTCACAGGGGACTCTGCTGTGGCCACTCCTCTGTATTTGGGAAACTACAAATCTCTCCCCATGTTCTTTCACAAATTTATCACTTACAAATTTAACTTATTTCATTACTCTATAACCAAGGGCCCCAAAAAAGACATTTCTTGCCACTTGGACTGCTAAATACAAAAGCAAATCAAGGGAATGAAGTCAGTGTGCAGCAGGTACAGTGTCACCATACACTTTCATGAGTGTACGGTGTTTGTCATAAAATAGCCCAAGGGGTGTGGGGGGAAAATAGCTCAGTAGAGTAAGCACTTCCCTGGCAAGCACAAGGGCCTGAGTTCAATGCCCAGTTCTGCTAAATAAATAGCCCAAGGGAAAAATTAGAGAAAAACAAGATTAGCAAAATCTAACAAATGTTAAAGCTGGGTGATAATTATGTATATGGGTATTCACTGAACTATTTTCTCTGGGGGATGCTTACAATGTTCCATGAAGTTTTGCTTTTTTTTTTTTTTTTAAATTCATTTTATTGAGAAACACATAGCAATGAAACAGTTTCAAAACCAATTAGCAGGACAATTTCAATAGTTAATAAATTGCATATTGTTGTCTTCGTAGTGCTTATTCATAGTACAAGATGCAGATATGATATCCTGTCCAAGCACTATTAGTATAAATCTTTCTTCTCATTGAATTAAGAGAAAGTAGCTGTATATTTATCCTAACTATTTTGTATATACAGATACAAAATGACCCTTCATTTATATCCCTTTTTTTTGTTTAGTTTTGTCAGAGATGGGTATTGCATTCTCATTTAAATATACGTGCGTGAATTCAGCAAAATAATCCTATCTAGTCCTTTTTTTTAAAGTAGGTCATCTGGATGATTCAAAATGCATTTGAATTGGTCACTGGATATTAATGAAAGGAAAATTAACTTTTATACATATTGTCAACACAGATTTCAAAACCAGTTGGCACTAAAATTTTATTTAGTATTTGGATTATGTGACTACCTTTAAAGTCCTAGGTGAACCCCAAGTGCAACTTCATTCATCTACTCACTGTGGTGCTAGGAATGGAGCTCAAGGCCTAGTGTACCAGCTATGCAGGTATGGTGCCACTGAGCTACATGTCCCAGGCACAACTTTAGCTTTTAATTAAACCAAGAGCCAAATACAGTACCACTTTTGTTGGGAAAAGGTATCAGCTTTATGTCGTTTTTTGTATTTTCCTATTCATTTTTCCATCATCAGTACAGAACCTAGCAACTAAGAACTCAGTAAATCATATCTATAGAGTATCTTGTTACTTATAAATCATAGTGAGTAGTAGATAACCTTTAAACCCTTTTCCAAACCTATGATTTCAACAGTTAAACAGTCCAAGAAAGTACCAGAATAAGAGGAAGGGGAAAATATTTTCCAAATAATACATAAGGAAGGCTGGCAACAGAGATTCTTCCCATGAAAGATAGCCTAACAGAAAAATCTAAGAAGGTCTTCAGGAGGTCAAATCCTTTACCAGCTGCTGCATCTGATGCCAAAGTGCACAGCTGTGGTCCTTGGTTGGCCTCAATTCAAACGGGCTAAGATTGTAGCAAACCACATACTCTGTTGGCCTACTACATTTACTTTGACCTTTGAAAACCAATTTTATCATTATTGACCATCTTACATGATTCTCAGCATAACAAGTCACTTAAAATTACAAATTCTCTATCCCCTACCATGACCAGATTTTCTTTTACATACCATAAATTATACACTCAGGAAATGCTTCCTCACTTTACCAAAGAGGAATGGAACAAAAGCTCATCTTGAGGCAGAAACACATACTCACAAGACCCAATGTCAGGCCATTGAGCTCCCTGTCTCTGAGCAGTGTAATCACTTATCAATGGTGGCTTTGTCTGATTTCTTTCTCAGGTGCCTGGGACCTTAAAAAACACTGCTGGGTATCCTAAATTCACAGTCAACACATATAGCTCTTCAAAACAAAATGTCTGTTTCTTATCTCTGGTTTTAGAATGTTTTACACAAGACAACAATGGCCAGATTTTAGAAATAAGGAGAAAAGTCGTGGCCTTAATTTTATACTTCGTCTCCTGGGTATTCAGCTATCATTCTGCTGTTTTCTAAAGAGTATATCTAGTGCTGTATCTCCCAGGTTTATGAAAAGAGTAACAGGTCACAAACTACCACAACTTACCTAGGAATGCAGGCTAGATATGAAATTAGTCTCCTGAGATCCTCTTGTCGTATTCTGTCATGATTGCTGCGGGCTGGAAATGTTAAAATGGGACCCCCACGTTTATCTCTACCACCTAAAAAAGCAAACATTGGAAACACTTAGAAAAAAGCCAACATCAGAAAGGACTCACTCTATGCCATCCCAAGTCCAACATTACCATCTATTCACTCATCAAAACAATACCTAAACACACCACAAAGTCAGGAAGGATCCTGCGAAACCCAAGTCTCTGTGTCACCTGAGACACAGAGCAGCTACTCCATCCGCTCACAGGAATCAGAAGAAATGGCCCAGGTTTTGAAGGGCAAATAAAAGTTACTACAGCAGGCCTTGTCTTTTACTGTTAGAAGAAACTCCTCCCTTTAATGTTTGGAGAGACAAACGTTCTCATGCACATGTGATTCATTCATATTGGCAACCTCTCTCTTGCCCGCTACTCTTCCTTCCCTTCCCTGCATTCTAAACTGCCTCTTTTCTACCAACCAGAATGGGTTTTCAGCCTTGAAAGGAATGAAAAAAGGAAGTTTTAGGGGCCAGGGAGATGCCTCAGTAGAATAAGCACTTGCCTGGTGAGTAAGGGCCTGAGTTCAATCCCCGCTTCCGCAAAAAAATAATAAAATAAATAAATATGAAAAAAGGAAGTTTTTTGATGCTGATGACCACCCTACATAATTTGGGATAGATAGCATCTGACCACCAGTGGCCAAGATTTACCAACCATTTACACAAAGCTGTATACCCAAAACAGATAGGCATAGAAGACTGTTTTATTTGGTGGCCAGCTCATCTCACGGGGGGGGGCTGGCATGGCATGTGGTGCAGGAAGATCAAACTGCAGACCCTGTGTGCTTGTCTAAGCAGGCGCTTTAGACTGCTGAGCTATCTCAGCCTCTCTTCCTCTTCCTTCCCCTCCTCCTCCCCCTCCTCCTTTTTTTTTTTTTTTTTTTGTTTTCTGCATACAAGACTTTTAAAGAGGAACTAGATTGAGATACACTACCTCATACCCTAATACAAATCCAAATCTGACTCTGACTCAACAGACAGGAGGGATATATATATATATATATATATATATATATATATTCTCAATGAAGCCAGCCTTGTATCACAGACACTTTGGTGAAATTATATTTAGTTCATTACTTCTGTCAAGATTATCAGGAAACTAGAGAAGGAAAATTTAACCTTCTCAAGCAGATACTTCATTTAGTTTTATAACTCTGATTATGTCTCTTCAGACGATTTTAAACTTCTTCAAGTCACAATATGCAAGTCTCTTAATTATATTTTATGCACCAAAAATCATCGGCAAGGTAAAATTAAAAAGCAAACAAGAAAAAAACGAAAGATGACTTCATGTTAGAAAGATCAAAACAATATATAACAGATGAAGCTGGTATTTTTACAATGAATTTTAGCAATGTTTTACAGTTTCTTGGATAGTCACTCACATGTTTAAAACAATTCTGATTGTGAATACTTAAAATGATCCACATGTGCTATGCAGTCATGTGATCTTTAAAAAGTCCTAAATTATTTATAACCTAACAGTTCAAGTATTCAGTAGGAATCATACTATATACAGATGCCAACACATCTCAGTCATCAATGAAATGGTTAACATAGTAAAAATAGGGCAGCTCTACTCGTCTAATAAATCCCCCCACAGAATCAACATTTCCCACCAAATATTTCTGCCTTCCTCCATATAAAAATCCAAGCTAAACCTAACCAGATCTCAAGATTTAACTTTTTGCCTTCAGGAAAAATGAAATGAGAAACAGAATAAGTGACCACTAAGGGATACAACCCACAATATCTAGAATGTAGAAAAATCTGTAAGAAAACATTCAAATTTCCTTACCTAATGAAGGTAAAGAGAAAAAACAAAAATAGCAAGAAAGAACCTGAAGGCCAGCTGTCTCCACCAACTACCATTTGTTCTTTATATTAAAGATCTATAATTCCATTTTTTAGGTCTATTTATGGTTCAGTTTTTTAAAAATCAACTTTTAGAGATACATAGTAGATGTTTATAAACAAAATGATATGACATCTGGAATTTATTGCAAAATTATCCAGAATAAAGGCAGGGGAGGAATACGAACATATATGAAATAAGACTTTTGAACTATGGGAAATTTGCTACACTATTCTCTTTCCACTTGGGTATTAAAACCTTTTACAATAAAAAACTTATTTTAAAAGGCACATCGTCTCAGTTTTGGTGTTTGTGAACTTCTTTAAGGGCCAAACCTACCATCGGGGCTGTAAGTAGCAGGTGAGATGCCATGATGGTAGACCCCTCCCCAAGAGGGGAGCACCCCATGACCTCACTGTACATCCCACACCACAAGCAGGACAAACCATGCGCACTCCACCGTACACAGAGTTTCTTCCTATAGATAAAAACTTATAATAATGTTTAATTTACAAATTAGGCATAAGAAGTGAAGAATAATAACTAGAACTATAGCAACATACTATAATGAATATTTTTTGTATGTGGCCAATCTCTCTAGAAAAAATCAGTAAGATACTAACATTTTCAATCACTGATGGCCACAGG
Organism: Octodon degus; assembly: GCF_000260255.1. Lineage (NCBI taxonomy): Eukaryota > Metazoa > Chordata > Mammalia > Rodentia > Octodontidae > Octodon > Octodon degus. Next base: position 3,744,390 of record NW_004524783.1, read on the forward strand.
TAATTGAAACCACACACAAGGGAAGACAATGTGCATATAAATGACTTAAACATGAACCTCAGAACACTTCATTTACTAATTCTCTTACTCCATCTGTGCTGCTATTACAGAACACCACACACCAAGTAATTTACACAGAACAGAAATGTATTCTCTCATACTTCTGGAAGCACGAAGTCCAGGACCAAGGAGCCGGCAGGTGAGGCTGTCTGGGGAGGAGAGGAATGCTGTGGTGGAAGGGCAAGCACCAAGCCTCTGACGCCAAGGTCTTCACCCCTTCACTTCCTGAGGCCTGCTCTATATCCCATCACACTGTTAACCCCGGAACTTGGCAAGGACATTGGAAGCATAGCACTCTCGACCTTAAGCATGAAGTTAGATATGCCATTTAACTTCATTTACTCCACCCTCAATGGTGGAAGAAGAATGTTATCTTACTTCAGTACAGTGAGTATTTTTAGAATATCTGGAGATGAGACCAAGGATTAAAAATATTTAAGCCCAAGGAATCCTATCTGGATTTTTATAGATTTTTTTAACTAATAAGTAAGTTTTAGAATAATTTTTTTTTTTTTTTTTTTTGGCCTACTTTTGCAAAAGCCCTTTCTAGTCTACATTTTGATTACTAAAAGTCATTCACATGGAATTTTTATAAATATTCCATAAGGTCAAAATAGAAAGATTAGGAGCCGCCTGAGTTGAGGGCAGCAGAAATGAGTGTGAGATTCTTCAGGAGGCAATGAAATGTCTTGGCATCAGACGAGGGCTGGGGCTGTGATCAGCAGAGGGACCCTGTCTAGCTACCATGAAGGCCTGCGTTCAAGCTCAGAACCATGGCAACAGCAAGAGCCACCTGGAATTCGCAGTGATAGTTCCACAGACTTGTGAGTCTACAAAGGCCTTTAAAATCACACATTTTAAAAAGGCTGACTTAGTGATATGTAAATTGTATTACTTAATAAAAAAATCAGGTCAGAGACAAAATTACGAGCATTCTTTTGTTCTTCAGAACTTTATTTTTTTACATTTTATTTTAAAGAGAAGAAAACAAAAACAAATAACAAAAACAAAGACAAGACAAAAACAAAGCAACATAAAACAATAAAAATGGTACAGAATTTCAAAACCAGATTAGGCAATTAACAATAGTATTATATTACCATCCTTTGGAATTTATTTTGGTGGTGCCTGCCAGGGATCACATTCAGGACCTTCTGCTTGCCAGGCAAGCACTTATTCCACTGAGCTATCTCCCCAGCCCCCATTCTTTGGAACTTTTAAAAACCCACAATACAAATAATCAATTTGTCTTAAATTTATTTTTTTTTTCTCCCCTTCTTCCTCTTCTACATCAGTTAATAATGATCCTAAGACAACCAGCAAGGAGCTCACAGAGCGCAGCAGGCCAGGTCTGGCCCTAAATTGGAGACACTGCCGCAGTGTGAGCGAGGGCACTCTGCTCTCACAGCAGACGCACTTTCTGCCGGAACGAATGTTTAAAATTCCACACATGTGTAATGACTGCAAACTGTTGCTGCCCACAGAAGAGATCTAACTTACAGAATTTAAAATTAAAGATACATGACTAAGTCAGGAAGAGCCCTGGTTTTATTTCTTTGATGAGTTAAAAAGTAGAATTTTAGTTTTGACTATAATTGGGTAAAAATGTCACCTGATAATAAATGCTGTACTAACTTCCTAGTAAAAGAATAAATACAAATAAAAGCCACCAATCTAAACCATCCACCTGTCCTTATATATCTATCTCTATGTTTAATTTAAAAAAAAAAAAAAGCGTGCAAAGGTCTTGAGATAGGGGAGTGGAGCCAGCTCTTGCTCTGGCCCCAGACGCTGTCCATGTAAGAGACGGATGAACCTGCAATAACTGAGTTGGGCACGGTGGCACATGCCTGCCCTCAGCACTCTGAGAGACTAAGGAGTGAACACTCAAAGCTCAAGCCCAGCATACAGTTTAGATCTAAAATGTCCCCAAAGTCTCATATACAGGGAAGGTGACTGGACCATGGAGCGCTGTGCTTATCTGTGGACTCCTCCTCACATGGGATCAGCAGCTGAATGTGCTGTTAGGAGGTGGAGTTGGATGGAGGTGGGCTCCTGGGTTTGAGCACTAGAAGGGTGTATTCTTGACCCTGCATCCTCCCTTTCTCCCTACTTCCTGCTGCCATGGGGTGAGTAGCTGTTTTCTGCCAGACCATTCTAGCATGCCCTTCTGCCTTAGAGCCAGTGAACTAGGGACTGAATCCTCTAGAAACTGTGAGCCAAAATAAAACTTGTTCTTTAAAGTTTAGATGGCAGGTATTCTGTCCCATCGACAACAAAGTAACTTAGATACCCAGCCTAAGACCCTGTCTCAAAATAAAAAAATTAAAAAGGGCTGGAGATATGGTTAGGGTGCAGGTCCCCTTCAACTTCCAGTCCTTGGCTGAGTGCACAGGGATGGGAAGAGAAGACAGGACCTTGAGGAACTGGCTTTCTGTAAGCTTTCATCATTGATGTCTCTATTACATCTAAGTAGAATTAACTTCAAAGTCTGTAAACTAGAAAACCAGGACTTCATGAAACAGGTAGGAGTCCTCACAGAAATATGCAGTATTATAGTCAATAATACATGAGTAAATGACACTTTTAAAACTCAGTGTATTTCAACGGAGTTTGTGTGTTTAAAATCCCCAACAACTTAAAGCACCTTGCTCTCATATGTACTCCTGTATTCTTCTATTAACCTTCCAAATGCATTGTGAAATAGATTTGTTCCTACAAAATCATCAGTCTTTACTGGGGACCAAGAAATAATACTGAACATGACAAACACAAACCAAGATTGTCAAAAGCACCTTAGGAAGTTTTATCCTAAATATAGACCAAAAACACATACTGAAAGAGGACCCAAGATGCCCCTTCCCAAAAAAGCAGCCAGCAGTGTTATAAATTAAGAATGAAATGTATTCAAGAGGATACTCAGATCAGCATTGTACACCTGTTTGAGATAAAAATGTATCAAGAGAAAGGCATTCAGGACTATGTGATCAGCTACAGAGGCACTGCCTGCTGAAATGGAGCGGTGAAGCCTTACAGACCTTTGCTTTGTAACAAGTGAAGTGGGGCCTAAAAGGTAAGATACTCTGTTGCTGCTCTGTTCATGCTGGAAGGAGAAACCAAGAATAAAGTGAAAAGGGGCTGAAAGCTGACTCTGGGTGCAGAAGAGAGAGTAGACAGGTGCCACACAGCCCAGGGACACCCAGTTTATCTCCAAGCAGCAGAAGGTGGGACCCCAGAGACAGTTATGGGGAAGCTGAGACTCTGCTGTCAGCAATCAACAGCACTGCACATTCTATGACAGAGATTCCAGTAATTCCAGGGCCACAGATCCCCAAAGAAAGGGATCTCAAGGGGAGGACAACACACACAAGTACTACAGAATTTCAGGACACATCTACAAACATACTCCCTTTATTTTTGCTGAGGTAAATGGATTAAAAAATCAGTTTATTTTACTTCCTTGCTTAAGGCAAACTAGTCAAATGTTTGCTAAATGACAGGCAAACATTTTTTGATGACCAGTGCTACCTAGCTTCTGGTGTGCCTGCTGGACAGAAGAAATGCAACAGGCAGCAACTTCTCAGAGAAAATGTTAAAGAATAAAACAGTTAAACATCTGCCGAGGGCCGGTGAGATAGCGCAGCTGACTAAACGCCTGCTTAGGCAAGCGCAGGGACTGGGGTTCAAATCCTGGCACCACATGCCACGATGCCTTGCCCCCAGGCACACTGAGCCAGCCACCGTGACCTGGCATGGTGGCGCATGCTTGTAATCCTAGCCTTGGGGAGGCTGAAAATAGGAGAATCACTGAGTACATGCTGCATAGTGAGACCCTGTATCAAATATATTTTTTTAAAAATCTGCTGGAATACCAATGTTTTTATGAGTATGGCAGGTCAGCTAGTTTAGAACGTCAAATTGTGGTGTTATGTCAGAGTAGTTAAAGAAAACAGCTTGAAAAGTTAGACCTTACCTGAAAGGTATGCTACTTTTTCTTTCAGAATTGGCAAAACATCCATAGCTTTCATTTCATCGTTTTTTCGAAACCCTGAAATATACAAGGAGAAAATTATATTACTGGGTTGCTTGACTGACATTTAAAACCCACTCTATCCAATGCCAACACTGCAGCTTTTTCACTTCATTAAATCAACTTAAGAAACACCATCACACAAGACCATTCACATTCTATGAAAAGCAGGGTACAATCATGTTTTGTTTTGTATTAAGCTTGAATAATGAACTGCATGCACATTCAAAGACTCATGTCCCAAAGACCCAGCCATTTCCAGCAATAAAAATGTGGTCTCCAAAACCCAGAATAAGAAATTGGTCCCATTTATCAAATCTTCACTTTAATCTTGTAAATTAATTTCAATACTAGCAAAGAGAAGGGTGACGTTGCTTTATAAAAAGTATTTGTGGTACACGAATCCCTCTAGGGGGAGCTCCATGTCTCCTCTTTCACTGAGACCAACAACTGCTTCAAAGGAAGCCCTGGCCTAGCAGAGAGATTATAAATAGCAGAGAGGCTGCCACACCCTCTCTGTACACTCCTTCCAGGCTTTCTGGGTCCTGCCCCGTGAGGAACGTCAGTGGGTGACATGGCGAGGTGGCCCAGGGGTGCTCCAGCTTCCAAAGTGGCTAAGATCATTCTCAGTTAAAACCAACTCTTGTTCTCCAATACCTCTGAAAGCTGTGTGAGTATTTTGCAAAAATGAAGCACACAGCAGGCAATTTAGGACAAGCTAACATCTATCGCAGCAAATGAAGTCTTGCAGGCCAAACATGTCCAGCCCAGCTCACCAGAATAGAGGCCTACTTGGGAATTTGGGGTCAAAACGTTTATACTCATAATCTTATCTTATGATATTCTGGTGAAAATGTCAAACAGAGGTTATTTAAACTGAGGAATATTCATTAAGACTAGTAACTAACATTACTACTAGCAGAATTATCTCTACAAAAAAATTAAAAACTGCTTCTTCATACCACTTTTCTGTTTTTGTCAAACAGTGTAGAAAAATCATCCAGAATATTAGATACTTGCAATAGATATATACTTGCAATAGAAAGCAAGAGAAGTAGGAGAAGTAAATGAATATGCCTGTCGGACCAGCCCTGACCTTGGAAAACTATAAATACTTTCTCAAGGCATTGGAGAGTGGTCAAAACAGAGAGATGCTCTTGGAGAAAAAGGGAACTGCACTGAGTCCACTTCTCTTTATCACGGCCATTAGCCTGAAAACAGCCCTGTGGGGCTGCTAAACAAGTTAAGATTCATATGCATTCTCTTCCTATCTCTCTGTTTCTCTCTGTCTCTGTCTGTCTGTCTGTCTTCCCCAGACCACCGTGAAGCAAATGTGCCCCCCCCCATCAAGCAACTGAAACAAGCAAGAGAAAGCTTCGAAAAGAGCTAAGTTGCCCCAGATACTAGGTACTGATGTGGCCCAAATCCCCAGCTTTCCACTGAGCCCCATGTGTGTAGGGCAAGTTTCCCTTGGTCCTGCTCAGCATTATAGATCTGATTTGCTATCTACTGCAAAGGAGCCAAAATTTGCAACTTGGGTCCAATCAAATTAGATGCCTGACACACAAGCAAATAAACAGAAAAATAAGCATCTATGGGAGAGATAACATCATTCAATCTCTACAACACATCATTCACAGATGCAATGAATAAATTAAATGCTTTCTGATATGTTTAAGTAAACCAGCCTGTCCCACAGCACACTTACACATTTACACAGACCCAGTTTAATGGGATTTAACCATGACAGTGACTGTCACCACAAGCTTTGCAACCAACATACCCTGCTGAGGATCCAAGAAAGCTAACACTCTCCAGTCAGTTACAGATGGCCTGACAAGAGCCCAGGTCCCAAATCACCATGCCACTTTCCTTTCCAATGTTCCATGCTTTGTGCTGGCAACCCACCAAGCTTTTGAAACAGTGGCTATTTTATAGAATGAAAAACATCCATGCCAAGAGTTCTCCAATTTCATCCCCAGGTTCCCTACAAACTCCAAACTCTTGAACGGATGCAATCTAATCTCCTCAGAACAATTCCCTGTCAATCATTGTAATTCATTGAATGTATCGACAAAGCCTGATTCCACCTTGATTCCATCGGTGGACTCATGGCATAGGAGCAAACACAAGAAGAAACAAGCCCCACAGCAGCTCTCAAAGAAAAAGTTTATAAATTGCTTTAAAACAAGGCTGATTATGAGTTTCAGAAGAAGTGGCACAAGGGGCCAGGAGACTACCCTTCTGTTTTTTTCTTTTTTCTTTCGGTACTGGGGGTCAAACTCAGGACCTTGCACTTGCCGGGCAGACACTTGTGACACTGAGCTATCTCTCCAGCCCCTGGGGCGAGAAGACTATGACAGTGATGATGCCTCCTTTAGGGCTTCCAGGGAAACACAGTGTGGCATGTGTGCCACAGGTTTGCCACCACTGACTTAAGCACATGTGGCAGGCAGATCACGCAACAAACAATACTAGGAAGGATTAAGCTTTGGCTACAGGTACCAACCTACGGTATTTGACAAGAAATGTTCCTCTGATCACTCAGGTAGGAGAGTGCAAGCACACTACCATTTCCACAAGCCGATGTCCACCGTGTCCTGGGTCCCAGCCAAGAGAAATCCACAATTATGGTCCTGGGCTCTGCACTACAGAAACAGAGCCACACTTCCCATCACACGATGCTCACCCAAAACTGCCAACTCTACCCCAGGGCTGATCGCTCACAAAAAGACTGTGTGACTGAAGTCATCATCCCAAGCATCTTGACAACTGCTAACTTGCTGAATCACATTTATTTACTTTACCCAGGATGGGGTGGATGACAGAGTCAGAGCTGTCATATGCCTGGCTACTCAAAGAAAGAATGTTGTACAGATTTGAGAATGGTGCAGAAAACAAAACAAAAATCTCAACTTTCTATTCTTCATTATGAGCCAAGGCTTACTCCCACCTGACCTTATCATCGTGTACTTAGAGCTGTGGTTACTTAAGCCTATTAGTCCTTCAGTTTCTCCTTCAAATTAAATAAGATGCACAAAAGAAAAACACAGGGATCAACAACAAACTGATGTGGAAAGGTATGTGCTTCTATAGTAATATATGTGCACACCAAACATAGGGCAGAGTATAAATCCTAACCAGTTTTGCAACAAAATATTGTTGAATACGTCATAGAAAAGGTTTATTTTTATTAACATTTTCAAGTACAGCTTCTAGAAAAGAAAATAAAGAGGAAAGAAATATGAAACTAACCATAGAAATAAATTATTAAGTGGTTACTTTAATATTATCTTAAATCTCATTTCCATTTTTTAAAAAACACATGAAATAAATGACTCAGAACATACAAATACTAAAACTGCCTTAAATATAGCATGTAGTTTTCATTAAAAAGCAGGCAGAACTTAACCATGAAATTTCTTCAGATCAAAAAGTCGTATCTATTCCACACCCTGGTGAGACATTTATGAAAACAAAACGTGCAGCTATAAAAAATATTTTCAAAATTAAAAATACTGATAGTAAGGGCTGGCCAGATAGCTCAGAAGACTAAAGCACCTGCTTAGGCAAAGCACAGTGGCAGGGGTTCACTCCCCAGTGTGCCATGCTGGCCCCACCCCCACGGAGCACTGAGACAGCGAATGAGACTGCGTGTGGTGGCGTGCCCCTTTAATCCCAGCACTTGGAAGGCTGAAAACAGGAGACTCACTGAGTTCAATCTACATAGTGAGACCCTGTACTAAACACATTAAAACAAAAAACAAAACAAAACCTGATATAGCTCAGAGCAGAAAAGAGAAGAAAATAAAGAGGACAGAAATATGACACTCGCCATAGAAATAATTTGTAGTTATTATAGTGGTGACTTTAATATTATCTTAAATCTCATTTCCATTTTTTGTCAGTGCCTGCCTGACAAACACACAAGGTCCTAAGTTTGAGTCTTAGTACCAAATAAGGTGGGGGGGGGAGGGGGAGGTTATGTGCTATTCCAGTGGTTCAAGATTATACAGGAGATATGACCTCTAAAGTTTTCTTTATTTGTGCATTTATTTGGATGTGGTTCCTAGACTCTTCCTGGAGTCTAGGAACAATCATTTGCTGCACTTAAAGGATGTCACCTGGAAGCACACTCACTTCCCACAATCTCTGAGAGGTTAAAGAACAGTAAATGCAATTTCCAAAGATGTTTCAGCGTTCCCAGATCTCGTTCGTGTGCCACAGACTGGGAGTCAGCAACATTTTCACTGCTTTGTACCATCATAGGGGTATCCTGATGCCACAAACAAGATGTCGCAAAAAAGGGGCGGGGTGGTGGTGGTAAAAATTAGAAGAGGAGAAACAGAAAGGGGTAGAAAAAAGAGCAGCAACTTGAAAGGATATAATACAAATAAACAGTCTGCATTCGGGAACATTTACTTGTACTCATCTTTTAAATTGAATAATTTTAGAATTACATGGAATTCTTAGTAAAGCACGCACAAAGACAGGCTGGATTCTCACCACAATTCTTGTTAAATTTAAATGACATTTCATTACCTGAGATGAAGAAGTCTAATTTTAATGGTGTGCCAGCCCTAGGCACCAGGGCCCCACACCAGACAGGTTCCGTGGAGGTTTCTCCGGAGAGGAGGGAGGGAGTGCTAAAAGGCAGGCCGCAACTACTCTTTCGAACCCAGTCTAAACCAAGTACATTCAGAATGTTCATATAAAATCTGCACTATTCCAGAGCTGAACACTAGTATTTGTTGAAAGGAAAAACCAGCTTGGGATAAAAATCAGATTCTATAGACAGTAACTAAAATTAGATATGTGAATAGTGCTCAGTGACTTGAAGCTATACTTTTTTTTTTTTTTGGCGGAACCGGGGATTGAACTCACACCCTTATGCTTGCCAGGGAAGCACTTATTCTACTGAGCCATCTCCCCAGCCCCTAGGTTATACTTTTTAAGTTGCTATTTGGGCTATGGCACTCATCAGACACACAGTAGTTCTCTGTACCCCTCCCCCCATCACCCAATATGCTAGAGGATGGGCCTCCCAAGGTCTAGGACAGGAGCAACCACAGGGTACCCTAAAATATGAAAAATCAATAAAAGAAAAAATGAGCCAACTTATCCAGCTGAATTCTCATTAAGCACCCCAATACTTAACCCTTTCTATTTTCCATTTGTAAAATATAAGCTCTATGTAATTTAGTTTTCAATCATAGTATGACTCATATCTGTAAAAGAAAAATGAATTGCCCTGCCCTCAGGGGAAATATTCCACAAATTATCATTCAACACTGGAAAATCATTCCATTCAATCAACAATCTGGAATGTCAACTATCTAATACCCTACTGGTAAAATCAATTATTCATTTTTATATCCCAAGACCACCTCCCCAGTAGTAAGGAGGTGCTATGTTGCTACTGTTGCAAATATCTTTCTAAGCTACTCACTGATGACCAAAATGTGCACATACTGACTTCCATGTCAACAGGTTTTACACACCAAACAAATAGAAAAGAACAATCCAATCTCTTTTTGTTCTTTTAAGAAAAAAAAAAAAAAAAAAAAGAAAGAAAGAAAGAAAAAAAAAAGCCATGGAAATACTCCATAATGACCAAAAGCTTTCACACAGTACACTATATTCCTATACTATTTTTCATAAGTGTCAAGAATAAAACTGAGGTGAAATTAATCAACTTGGTTTAAAAATGTTTTAAAATTTTAGAATTAAAACACAGATTCACTTTGTAAAATCTCATGTTTCCCAAGACCTCTGGTAAATCCTAGTAACTTGAAATTTTGCATAATCCTCTAATTAGTCAAATGGGATTCTTTTTAAAAGTAAAAACAATATTAGAAATAAGTGTTATTTCTTGATCATTTGAGCAGCTGAGAAATTGAGACCGTGCCTTGATCTGAAGTACCTGCTTCACCTCCCCAAAACACAGCCGGCCCACAAGACACACGGATTCTCAGCCACTTTCGAAGGTCTCATCTGCCTGCCAGCCATTCCACTTTAGTATTTACCAAATGAGAAAACTGTCTGTGGAAAAGACTGAAAAAAAAAATCCTACACTTAAAATAGCAAGTTACGGCATTAATAAAAATGCAATAACATGGCAGTATTTTACGACAAACTACACAACAAGATTTCCATCAGTATTGAGTCTTGTGATGGTTACTAAATTGAGTAATTTAGAAGAAACTTGGAGAGCACACGCATTCCCAAGCACAAAGAGCAGGACGATAAATCTCTGTGTACTAGCTCCCAGCACAGCCCGCGCTGCCCAGGATCAGCATGCTCAAGCACAGAGGAAGATGACGTCACCCTCTCCGGGCAGCCACTTCACTGCAGAGCCTGCAGGCTTTCACTCGGTGCAGCGAGGCAGATTTGTGCCATCAAGGGTTTTAGTTGTGTAAGCATCTACACTCATGATGCATAGGAAAGGAGCACTGTAACTAGCATGAATGCTCTATGAACATATTTAAGCAAGGAAAAAAGCTAAATCAGGTAGCTTTTTACTTATATATAAAACCCCACATCAATTCAATGTTCACATCATTCTTACATAAATATACAATCAGGGTATAAATCTCAAAACTCAAGAAAGAACCATACGCTTGGATGTGTCCTTCATCCTTACAACACCCAGGGAGAGAACAGAACAAAGCTATGAAGAGAAAATGTACTCAATGGTTGCCTAATGCCAGAAAAAGAAAGAACAAGGGTTGTGTGTGTATGTACACACCTATAAAGTCTCACCTCTGTGGTGAGTTCCTCCAGGCTATATTTTGGAACTCTACCCTAATCTACAAACATGTGTGTACACACACACACACACACAAAAAAAAAACCCACACACACACAGCCAAGTGTGTGAGAAGCCAACCTACATCAGATCCTTGCTTCACACCTGAGGTCTACTGGGAAAACTATGCAGACATTTAGTTTGTGTCAAATGAACCATAGGGGTACAACTAATACACCCTGAACACTATGCTAAATAATTTCTATCAAGTCAACCAAGTTTGATGGCTACAAGAAACATTATCTAATCATTACATCTACTATTTCAAACATCTTTGTATCCTTGCCCTCTGTAAGAGAAAAATTCAATTTCCACATAATTTTTAATGCAAATCCCATTAGATGGTTCTGGAAATGACATTATAATCCTACTTCTTTTCTTCTCTACAATTATCTTTTTGATTACTACATAAGGAATAGAGGAGCTAAGGGAATTTCAACTATGGAGAAGTGGTATAAACCCATGATATAAAAAAACTTTTCACTATATACAGATTAAATTCTCATGGTGGTTTGTGGATAAAATACAATTCAAGGCACTTGGTGAACTTGGTTTGGGAAAGCAACACATGTGGGTGGTCAGTTCTCTGGTACATACACTTGATCTGGAAAAAACAGCACCACAGAATTAAGAATAGGAGATAGCCCATCAGATGAAGGATTTGTACATGTGTGGAAGAAACAGGCATTCCATGAGGGGGCAAACTAGAGAAGCACAAACACTCCAGACAAAGCCAACAGCATGCCAAACAAAAACGTAAAATGTTCCTGAGAAAGAACAAAGAGTGGAGGGAAACCGTGATGCCTGACTGACAGGCAGGAAATTGTCCATCACTGACTGGAACAAAGAGGCATCCTAAAGGCGGCAGCACTGCACGCCAATAGGCTAGCCCGCTCCTCGGGACTGTTTCACTCTGAGTTCAACCTCTCTAGGAAACTGGCTCCCCACTGCGAGCATCCCAGCTCCACAACAATATACCCCAAGTCCAAACCAGGAACTTGGGCTTCCCCATGCCCTCCACCCTGTCTTTCACCTTCCACTTCAGTGAGGGTAGGAGTTCTGTAGACTCTGAGTCTCCCCCACCCTTCTGGCTAATATATCCCTCTTATGGGCTGTTCAAGTAATCTCCTAATCAATATTCAAAATTCCCTCTAATCCTGCCACTCTCCTCAGAATCCTGCTTCTAACATACGCATGTAATCATTCCTACCCACCTCTAAATCTTTCAATGGCTGCTTAGTGCCCTCTAAGTCCTAACCCTATGACAGGGCACAAAGTCCTTCTACAGCCTCATTGGTTCACTGTAGGTGAACGAATTAAAATCACACTTGTCCCAAGAATACTCATACCAGGAATCCCAATTAGATGCTGGTCACATGGCCATTTCTTCACCAATGAACTTCCTTCCACATGCAGTGCTCCTCCACCAGCCTAAAACACCCCTTTTCACCTTCCCTAAGCACCCCACTGCTAGTTCAGATACCTCCATTCTGCATTCCACAGCACCCAAACCCTGACCACTCAGCAGGGCAATTACCTAAAATACTGATCACTGTCCCGTGAGCTGGAGAGCTCCCCGTGGGAGGGACTGTTATATCCCGCTGTGTACCAAACAGAGTGCCAGGGCTGAGTGAGAACCTCAGATCCAACTGATACCCTATAACATACAACGGTCCCAAGAGTTGGCAAATTCACGTGATACACAGTGGTGCACAATGCTGGGCAGTGTCCATCTAGTGCCAGTGAGCTGGCCACAATTTGGAAGCTGCCACCCAGCTCACAAACTGTCAAGCAGCTAAAGTGACCACATTCTTTACTGTATTTACAAATGAACTAGTATAAAGAATTATGTTTATGCAATCTCAGCTCATATTTTAAAGTAAAATAGAAGTTTTACTTTGAAATTTTTACAGTGTAAGTAAAAAGTTATTTTCTGTTTTAACTCTCATTAACTTCTCTGATGGCAAGAGCAGGCTGCTTTGTGGGGAAGGTGTGCAAGGGAATCAGGCTCTGGGAGGCAGGAAGCACTGTAGGCCTTGTAGTACTGCTTCTCTGCAGTCAGCAGTGTTTACCCCCAAGAACTGAGGGCTGCCTGTCCTTTAATATGAGGTCCTTTAAGTAGCCAAGGCACGAGGCAATCAACAAGCCATGCCAACTCCACACAACTCAAAACCAAACTTCTTTCTTCTGTATATCAACACAAACAGGTTATCTCAGTTTCTTCATTGTCAGATGGCCAGGTAAGACTTCAAGCAGCCTGATGAATACACATGGCTCTATTTTATGTTATGTGAACTGAACACACAAGTTAATCCTATCGAAGTGCCATGTGTCACAAATAATGACCTCCCAAGACATCTGCATGGTTCACACATCTTGCCTTGGTAGTATGAGTATGAAGGAGATACTCTGGCTCTGCCAAGGCTTTCAGTCACCTTCAAATTTCTAGAAGATAAAAGGACTCAATTCCTGAATCCAGATTGGGGTTTAAAATTTGGGTTACTCCAGGTTATGTCCATATCAATATCCCCTACTCTAGTGAGTCCAAGTTCTTGGAGCCACCCACAACCCTGCCCAGGTGCTCACTCAAGGCTCAACCACCAGTGCCGGTCAATCCCTTCTCCCTTCAAGAAACCAGTCATCCTTGGGGAAGCGTAAATCAAGGATGAAAGTCTTACATGGCTAAAAAATTAATTCGAATGACCAATTACTATTTCTAAATGAAAATACACATTAGAATCATCATATCTGCATATATGTATCAACTATCAAGGTTTCTCCTAATGTATTCAGCAAAAATAACACTATGCTATATAGATCAGCTCCACTTCCAGAAACCTCAATTAACTTATTTATCCTTATTAGTAAATCACAAAAAATAAATGTCAGAAACATCAAACTTTAAAGGAAAAATGAAAATTTATTCCAATAACCTCAATAATCATGGATTTAATTCCAACATGAAGCTCACTAGAAAGACCTATTTTTAATAACACCGAAGAATTTGGCAGAACATTTCACCAGCTAGTCCCTCCATATAGCTTCAAATTATGTTTTTAAGCCAAGTATGGTGGCGGACATCTGTAATTCTAGTACTCTGGGAGGCTAGGTAGGAGAATCACAAATTCTAGCCCAGCATGGGCAACTCAGTGACTTAGGAGGACCCTGTCAATAAATACATGCATCCATCCTGTCATGGTTTATAACTAGATGTCTCCCTGAAGCTGCATAAGATCATGGGTGGGGCTCTGGGGGAAGTGACTGGATCGTGGAGATATGATTTTTCATCACCAGATTAGTTTACTGATTGGTTTATAGCTAGATATGATGTTGAAAGGTGAATCCTGGTGGGGAAAAGGTGGGCCACGGGGGGCATGGCCTGAAGAGCGTATATCATCTTCCTCCCTCATTTATTGCTGCTTCCTGCCTGCCACATCTTGACTTATTCCTCCTCTACCATGCCCCTTTGCCACACAGCCCTGCCTTGGAACCAGCCAACTAAGGACTGAAACCTTCACAAATTGCAAGCCAAAATAAACCTCTGCTTTAAGTTATGGGTGTCAGGTGTTATATGCATCCCAGTAACAAGGCAACTAAGACACACACACATATACACACATGTATATATGTATACACATGTACACACATACATACACATTAAATACAGGGAGAAGGATGTGCTCAGGGTGAAGGTCTTGGGTTCAATTCCCAATACTATTCCCCAAAATTTCTGTTTTACTCATTGGATAATCATAAATGACGTAAACATAGTGCTTTCCTAAGGCCTAAAGATTTTGCCCACAAATGTGGCACATTCTTGGTTTTAAGAAATTTATACACTAAGACAAAAAATGTACTAGACAAAACAATGGCCTTAACAATGTACAAGCCAAAGACTAACGAAAAAAATAAATATCTTACAAATATGTGTTAATGTTATTTATAAAGGATGTAGATATTGCTGCAACTAGCTAGACAAATTTATTTAAAAGCATTACTTTTGTCACAAAGACACTGTATCAATGTAAGTGCTTGACAGACCAAAGGGCAGTCCACACCACTCTAGAAACAGGATTGGAAACTCTTCCTGTAAGGACTGAAAGTAAGCAATATGTAATCTAAATAATATGGTCACAATAAATAGTGTAGAAAAAAATAAAGTGTGGCATTTTAACCATAAGGAACCCACACTGTAAATGTAAATAGAACTAGTTTGCCTAAGTTACTACAGACATCCTGCTTTGCCTTGACTATTGTGTTCCTGTTTCCTTAATGTGACTTCTGGTACATCTGAGGACTGTGAAGACCCTGCTGAAGCCTGCCAAGTATTATCCTTTTGCTCTTTACTAGCCAAAAGATGCCAGAACAATATAAAAAACCTAATGGAAGCAATTCTATTACCTTTGCGTCAAAAACAACTCAAAAAAAGGAAAAGGCGATGTTTCGTAATTTTTTTAAGGCTAAACCTTTTACATTGAAGGCTGTCATCCAGAGCCTTCAGTTACAGCCCGCATCTAGATGTTCCCTAGATCTAAGTGTGTGATGCTGGGATTAAGGTGTGTGATTACTAAATTAGCCCCTTGATTGGTTTGGGATAGTGCAGAGTGTGGGTGATGAGAAGGCCCACCCAGCCCCTGCATGTGACTGCTCCTGCCTAAGGGCATGTAGCCCAGGACTGACTTTACCACCTGACAGAAAGGCAGCTACTCTCCTGACATGCTTTTCATTGCTTGCAGTTTTCTATACCAAGGACTCTTTCTCTTCTATGATGCCCCTCTGCTACACCATCCCGCCTTGGAATCACCTGACTATGAACTGAAACCTCTACAAACTGTGAGGCAAATAAACATTTCCTCCTTTAAATTTGATTTTGGGTATTTTGTCTCAGTAACAAGAAACATAACTGAGATGTTCTTACCTTAACAAGATATGATTGCTCAACAAATACATTAGCCCTGAAGCCATGCTGCTAGGTAGTAGCTTCCTACCCAAGGGACAGGGCCAAAAGTGGTTACACATAGACACCATACCTGTTCAACTGCCTCAAGAGACATCAATGCAAGCAAACTATGCCCTTAAGAACCTGTTGCCTCCAAGGTGAAAATATTTTATTTTGCTCATATTCAAAAGATGTTGGTATCCTTCCCTATCTCCATTTCCAAGCAGGAAAAAAATGCCAGCAAATAGGCCTCAGTTATTTACCTTTTACTGAATTTCTAATACAAAATTTTAGAAATTACAAAGAAGACTGAAAGGGCTGGGGAAATAGCTCAGTGGCATAAGTGCCTGCCTGGCAAGTATCAAGGTTCTGAGTTCGGTCACCAGTACCAAAACACACACACACACACACACACACACACACACACACACACACACA
>NW_004524783.1:3760835-3775297 GCF_000260255.1 Octodon degus
AATCTGCTAATAGGGAAAAAAGGACAACAAAAACAAAATATAACAAAACTAAAAACAAATTCATTTCCATGCTTCATCTGTGTCTTCTTGAATTCCTTTCTGCATACCTACAAAAACTGAAGAGTTTTTGATCTTTAAAATCTTTTTAAAGCCCAACAATCTAAACATACTGATAGGAAAACCATTTCTGACATAAAACAGGGCTGAATATAGGCTGACTCATCTCCATCTTGGTATTCTTATGCACTAGCACTGAGCCAGACAGAAAACTGCAAGCAGCACGAGGTAAAGAGGCTTAAAGTGTCTGATAACACTGCTGAAGATAGGGCTGGTACATGCTCGTACCTGCTCCTGCTTGGAGGGGTAAGGGGGGAGGGGTGCGGGTGGCCCCTGCAAACTCTGGGGAAGGGGCAATCAAACGTTCTCACAGTTTAACATCTTTTGTTTTTACAACTTTCAGAGCTGAATGCCTTGTAAACTGAGGAATCTGTTTTCCTTGTTCAAATTCCTTAATTGTTACACTCCTGAAAGGACAAAGGGCAAGTTATGTACTAGTCATAGGGCCCATTTCCCCCCAAATTAAACTCAGTATAATAATGGAAGTGGAAACAGGTATATTCAAAATAAAGTAGGTGTGCTCCTTCTCCAGCTCTGCACAGAGAGCTCAAATGGTCCAGGAAGATGACCCAGTTACTAACTGCTGCTCGCACACTAGGGCTCTACTTCCAGCTCATCTTCACCAGCAGTACAAGTTTTACATGTATCACTTTAAAGCATCACTGCCGCCTCTCAAAAGAGACTTGTGTAGAGTTCCTCAGGTGTCTAGTTAAGAGCTCAGGCTCTGGAACTGAGTTACCCACATCAGTGACCATGGGGAAGCAAGCACTCAGTCCCTCAAACCTTCTATTCTGCATCTGTGAAGCAGAGAGACAAGAGTACTACCTCCCAGAACCAATAAGCAGGACCTAAAACACTAGCTATTGCCATTAGCAGCAGCAGCACCAAGAAAAAGCTTACACTTGGCTGTACAAATCTAGTGAGTGCTATATTAAGTTGGATGGGGCAAGTTTCGATCATTTACCTCTAATTACTATGTTCTATAAGGACAGGCATCTTGGCTTTAAAAAGAACAGAAATGATATATACAGTTACAGTTAAACATTATAAAATTTTCTTTAAAAAATTCAACAATCATGGTAAATTTACTTTAGCAATTTCCTCCTCTGGGACTGACTATAAATTTAAGGAACTATAAGGCAATTCAAAAGTCAGACCACCCTTGTAAGAGCTCCCAAAAGTTCGCCTGAGTGCTGTGCTGCTAAGCCAGGTCCTGCTTATCTAACTCCATAAAATTACACATGAAAAAAGGTGAGCCCAAAAATCATTTTGGGGCAGAATAGCTCTTACTAAAATTGTGGCAGTGCTATCACAGCTGCTGTAGGACCTGGGGCCTTGATCTTGTTAGTGACCACTGGATCTGGTGGTGAACACACCAGAACTAGCTTGTGTGATGCCCAGAGGGCACCTGGCTCCCAAGCCAAGAGGCTCCGAACTAGGCAGCAGGAAGCTCTCTTTTTGACAGGGCTCTGTTTCAGGCCTCTGGCCAGAATGCACAAGACCCGCTGTCTTTCCACCTTGAGCTTCTCCCTTCAGGCTCTTTTTTCAATACATGACCAAAATCAAACAGGATCTTTCCACCTTGCTGTGAAGCCAAGGCAAACAGTTTTAATGCTGCCTACACACACACACACACACACACACACACACACACACACACACAGCTTCAGCACCACACCCTCAGCTCATTCTGTAATTTACGTATTTGGTACAGGGTCTCACTGTGCGGCTTGGACTCGTAGTGATCCTCCTGTTTCAGCTTCCCCAGTGCTGGGATTACATATTAACATAAACATTTTAGTCTGCATTTCAAAAAAATCAGAAAGGCTGCATAATTTATACTTTTGAGAATCCCTTTGATGTCTGTCATAATATAAAATATTTAAACCTTAATATATATTTCTGTCTTTGATCTACTGTAATATAACATTATGTAGTCTCTGGGTGACCAGTATATACTTCAGAGGGAATGAGACTAAGAAAAAGCTAAGACTTCTCATGCTCATTGTGAAAAGTTTTAACTCTGAGATTCCTTGAAAAAGTCTCAGTGGTCCCAAGTGGTGCCTGGGACCACAGTTTGAGAACTGCTGCTCTAAGGTCATGGTTTTTAAACCATTTTGAAAAAAAAAAAAAAAAAATCCCATCACTAAAGAATTTTATGACATAGCCCTCAATTCTAAATTATGTATGTATGACTATTCCTAGCTTATCATGTATGTAATGACACATACCCCCAACAGACACTTGAAAATAATAAGCCATAAATAAAAATTTAAAGGGACTTTGATACTTTCTTTCCATATCCAAGATTCATACAACATTCTCTTTTGGCAAATACAGAGCTACTGTCCTCTTGGGAACTGGATTTTCCTTTCAGCAAAATTCATTTTAACTATTACTGGAAAGTCTGATGTGACCAGGATAGTTTGCATCAATGGCTAATAACACTACCAATATAGAAACTATTTTCTTGAGCAATGAACGGCCGAGCATAATTTTAAGGCCAGGCTGCCTAACGAAGTGAGTGGTGGAGGTGTACATTGCCACACCTGGGTCCTGGAACCCTGAGTCTTGCTGGAGTTGGGCCTGGGTCAGCCCTGCCCCAACCCACATGTGCTGCTCAGGGAGCTTGACCAAGACAGGAAGGCCACACAAGCTTGTTCCTCTGTTCCTATGTCAGTGTGCTTTGGGAAACCTGGGCCAAGTCTGCGCCAAAGAGACTGCCTTTCCTTTCAAGATAAACAGACTATATTCTCGGTTCATTCACAGGTAACCAGATTAAAATGAGTCATTCCGCTCTGGGAAGATCTGCTTAAAGGAAATGTCCAAAGAATAGTTTTAACATTTGCTTAGACTCCACTGCCATCTTTGCTTTGTTTCAGAAATATGGCAACAGGAAATGCAGAGTACAATCTGAAAGACATGTCTTGAAGCAAGCACTGCTTCAAGGACATAGGTGAAATGTCTCAGGGGTACTAGTGAGGCTCCCCAAAGAACTTGCATTCAGCCTTCCAGAGTGTTCCTACAAGTATGGCATCCTGTGACAGGGTAGCTATACTGGTTCTCAGTGGGTACTTAGAACAACAAGTCTGAGTAGCCATCCTGAAAGATCAAGAAGGTAGTGAGTCTGTGGCCAGGTGCTTGGTTTGATGCAGCTAGAAAGAGTAAGAAATGAATTGATGGATAATTATCATGAAGGAAAAACAATCAGATCTGACAGTAAAGGCCTTGACATACCAAAAATGTTCCCTGCAAAAAAAGTACTTATTAATAACACAAACTCTTGAACAAGACACGAAGTTACCACAAGTGAATTTATAGCCATGAAAGTAACCTTTCCTTTTGTAAACAAGTACAAAGACAAACTGATTGTTCTAATTTTCATGTCTAATGTTCCAGGATCCAAGAATAAAGGACAGTTTGTGAAGGACCTACTTCTAAGGTTGGCTCATTCCAAGTCATTTGGTAAGACTTTGCTGTCATCTTCTAGATTCGCAAAACGTGGACATGCACCTGAGTAGACTACCCCCATGAAGAGAATCAACATATCAGGTGAAAACACAAGCACAACTGATTATCAGTGAGCCAGTAAACTACAATGACAATTCTTCATTTGCCTGGTCACCCCAAGCATTTGGCCTTACCTCGCTCTTCACCCGACAGTCACCTCTTCCTCTACCACAAAAATGGAGGACTTAAGGTTCTCGCTTCTCTTTCTTTCTACGTCAAACGTTACTAAAGCTGCCTTCCCTTCTGATTCTAGAGAGAAGATACTGCCTTTCTCAATTAACCTGTTCCTAATCCACAGGCTTCTCCTGGTACCTGGGTCATCTGTTCCCCAGCCCACTACACCCCTCCTGCCTCTGCCTGTAGGTGAATTCAAGGCCTCAGTCAACCTATCTTGAAGGGTAATGACAAAGTGACACACATAATGCACAGAACCTGCTCAGCAGTGACAAGGGTTCAGGAAGTTAAGATACCCCACCTCTAATCCTAGACCTAGTCCTAATTTATTGCTGTCTTGAAGAAAGGTCCTTTTCAGAGGGCTCATCTAGCCTCTGACACCCCACGGTAGTAGAGAAGGAGACACTGTGTAACGACCAGCATGAAGACTGCAGCAATGTAGTTCTTCCCACCATCTCTGGTTACTCTACCTGCAAATTACCCCAAAAAACAGGTGGGCATTTTAAGAATGTGCAACTAAGATGCTATGAATTTAAAATACATAGGGCGCTGTTATCTTGTACTATATACACCCCATAAAAGTACTAATCACTTAGTCCTGATACAACATAACAGAAAAGTTCCTCCAGGGGCCAAAATCCTGAGCTGTTTCACTGTGTTTCTAAGAGGTTGTTTTGTTAATGCAATTAAGACATTTTCATTTTGAAAATCAACCAAAAAATTAAAGAAATCTTATAATTTCTTAACTCTTGCAGATAGCAGCACTTAATCACTTTACTAACACCACCATCACCAGCACCACCAGTACTACCAGCACCACCAGCACCAGCACCAGCACCCCCAGAAACCAGGTGCATAAGTACAAAGCTGTCTTGGTTTCATTAGGCCTCAATGGCTGGGACTCAGATACCCAGGACTCAACAACTAACTAGAGTTGCCCAGATCTCCTGAGACGATCCCAAACCTAGTGCTTCCTTACAGAAGAATCAACTAGGGTTGAAATTCAAAGTGTTTCCCCCACCCCTTCTGTCTTTTGTGCAGGTCCTCCCATAAGTGGAAAGGCTGAGCAAATTATCCCATCTTTCCTTACTGTAGTCAACTCCTTAGTGACCTGTATTTCAGAAGGTGGTTGGACAATTCTATGAAAAGATGCAAGCAAAGTGTTTGCCACTGAGCTGAGTGGCTCCTGCACAGTTCATGCTGCTGTCATAGAACTATGCCTGCCCTAAATCAACAGGATAGAATGAAACTCAGAGACAGAAAAAAAAAAAAAAAAAAACAACCCAAGAGGCAGCACACTTGGTTGTTGTTGGGAAGCTGGTGCTTGTATGTATACCTACAGCACATCAGGTGTCTTCTTCCCTCCGAATGTACAGCTTAGATAAGCTACTCTTAGGACCCACAAAAAAAGCCAGGGAAGAAAAGCCTGAGCCCCCAGTATTTCCATCTGCTAAGAAACCCACTAGTGGTTGTTAATGGCAACAGAGCATCCTGACACAGTGTTAATTTTGGACACGCACAGAGACTCCAAAGCTTTGTACAATGGCTGCTCTGCTCATAAACGTCACCCGCCCAATTCCTCCATGAAGTCACATTGCTGCCCTCATTAACAAGCATGTGTACCCAGGTGAAAGACAGCCCTGGCAAGGGGAATGCAATTTAATTATAAATGTGTGGCTGCTGGGAGCCAAACCAGCACTGGCAGCAGAGGTCTCCACGTGAAACAGTGACAGTGACGGCATGCTGGCCACGTGGCTGGCAGCTAACCAGATTACATCATCTCTTTTGTGCAAGGATGAACTGCAGGAGGAGCAACTGCTCACCAGTTTAAGCACCACGCAGGGCTGCACTGTGCTGCGGAAGGCTGCAGCTTCCGTTGGTATAAGTCACCCTTCTTTCTCCTTTGTGTCAAAATTAAAAACACGTCCTCGAAGATGTTACAATCAAGCACTACGCATTTCTCTAACAAATTTATACTAGTCATTTCCCTACTAGTCATTACCCTTAATAAGAAATGGTGCCTTCCCCAGCACACAGTTTCTTAATAGAATGACTAAAACTAGAAAGGAAAAAAAAAAAGGTCTTTTTAGGAATAAGGTGAGAAAACCAGAATATTTATTCTCATCCCAGTTTTCCATTTGGGATGAGGTGATGTATACCTTACCTCCATGCTCTTCCATCATAAGATGAAATGCTGGGGGCGGGGAAGCCAGTTCAAGCTCACAGGTTTTTAAATAAGTCCTCATGCAAGAGTACTGTTGGCTCTAGGACACAATCTGCCCCCCCCACCCGCCCCACTTATTTTAAAATGTCTCTGCTAACAGGCAAGGCAAGAATCAGTTCACAGAATGTGTCCTGCAAGCAAATAAGCCTGCTCACTGTAGCTGTGGCCTAAACCTTCCCACCCGGCTTCTGCACCACAATATTTGTGCTGAAGGGTCTGTCCAAATGCCTGACCTCAACAAATGCAAATTATACTTATATAAAGGAATAAATGAAGCCTGAGCACACGAACACATTCTCCACTGGTGACTCTCTCCTTCAGAGCCCAGAAGGTTCAGCTGGCCTTCAGCTATAGTAATGATGAGGGTGTCTGCCTTACTCACTCCCCATTCTATTCCCCTGAGTAAACTGGAATTTGGCTGGAACGGTGAGTAGTCAGCAACTACAGGGGCAGGCCTAGCCCAGTGGCTGACTGTATCACCTTCCTAAGGACAGTCTCTCTTACTCCAGGGTCTCACAATGGCCCCAAGACCCAAAAATCAACTAAATAATAAAGAATTTTCAACTTTTTCATTTCTGAGACTGCTTTTTCAAGATTGCTGCCTCAGAGTCTACTTCTGAGGAGTCCCCTTCCCAAGACTGTCCAGCCTGGTCTGTGAGCATTTCTGACGCAGGAACTGTGCCCTCTTCCCAGGGATCCAAGGTTGAACAGTGCCTCACCTGTGCTTTTCCAATCTGTTTTGAGGGGGCTCAGTCTAATGAGGAAAAAACATTACCTTTAGGAAATCAGCCAGGCTAGGAATCAAACCTGGAAGTACCACCTGCATAAATCCCTTAGCGCTTTGGGCCATCCAATGGAGTAAGAATGTCTTATTATAGGCTTGCACTGAGGCTTAGAGGAAAAGTTGGCAAGGCACCAAGCACAGTGCCTACCACATCAATAATGTCCAACAAATGTCAGCCCTGCTGATGAACGTGGTTCCCAAGAACAAGCAATACAATACCTGATGAGGAGGCACACAGCAGCCAGGTCCAGCCCTGCACGGTGTGTTAGTTACAAGAAACTCATGGGGGTAGGGGATGGGGGGAACACGACTTGTGTAGTATCCAACTGCATAACTTCGAGCTCCTAGGGCCACCTCACCTAAAGCCCTGGGGGCAAGTACACCACCTGAGGCCCTACATGCATGTAATGTACACAGTCAACACTGAAGTAACCATTTACTAATGAATGGTTCAGAGCAATTCATCTTACTTCCCTAATGCACTCAACGCCACTTCGAATTGGCAGATGTAACAAAAACAGTACAGCATGTATTGCCAGCAACAGCCTTAAAGAGGGGGTCCAGACTACAGTTACCTGTTCCTTAAAGTTTGACACTCCTAACTAAAAATACAAATATAAAATGTGGGACAGGTATAACCAAAATGTATAATGTCTTTAAAACAACACTACGAGGTACAAGACTCATTAAAATCTCCCAAACTCACACGCTAAAAACAAAGCAAGGCAAAAACAGGTACAACTAGCCTATCCTGTTGCTAATATATCTAAGTCCACAGTGCTTAACTTGTAAGCTTTATTGTCAAAATAGTGTGCCCTTTCAGCTGAGACGTTAAAATCCTGAAAACTAAGATAGATCTTAATTTATATAATAAAAACTTTTATATATTTATTTCCAAAATATGCTAACTCAAAATTCAGTTAATTTTCCAAAACAATTCAAACATAAAGAACTTTTGTTAAGAAAAGATCAATTTCTAGGTTTACTTCAACAAATTCCTTAGGAAAAAATTACCATTATATGATACAAGAACTAACATTTTTATTTAAAGCTCTATATTGCTACATTTAAAAATACTCAATTTCAAAAAAAAAAAAAAAAAAGAAAAGAAAAAAAAAACCTCAATTTCATGTCATGAAATTGTGCTTAATTCAGACTATTGCTTACTAGACTGCAGCAGCAGCATCCAACTCCCAACTAAGACACTAACAGGAGGGCATTTTTAAAAAAAAATATTTTTTATTTATTTCTGTATTTGGTACAAGGTCTTGCTACTCAGCTTGGACTCAGAGTGGTCCTCTTGTCTCACCCTCCCCAGTGCTGGGATTACAGGCATGTTCCACCATGCCTGGTTTGGGTGGGCAGGGTTGGACCAGCACAGCATGTGGCACTGGGGATCTAACCTGGGTCCTTGCGCTTGCCAGGCTGGTGCTTAGACCGCTGAGCTATCTCCTCTGCCAGGAGGACATTTCCGTGTCTTGAACTTATAGTGCAAGTCCCAAAGTCAAGAGCAGCATGGGAACTAGCTGAGCATCCCATACTCAGCCACAAGGACACCAGACTCATGTGCAGCACTCCCTAACCAGCAACCTGACCTGGCAAGGAAGGAGAGAAGGCAGCAAATACTCCCAGGGTGGGGGGGCCATACACTGCATATACAGGCCTCTCACAGCAGAGAGACCAGGAGAACTGCCTGGCATGGAGAGGGGCCTTAAGAAATCAAATTTTATGAGGCATGCACACCACTATGCTTAGGAACATTCCAGAAGGTAGAAGGGGATTTCTAAAGAGTCAAGAACAGATACAAAGATGGAAAAGAGAGACAGGTAAACTTTAAGAAAATGCCTGGTAACGACAGCTTAGTCAAAAAGCTAAATGATTTTAAAGCTAAATGACACCCTTTTCCTTTTCTCCTGTCTAAAGGATCCCAGCTGGAGGAACAGAAAGGAGCAGGAACAAGGGGAGGTGTGAATGGAGGTGAGCACAGAGAAAGTAGAGCTGGAAAATAAATCATCTTGACCATCATCTCTTCACTTAGGTTAGTCCCAAGGAATATAGGGGGGAAGGGCAGGCCTCTCTGAAGACCAACAGGGCTTGAGTAGGATGAAAAAAGGACATTTTGGTTTAGACTGGTTAGGACTCAATGCCTAAGAGTACAGCTGCTGCAATGCCAGGTGACAGCGTACAGCAACAGGGCCTGTCTGAGAAGTTGCCAAGAATAGATTCATCCCCAAGAGTAGATTCACCTTGAGGGAAACACAAAGTCCATTCCAGGTTGTACTTTTCCACATTTCAATAGTTCATCCCTAAAGGACACTTGCTACTTTAAACTATTGACAAGTTCCTCTTAATTTGATATCTACTAAGTCAAGTTTGGGGAGATAGTTCAACAGTCTTAAGCACCTGCCTGGCAAGTGCAAGGACCAGAGTTCGATCCCCAATACCACATGTTGTGCCAGCCCCAGAACCCTGGGCGTGCCATGCTGGCCACCAGAACCAGGTGTGGTAATTCATGCCTGTAATTCCAGCACTGGGGAAGCTGAGACAGGAGGATTACTGAGTCTGAATGGGACTCTGTACCAAATAAATAAATAAAAGATTTTTTAATTTTAAAAAAATAAAGTTAAGAGAAATGAAGTATCAGAACATTAATATTATTGGTCTTGTAATTGGGTGAAGTTTTATTTTTCTATTTTAAAAGATATTCTATTTATTTTGAACTTCCACCTCCTAAAACAGTATAACTGCTTATCAAATAAAACAAATGATTGAAGAGAAATAAAACTTACGAGGAAGTTAAGTAAATCAGGGGCTAGATAGTGTCTTTCTCCTTACATTATTAACTTGGAATCAAACTATGTATGTGTACAATAATCAAACAATAGCAATATGCCTTCTACCCCCTCAGCAGCTTAAACCTTGCCCTACTTTGAATAGATACCAAAAATATTCAACACTCGAAGATTAACACTAGGCACCTAATACAGCCGCCTAATTCAATTCCTTGGGATAGGAATCATTAGCAAACTGGGCTTAGTAAATTAAATCCCAAAGCAGAGGTGGTGACAATAAAACAAGCATCTGTCTATCCCAGACCTAAAGCATGAGGCTGGACTACCAAGCCCCACTCGACGCCTCTGGCTCTTGTTTCCTCAGTGGGCTCTGCAAGCACAGGTGAAGAGGGCCTCACAATCAGCTCACTCAGACTGCATCCACTGCGAAGGCCACTGACCCACACAGAGAGGACTCTCATATGGAGGCATCTCCAATTCATTACAGAATTGAAACCAGTTGGGCTTACATCTTCTATCATTAAGCAATGACAAGCACAGCTCTTAAGAAAACGAGATTTTTGTTAGCAGCTGCCTCAAAACTAATACAAGCCTGTCTTTTCTTAATTCAAACAAGGGCAAGGGGCAAAGAGAACTGCAAATATGCCTCTAAATAAACTCTGTGGTTGCAGAAAGGACTCAACCATTTAAAATGCTACAGAAAGAAAGTTCTAGTTGAAGTAAGAAACTCCAGCTATAGAAAAGCTCAGATTTCTGGGGCTTACTCATGAAAAAACTGTGCCAGGATTTTAAACAGGTGAAATGAGCTTTCACAATAACCTAATTTAAATAGTAGGGACAAATGGAAAAACCACAGAATGGCAGTGGACATTCACAGTTGTGAATGGTGAGTAGGCACGATGTGAAGAAGCTTGTCACAGCAAATGCTGTCTTCTCGTTGACTCAGTAGACTCACTGGCTCTCAAGCTACACGTCAGTACCGCTGCAGTGTTTGTTGCAGCGTGTTCTGGTTCTCAGTTTCCAATGGTAAAGTCCTCAACTGGAGTTGCTGCCCTTGGCTGGTCTTGGAGCCTCTATTCCTGTGGCTCTACCTCCTTCCCTGGCTACTCCTCTATGTCCTGCAGGTCCCGATCCTCACTCTTCTGTAGTCCCAGCATAAGTCCCATGCCGCAGGGCCCAGCCCGGCCCACCAAGGGCCAGCTGCTCCCCAAGCAGATACCAAGTATCAAAGCCTAGAATTTCCTGAACAGTGCAAAGGGTAAGGGGTGCTCTTTGCCATGTGGGTTACAACTGGGACAAATATGGTTTCATAAACCACATTTGAACTTTAAATCCTTTAGAATGCTTATTTTCTCTAATATTCTTAGTACTACAGTTCAATTCATTACAAGTCAGGACAATTTTCTGAGACCTCGCCACTACAACTGTATACACCTAGAATATAAATAGCCAAGTGAGCAAAACTGGCCATAAAGTAGCTTTTCATCAATGAAACCAAACACCCAATATCCACAACCTAAAGGAAGGCTTTATTTTTTTGTTCATGGTTTCAGGAGATTCAGTCCTCAGTTAAGTGGTTTTAAAGCAAAAACCCTCACAGCAGAAGGGCCCTGGAAGAGCAACGCTGCTTGTTTTATGGTGAGCAGCAAATAAAGCAAAGGAAAGCACCACAAAGGAAAGGACCCGAGGCCCACTGTAGCAGGGAAGGTCACACCTCCATAAATCCCCCATTCTCAGAAGTGTGTCTTACGAATCCCCCATAGCTCTCATACCAATCGAGCTGACAATATATATACCATGAAGCCTCAGTATCTCCTATAGCCTTAAAAGAGAGCAGCTGATACCTACCTTTTCTTCAACTTCCGAAGTGTATCAGTGTTTTCTACTATGTTTGTCCTATTTTTGTTAGGTAACTCCAAACCACAAATTAGAAACCATATTCATTTTATATCGAAATCTATGAATTACTATATATTGAAAAGGAAATCACAACTTCAAAATACATCTCCAAATCTGGCCAATTCAAAATGCAAGATATCCATAGAATAGCACAAAATTTTAATGAAAAAAATAGGTTAATTTTTAAAGTATTAGGATCCACTTAACTGAAATGTCCTATCCAAAGACCTTGAAATGCTTTCATGACATTTTACTTTATTTTATGTAACAAATCCAACACATGAGACAGTATTTCTTCCATCATTCTGAAATAAAGCAAATAAATTTCTCACTTTCAAATGCTACACTACAGATACAAGAAGAGACTATATTTAAAAGACCTACATTTTTAGTTAATACACATGGGAAAAATTCTTTGAATAAGCTCAAATTATTTTAACAGTCTATTAAACAAAAGTTAATAGAAAATATTTTAACAAGTGCAAGGTCCTGAGTTTGATCACTGGTACAGCATGCAGTGCAGGCCCCAGAACCAGACATAGTGGCGCATGCCTATAATCCTAGCCCTGGGGAGGCTGACACAGGAGTCCCAGCAGCATAGCAAGACCCTGTTTCAAAAAATAAATAAAATAGAATTGAAAAAAACTTGCTTTACAACTCTTAACAAAAATATAAGCTTATATAATAATAATTTAAGTTTTAAACTTCTATTATCGCTTTCCAAGATGGGGTCTGACAACAACTTTAATAAATAAATTCCATCTCAAATGTAAAAATAAATTAAATGTCCCTCCAAATAGAAACTATTTGCAGAATTCTATCAGATTCTGATAAATAGGTCTTGTTTTCTATGACCTAGGACTTCTCACCTTCAGTGAAATGCAAGAAGTTTTTCCTCTTTTCTGAAAATGTACAAGGAAGATTGTACCTCCCATAAGGGCTGCAAGTCAGACTCCAACCACATGGAATGATTGTCACTCCCTGCAGCTGAAAGGGGTTTAGAAACGGGCTGGCTGGCTAACAGATGCTTGGCTTGGATTTCCTCTCAGATATGTTTTTAATGCTGATGGTGCTTCAGTGCAACTGTTCATGGACGGGAAACAGTGAAAAGAATGAAGACCTGCTGTCATGTAAAAGAAGGGGCTGGTCACAAGGAGACCACCACAGATGCGTGGCTTCAAGTTTACTTACCACATCACACATTAGGGAAGTGATGATTACTGGTGTTATGTTTTTAAAGTAATGAGCAAATAAATGTTCGAATTTGCATCAAA
This sequence comes from Octodon degus, assembly GCF_000260255.1. Taxonomy (NCBI): domain Eukaryota; kingdom Metazoa; phylum Chordata; class Mammalia; order Rodentia; family Octodontidae; genus Octodon; species Octodon degus. The sequence continues at coordinate 3,773,610 of NW_004524783.1, forward strand.
GAAAACCCTGAACTGCTCATCTTCAGCACTGAATTGCCTTCTTAGTTACAGAAAGTCCTTCCCAGAATCTAGTAGTCACTTCAACACTGGACTATGCCTCTGAAATCAAAATCACTGTGCAGTGTCTAACTTTTATGCCTATAAAACCTACTACCTGCACACCATTTCAAGAAAAGTAATACAAATTATACTTTTCCCAGGTAAATTTCACTTCATCTGAACATTTGTAATCACCTTAAAATTCACAAATCACAGGAAAAAATTGCATCTTATCACTTCCCATATATTGAGAAGAATGTTAGGGAGGGCAACAGCAGTAGGTATGTAGCCACTCAGAGGCAGTTTTGTTCAACACACAATGCTAATGTCAGAGAAAAAAAGAAAACTTGTTGGCCATGAATGCCACTTCAAATTAAAGACAGACAAGCAGGTTTTGACTCAACTTATAACCTGTTTCTCTTTTCAATGTCCTAGCCATCAAACTGTGATCAAATGTTACTGGACAACTAACTGCCTATTCCTTGAAGGATCTATTCAGAGGCAGATAAAGTACCTAAATCTGTTCATCAGTTAAGGCATTTGAAACACCATGAGTTCAGTGTCTATGCAGGATTTCAATATCTCATATTTGAATGTGTCCATGTTCCATTCCATTTGTGTCAAGGCTACAATTGTTAATTTCCACTCAACAACTGCTGGTAACAGCAGGTGTGTGTGTGTGTGTGTGTGTGTGTGTGTGTGTGTGTGTCCAAAAGCAAGCATGCAGGCGCACATGCTAGGTTACCCTGCCTCTGCTAATCCTGATTCTCTTATGTTCTAAGGAATATGCAGGCCATTCCTATAAACCACAGCACACCACACCTACCTGCAAGAACCCAATGACATCATGGCCTCAAGACTTCTTAATCGCTATACTGACAATACTACCAAACGAGCAGAAATGGAAAATACCTCTTTGGTACTGTCAAGATGAAAAATAACTCATGCTGACAAGCAGGCAGATCTTTCTCAGTGGTTTATAAATAAAGTTATACCAAGTTATCATACATTACAAGAAACTTCCCTGTGAAGACCATTCTCAGGTTATGAAAACAGGTTATTTCACAGGAAAATCCACAAGGGCAAAAAGTTGTTTGGTAGTTGACCAGGACCAGACAAGATGTGGACATTAGATTGCAGGGATGACTATAAAGGGCTATAAAGTTACTTTTTCCACTGGAAATATTCTAAAACTATTATAATGGCTGTAAAATTCTATGGGTGAATAAACTAAAAGTTACTAAAATGTATACTATATATGCTATGCGAGTTACCTCTCAAACTGCCAGACAAAACCAGGTTGCTTGGAAATATTGCTAAAACATTCTACAATAAAACTACATTCTATACCGATTACTAAAATTATAAAGTTACAAAGGCAAAGTAGACAATATAATTATTTTTTCTTTCCTAAGAATACACAGTCTTAATGTATACAATAATAACTAAGATAGTAATAGGATTTAATGCCTTTATCAAATACTTTTGTGGAGAAATAAGTGTATACATTTTAATTTTACTACTTCTGAATGCATCAGTTATAGTACACATACTGAACAGAAAAATTATTAGTTATATGTTCATGAACTTCACTTTAGCAAATAATTTACAGAAAGACTAAGTCATGAAAAATAAACATGTAAGATTTT
>NW_004524783.1:3775397-3788172 GCF_000260255.1 Octodon degus
TCTGCTCATAAACGTCACCCTCCCAATTCCTCCATGAAGTCACATTGCTGCCCTCATTAACAAGCATGTGTACCCAGGTGAAAGACAGCCCTGGCAAGGGGAATGCAATTTAATTATAAATGTGTGGCTGCTGGGAGCCAAACCAGCACTGGCAGCAGAGGTCTCCACGTGAAACAGTGACAGTGACGGCATGCTGGCCACGTGGCTGGCAGCTAACCAGATTACATCATCTCTTTTGTGCAAGGATGAACTGCAGGAGGAGCAACTGCTCACCAGTTTAAGCACCACGCAGGGCTGCACTGTGCTGCGGAAGGCTGCAGCTTCCGTTGGTATAAGTCACCCTTCTTTCTCCTTTGTGTCAAAATTAAAAACACGTCCTCGAAGATGTTACAATCAAGCACTACGCATTTCTCTAACAAATTTATACTAGTCATTTCCCTACTAGTCATTACCCTTAATAAGAAATGGTGCCTTCCCCAGCACACAGTTTCTTAATAGAATGACTAAAACTAGAAAGGAAAAAAAAAAAGGTCTTTTTAGGAATAAGGTGAGAAAACCAGAATATTTATTCTCATCCCAGTTTTCCATTTGGGATGAGGTGATGTATACCTTACCTCCATGCTCTTCCATCATAAGATGAAATGCTGGGGGCGGGGAAGCCAGTTCAAGCTCACAGGTTTTTAAATAAGTCCTCATGCAAGAGTACTGTTGGCTCTAGGACACAATCTGCCCCCCCCACCCGCCCCACTTATTTTAAAATGTCTCTGCTAACAGGCAAGGCAAGAATCAGTTCACAGAATGTGTCCTGCAAGCAAATAAGCCTGCTCACTGTAGCTGTGGCCTAAACCTTCCCACCCGGCTTCTGCACCACAATATTTGTGCTGAAGGGTCTGTCCAAATGCCTGACCTCAACAAATGCAAATTATACTTATATAAAGGAATAAATGAAGCCTGAGCACACGAACACATTCTCCACTGGTGACTCTCTCCTTCAGAGCCCAGAAGGTTCAGCTGGCCTTCAGCTATAGTAATGATGAGGGTGTCTGCCTTACTCACTCCCCATTCTATTCCCCTGAGTAAACTGGAATTTGGCTGGAACGGTGAGTAGTCAGCAACTACAGGGGCAGGCCTAGCCCAGTGGCTGACTGTATCACCTTCCTAAGGACAGTCTCTCTTACTCCAGGGTCTCACAATGGCCCCAAGACCCAAAAATCAACTAAATAATAAAGAATTTTCAACTTTTTCATTTCTGAGACTGCTTTTTCAAGATTGCTGCCTCAGAGTCTACTTCTGAGGAGTCCCCTTCCCAAGACTGTCCAGCCTGGTCTGTGAGCATTTCTGACGCAGGAACTGTGCCCTCTTCCCAGGGATCCAAGGTTGAACAGTGCCTCACCTGTGCTTTTCCAATCTGTTTTGAGGGGGCTCAGTCTAATGAGGAAAAAACATTACCTTTAGGAAATCAGCCAGGCTAGGAATCAAACCTGGAAGTACCACCTGCATAAATCCCTTAGCGCTTTGGGCCATCCAATGGAGTAAGAATGTCTTATTATAGGCTTGCACTGAGGCTTAGAGGAAAAGTTGGCAAGGCACCAAGCACAGTGCCTACCACATCAATAATGTCCAACAAATGTCAGCCCTGCTGATGAACGTGGTTCCCAAGAACAAGCAATACAATACCTGATGAGGAGGCACACAGCAGCCAGGTCCAGCCCTGCACGGTGTGTTAGTTACAAGAAACTCATGGGGGTAGGGGATGGGGGGAACACGACTTGTGTAGTATCCAACTGCATAACTTCGAGCTCCTAGGGCCACCTCACCTAAAGCCCTGGGGGCAAGTACACCACCTGAGGCCCTACATGCATGTAATGTACACAGTCAACACTGAAGTAACCATTTACTAATGAATGGTTCAGAGCAATTCATCTTACTTCCCTAATGCACTCAACGCCACTTCGAATTGGCAGATGTAACAAAAACAGTACAGCATGTATTGCCAGCAACAGCCTTAAAGAGGGGGTCCAGACTACAGTTACCTGTTCCTTAAAGTTTGACACTCCTAACTAAAAATACAAATATAAAATGTGGGACAGGTATAACCAAAATGTATAATGTCTTTAAAACAACACTACGAGGTACAAGACTCATTAAAATCTCCCAAACTCACACGCTAAAAACAAAGCAAGGCAAAAACAGGTACAACTAGCCTATCCTGTTGCTAATATATCTAAGTCCACAGTGCTTAACTTGTAAGCTTTATTGTCAAAATAGTGTGCCCTTTCAGCTGAGACGTTAAAATCCTGAAAACTAAGATAGATCTTAATTTATATAATAAAAACTTTTATATATTTATTTCCAAAATATGCTAACTCAAAATTCAGTTAATTTTCCAAAACAATTCAAACATAAAGAACTTTTGTTAAGAAAAGATCAATTTCTAGGTTTACTTCAACAAATTCCTTAGGAAAAAATTACCATTATATGATACAAGAACTAACATTTTTATTTAAAGCTCTATATTGCTACATTTAAAAATACTCAATTTCAAAAAAAAAAAAAAAAAAGAAAAGAAAAAAAAAACCTCAATTTCATGTCATGAAATTGTGCTTAATTCAGACTATTGCTTACTAGACTGCAGCAGCAGCATCCAACTCCCAACTAAGACACTAACAGGAGGGCATTTTTAAAAAAAAATATTTTTTATTTATTTCTGTATTTGGTACAAGGTCTTGCTACTCAGCTTGGACTCAGAGTGGTCCTCTTGTCTCACCCTCCCCAGTGCTGGGATTACAGGCATGTTCCACCATGCCTGGTTTGGGTGGGCAGGGTTGGACCAGCACAGCATGTGGCACTGGGGATCTAACCTGGGTCCTTGCGCTTGCCAGGCTGGTGCTTAGACCGCTGAGCTATCTCCTCTGCCAGGAGGACATTTCCGTGTCTTGAACTTATAGTGCAAGTCCCAAAGTCAAGAGCAGCATGGGAACTAGCTGAGCATCCCATACTCAGCCACAAGGACACCAGACTCATGTGCAGCACTCCCTAACCAGCAACCTGACCTGGCAAGGAAGGAGAGAAGGCAGCAAATACTCCCAGGGTGGGGGGGCCATACACTGCATATACAGGCCTCTCACAGCAGAGAGACCAGGAGAACTGCCTGGCATGGAGAGGGGCCTTAAGAAATCAAATTTTATGAGGCATGCACACCACTATGCTTAGGAACATTCCAGAAGGTAGAAGGGGATTTCTAAAGAGTCAAGAACAGATACAAAGATGGAAAAGAGAGACAGGTAAACTTTAAGAAAATGCCTGGTAACGACAGCTTAGTCAAAAAGCTAAATGATTTTAAAGCTAAATGACACCCTTTTCCTTTTCTCCTGTCTAAAGGATCCCAGCTGGAGGAACAGAAAGGAGCAGGAACAAGGGGAGGTGTGAATGGAGGTGAGCACAGAGAAAGTAGAGCTGGAAAATAAATCATCTTGACCATCATCTCTTCACTTAGGTTAGTCCCAAGGAATATAGGGGGGAAGGGCAGGCCTCTCTGAAGACCAACAGGGCTTGAGTAGGATGAAAAAAGGACATTTTGGTTTAGACTGGTTAGGACTCAATGCCTAAGAGTACAGCTGCTGCAATGCCAGGTGACAGCGTACAGCAACAGGGCCTGTCTGAGAAGTTGCCAAGAATAGATTCATCCCCAAGAGTAGATTCACCTTGAGGGAAACACAAAGTCCATTCCAGGTTGTACTTTTCCACATTTCAATAGTTCATCCCTAAAGGACACTTGCTACTTTAAACTATTGACAAGTTCCTCTTAATTTGATATCTACTAAGTCAAGTTTGGGGAGATAGTTCAACAGTCTTAAGCACCTGCCTGGCAAGTGCAAGGACCAGAGTTCGATCCCCAATACCACATGTTGTGCCAGCCCCAGAACCCTGGGCGTGCCATGCTGGCCACCAGAACCAGGTGTGGTAATTCATGCCTGTAATTCCAGCACTGGGGAAGCTGAGACAGGAGGATTACTGAGTCTGAATGGGACTCTGTACCAAATAAATAAATAAAAGATTTTTTAATTTTAAAAAAATAAAGTTAAGAGAAATGAAGTATCAGAACATTAATATTATTGGTCTTGTAATTGGGTGAAGTTTTATTTTTCTATTTTAAAAGATATTCTATTTATTTTGAACTTCCACCTCCTAAAACAGTATAACTGCTTATCAAATAAAACAAATGATTGAAGAGAAATAAAACTTACGAGGAAGTTAAGTAAATCAGGGGCTAGATAGTGTCTTTCTCCTTACATTATTAACTTGGAATCAAACTATGTATGTGTACAATAATCAAACAATAGCAATATGCCTTCTACCCCCTCAGCAGCTTAAACCTTGCCCTACTTTGAATAGATACCAAAAATATTCAACACTCGAAGATTAACACTAGGCACCTAATACAGCCGCCTAATTCAATTCCTTGGGATAGGAATCATTAGCAAACTGGGCTTAGTAAATTAAATCCCAAAGCAGAGGTGGTGACAATAAAACAAGCATCTGTCTATCCCAGACCTAAAGCATGAGGCTGGACTACCAAGCCCCACTCGACGCCTCTGGCTCTTGTTTCCTCAGTGGGCTCTGCAAGCACAGGTGAAGAGGGCCTCACAATCAGCTCACTCAGACTGCATCCACTGCGAAGGCCACTGACCCACACAGAGAGGACTCTCATATGGAGGCATCTCCAATTCATTACAGAATTGAAACCAGTTGGGCTTACATCTTCTATCATTAAGCAATGACAAGCACAGCTCTTAAGAAAACGAGATTTTTGTTAGCAGCTGCCTCAAAACTAATACAAGCCTGTCTTTTCTTAATTCAAACAAGGGCAAGGGGCAAAGAGAACTGCAAATATGCCTCTAAATAAACTCTGTGGTTGCAGAAAGGACTCAACCATTTAAAATGCTACAGAAAGAAAGTTCTAGTTGAAGTAAGAAACTCCAGCTATAGAAAAGCTCAGATTTCTGGGGCTTACTCATGAAAAAACTGTGCCAGGATTTTAAACAGGTGAAATGAGCTTTCACAATAACCTAATTTAAATAGTAGGGACAAATGGAAAAACCACAGAATGGCAGTGGACATTCACAGTTGTGAATGGTGAGTAGGCACGATGTGAAGAAGCTTGTCACAGCAAATGCTGTCTTCTCGTTGACTCAGTAGACTCACTGGCTCTCAAGCTACACGTCAGTACCGCTGCAGTGTTTGTTGCAGCGTGTTCTGGTTCTCAGTTTCCAATGGTAAAGTCCTCAACTGGAGTTGCTGCCCTTGGCTGGTCTTGGAGCCTCTATTCCTGTGGCTCTACCTCCTTCCCTGGCTACTCCTCTATGTCCTGCAGGTCCCGATCCTCACTCTTCTGTAGTCCCAGCATAAGTCCCATGCCGCAGGGCCCAGCCCGGCCCACCAAGGGCCAGCTGCTCCCCAAGCAGATACCAAGTATCAAAGCCTAGAATTTCCTGAACAGTGCAAAGGGTAAGGGGTGCTCTTTGCCATGTGGGTTACAACTGGGACAAATATGGTTTCATAAACCACATTTGAACTTTAAATCCTTTAGAATGCTTATTTTCTCTAATATTCTTAGTACTACAGTTCAATTCATTACAAGTCAGGACAATTTTCTGAGACCTCGCCACTACAACTGTATACACCTAGAATATAAATAGCCAAGTGAGCAAAACTGGCCATAAAGTAGCTTTTCATCAATGAAACCAAACACCCAATATCCACAACCTAAAGGAAGGCTTTATTTTTTTGTTCATGGTTTCAGGAGATTCAGTCCTCAGTTAAGTGGTTTTAAAGCAAAAACCCTCACAGCAGAAGGGCCCTGGAAGAGCAACGCTGCTTGTTTTATGGTGAGCAGCAAATAAAGCAAAGGAAAGCACCACAAAGGAAAGGACCCGAGGCCCACTGTAGCAGGGAAGGTCACACCTCCATAAATCCCCCATTCTCAGAAGTGTGTCTTACGAATCCCCCATAGCTCTCATACCAATCGAGCTGACAATATATATACCATGAAGCCTCAGTATCTCCTATAGCCTTAAAAGAGAGCAGCTGATACCTACCTTTTCTTCAACTTCCGAAGTGTATCAGTGTTTTCTACTATGTTTGTCCTATTTTTGTTAGGTAACTCCAAACCACAAATTAGAAACCATATTCATTTTATATCGAAATCTATGAATTACTATATATTGAAAAGGAAATCACAACTTCAAAATACATCTCCAAATCTGGCCAATTCAAAATGCAAGATATCCATAGAATAGCACAAAATTTTAATGAAAAAAATAGGTTAATTTTTAAAGTATTAGGATCCACTTAACTGAAATGTCCTATCCAAAGACCTTGAAATGCTTTCATGACATTTTACTTTATTTTATGTAACAAATCCAACACATGAGACAGTATTTCTTCCATCATTCTGAAATAAAGCAAATAAATTTCTCACTTTCAAATGCTACACTACAGATACAAGAAGAGACTATATTTAAAAGACCTACATTTTTAGTTAATACACATGGGAAAAATTCTTTGAATAAGCTCAAATTATTTTAACAGTCTATTAAACAAAAGTTAATAGAAAATATTTTAACAAGTGCAAGGTCCTGAGTTTGATCACTGGTACAGCATGCAGTGCAGGCCCCAGAACCAGACATAGTGGCGCATGCCTATAATCCTAGCCCTGGGGAGGCTGACACAGGAGTCCCAGCAGCATAGCAAGACCCTGTTTCAAAAAATAAATAAAATAGAATTGAAAAAAACTTGCTTTACAACTCTTAACAAAAATATAAGCTTATATAATAATAATTTAAGTTTTAAACTTCTATTATCGCTTTCCAAGATGGGGTCTGACAACAACTTTAATAAATAAATTCCATCTCAAATGTAAAAATAAATTAAATGTCCCTCCAAATAGAAACTATTTGCAGAATTCTATCAGATTCTGATAAATAGGTCTTGTTTTCTATGACCTAGGACTTCTCACCTTCAGTGAAATGCAAGAAGTTTTTCCTCTTTTCTGAAAATGTACAAGGAAGATTGTACCTCCCATAAGGGCTGCAAGTCAGACTCCAACCACATGGAATGATTGTCACTCCCTGCAGCTGAAAGGGGTTTAGAAACGGGCTGGCTGGCTAACAGATGCTTGGCTTGGATTTCCTCTCAGATATGTTTTTAATGCTGATGGTGCTTCAGTGCAACTGTTCATGGACGGGAAACAGTGAAAAGAATGAAGACCTGCTGTCATGTAAAAGAAGGGGCTGGTCACAAGGAGACCACCACAGATGCGTGGCTTCAAGTTTACTTACCACATCACACATTAGGGAAGTGATGATTACTGGTGTTATGTTTTTAAAGTAATGAGCAAATAAATGTTCGAATTTGCATCAAAGAAAACCCTGAACTGCTCATCTTCAGCACTGAATTGCCTTCTTAGTTACAGAAAGTCCTTCCCAGAATCTAGTAGTCACTTCAACACTGGACTATGCCTCTGAAATCAAAATCACTGTGCAGTGTCTAACTTTTATGCCTATAAAACCTACTACCTGCACACCATTTCAAGAAAAGTAATACAAATTATACTTTTCCCAGGTAAATTTCACTTCATCTGAACATTTGTAATCACCTTAAAATTCACAAATCACAGGAAAAAATTGCATCTTATCACTTCCCATATATTGAGAAGAATGTTAGGGAGGGCAACAGCAGTAGGTATGTAGCCACTCAGAGGCAGTTTTGTTCAACACACAATGCTAATGTCAGAGAAAAAAAGAAAACTTGTTGGCCATGAATGCCACTTCAAATTAAAGACAGACAAGCAGGTTTTGACTCAACTTATAACCTGTTTCTCTTTTCAATGTCCTAGCCATCAAACTGTGATCAAATGTTACTGGACAACTAACTGCCTATTCCTTGAAGGATCTATTCAGAGGCAGATAAAGTACCTAAATCTGTTCATCAGTTAAGGCATTTGAAACACCATGAGTTCAGTGTCTATGCAGGATTTCAATATCTCATATTTGAATGTGTCCATGTTCCATTCCATTCGTGTCAAGGCTACAATTGTTAATTTCCACTCAACAACTGCTGGTAACAGCAGGTGTGTGTGTGTGTGTGTGTGTGTGTGTCCAAAAGCAAGCATGCAGGCGCACATGCTAGGTTACCCTGCCTCTGCTAATCCTGATTCTCTTATGTTCTAAGGAATATGCAGGCCATTCCTATAAACCACAGCACACCACACCTACCTGCAAGAACCCAATGACATCATGGCCTCAAGACTTCTTAATCGCTATACTGACAATACTACCAAACGAGCAGAAATGGAAAATACCTCTTTGGTACTGTCAAGATGAAAAATAACTCATGCTGACAAGCAGGCAGATCTTTCTCAGTGGTTTATAAATAAAGTTATACCAAGTTATCATACATTACAAGAAACTTCCCTGTGAAGACCATTCTCAGGTTATGAAAACAGGTTATTTCACAGGAAAATCCACAAGGGCAAAAAGTTGTTTGGTAGTTGACCAGGACCAGACAAGATGTGGACATTAGATTGCAGGGATGACTATAAAGGGCTATAAAGTTACTTTTTCCACTGGAAATATTCTAAAACTATTATAATGGCTGTAAAATTCTATGGGTGAATAAACTAAAAGTTACTAAAATGTATACTATATATGCTATGCGAGTTACCTCTCAAACTGCCAGACAAAACCAGGTTGCTTGGAAATATTGCTAAAACATTCTACAATAAAACTACATTCTATACCGATTACTAAAATTATAAAGTTACAAAGGCAAAGTAGACAATATAATTATTTTTTCTTTCCTAAGAATACACAGTCTTAATGTATACAATAATAACTAAGATAGTAATAGGATTTAATGCCTTTATCAAATACTTTTGTGGAGAAATAAGTGTATACATTTTAATTTTACTACTTCTGAATGCATCAGTTATAGTACACATACTGAACAGAAAAATTATTAGTTATATGTTCATGAACTTCACTTTAGCAAATAATTTACAGAAAGACTAAGTCATGAAAAATAAACATGTAAGATTTTGTAATGATAATCTGCAATAAAAGAAATTTTTATAGTCTTTGTCACTGTATAAAAAAATTTTAAAAATTTTATTTTAAGATTTGTAAACACATTTAAAGAAAATACTCCCACCCCCACCCCCAAGACTAGGATATCAGCGAGTCTCACTTAAAGCAACTGCTCTACCACTGAGCTATACACACCTGCAGTCCCAGAAAAATACTTCTGACCCCATTGTTTTCCTTTGTAGGGCCCTCTGACACTCAGATTTATTGGACCTTTTTTTTTTTTTTTTGTATTTTAGGGAAGGGTCTGCAGGGTGTTCAGGGTCTCGCTACTAGATTGGACTTGCAGTGATCCGCCTGTTTACAGCCTCCCAAGAGCTGGGATTACAGGTGCACGCTACCACGCCCAGTCTCAGTTGCCCTCTTGGCGCGCCTAATGTCTACACCCATCCTGTAAGATGCACGGGTCTATTTCTCCACTTTAGAAATAAGAGAGTAGAGAGCCTGATGTAGTACAGACTACTCTATCAGCAGGAGAGAGCCAGGAAGCAAGGACCAAAGCCAGGTCTTCCAAGTGCTCTGTTCACTGCACTCACCCCAAAGCCTAAATGTCAGGCCTAAAGTACTGTACTTCTGAACTTCGTCAGTTTCAGCAAGTGTGCTTCAGGTGATGTTTAAAACAAACTTCTAAAGTATCAAAATTTATCTAAGACGGGATGTTTTACAAAATGCAGTTTCTAGCCATACCTGAGAATGGATAACATGTCTGGTTTGCTTTAGTTTTCATAGATGTCATTTTTTTCTCCTAATTTGTTTTTTAAATGTATTTGGTTGTTACAGGGTCTCACTACCCAGCTCTGAATCATAGTGATCCTCCTGTTTTCTGCCTCCCCAGCGCTGGGATTACAGGCATGTGCCACCCCGCCCGGACTCTGTGGGCCACTCAGCCCATCCCGGGGGCAGGTCTGGTGCGGCACATGGTGCCAGGGATTGAATCGCAGTCACTGCACTTGCCTAAGCTTGCCTAAGCAGATGCATTGGCCTGCTGAGCTATCCTGCTGGCCCTCTCCTAATTTTTTTTAAGGTTGTGATTTCCTCAAAAAGAATAAAATATTTTTAAATCCTTAACTGATACTCAGAACAAACTTTTCAAACCATTGGAACACAATTAGGATAAAAAGAATGCTCTTCCCTATATATTTTATAAAATATTATTTCAAAAGAAAATGCTACATTTAACCTAAAAAATATTTTCCTGTCAACATTTTTATTATCAACGTTCCTTGAAATTAATCTAGCTTTGTAGATGAGATCAGAAATTCATTTAACAGTCACTTTAGATCTTTATACTAGTACAAAAAGAAATTCCCTACAATTCTAGGAAAGGATCTGATGTGACCACTCATGCCTTTCTTTTAATGGACTTACACAGTCTGCTTCTATGAAAATAGGCCCAGTCATTCCATATCACAGCTTGCAACCACAACACTAATTATGATGCCTCCCTTGACCTGTAAATGCATGTTATACTCAACATTTACTATTGATTTGCTTGCTTTACTATACCAAATATTACTTTAAAATATTTATTCTCTGAACAGGTATCCCAGAACGCTTCTCCCAAGTCAACTGTGGCACACAGTTCCCTCAAACAGGTTAATAATATTAACATTCCAAAGCTGGGATGGGAAGTTTTCCCTTTCTCTGAAAGGGATCAGACTTCTGAACAAAAACTGCCAAACCAATTACTACCCAACACCTGAACTAGCAAAAGAGGCATGTTCTTGGTCACAGATTTGCCCTCGAGACTCTTTGTTCTCCACTGCCTGGCACTACCCCCAACCATGCTCAGACTGTCAACCAAACTGTCCTTTTTCATGCGCTCATTCTCCCTCATTGTACCTCTGAAACTACCAATATTCCCTTCGGGCTCCACTCTGCTACATGCTCTTTGTACAAGAACCTCACTGACATTTTCATCCTTAATGGCTTTGGCACATTGCAAAAAGGAAATATTTCACCAAGATCTTAAGAAGAAATGGATAGATAGGGTTAGGGAGATAGCCCAGAGGCATTAGCACCTACCTGGCAAGCACAAGGAGCTGAGTTGATCCCAGGCCCCACATGCTGAGCCCACTCTGGATCCCCAGGTGTGCCATGCCAGCCCCAGAACTAAGCATGGTGGCATGCACCTGTAATCCCAGCACTTGGGAGGTTGAGACAGGAGGATGGCTATGAGTTCGAGATCAGCCTGAGGGCTACAAAGGAGGGGAAAGGAGAAGAGGGGAGGGGAGAGAAATTGATAGACTAAACTATGCTTTCTTTTTGCTTCTACTCAGTAAAATCCATGATGTATTAAGAAATATCTAGTTTGGTATATATTAGTATCACAGAAGGGGAGGAGGAGTGAAAGAGAGAGAAGGAAAAATTATATATACCAAATTATATGTAGCAGAAGAGGGACAGCTATATGATTTTCAAGAGCCTTCAAGAACTTGTTATTTCAAGATGATACTTATCAGACTTTAGCCAGAGCCAGGCTGCAGATCTGGTGAGGATCTTACTCCACTCCCTGTCCCCTCCTACGATCCTGACCTTTCACCTTCTTGCTCAATCACTGGCCTTCCCAGCAGGAGCACAGCCCTTCCTCCAGGGGTATGTGATGGCTAGCTGTATAATCTGATGCCACCATGGCTATGGCTCTTGCTCAGTTACTATCTATTTCTATAGTTCTCCTCTGCAAGCAGAGCAGATTTCCTATACCAAGGGATGATTCTGACATACAGAAAACAATATTTAAAACTCTGTTTAAATTTTTCACCTTTTAAAAATTCCAGTATTGGGGCTGGGGAGATAGTTCAGTTGAATAAGCGCTTGCCTGGCAAGTGCAAGGGCCTGAGTTCAATCCTGGTTCCACCAAATAAATAAATAAATAAATAAATAAATAAATAAATAAATAAATATTCCTGGTTCCACCAAATAAATAAATAAATAAATATTCCAGTATTAAAAAAATCCAGTATTACAAATTTTTTGCAGCATATACCACTTATCAGACATCACACTTTTTTAAGATACAACATACATACTCAAATCTGTCTGGATTTATGGTGCAATTTTTCAAAAGTTTAGTGTCCACGGCTGGAAGGATGCACTCTCTTTAGTGCATCTTTCAATCTTCTTTATATGCATGTAACACAGAACCTGAGGACAAAAGTATGACAATATTCATTTAGTAAATATTTCTTCTACATCCCTATGTGCCACCTGCCATGCTAGCAATGAGAAGTTCGTGCTCTCCTGGAGCTCATGGAGTTCAAAGAGTCCAGAACAGCATGTGAAGGATCACTTGGACAACTTTCCCTGAAAGAAGAGCAAGTTTCTCCATTTTATTAACTTTACCCTATTTCCATGTACTGATACGTACAGAGCCGGTAAGGACTCTTCCTTATCTCTTCAACTGGCTTTAAGCAACGCAAATCAGTCTAGCAATATAGTCTTTGAAGCAAGGAGGATAGGGCAAATAACACACCGCTCCATAGCTCCCAAATAAAATATGGAAGCTGAGGCAGATGCAAGATTGAGAGCTGTGGGCCAAGGCAATAGCGCAGCAGCATAAGTGTCTGTCTGGCAAACTCAAGGTCCTGAGTTTGATTCCTGGTACTTCAAAACAAAACAAAAAAGGGAGGAGG
>NW_004524783.1:3788343-3807293 GCF_000260255.1 Octodon degus
GAGGAGTTGTGCTCCAAGTTATCAGCTCAAATTGATCCTCAAGAGGCTAAGACTTCTCAGGGCATAAAAGGTTGCACATCCGAGCTGAGGCACCGACCCCAAAACATCATATACTACCTCAATTGTGTTATGCAGATTATTCTTTCTGCATATCTTTCCCTCTGCATTTTATAGAGGTGATTGCACCGCCACAGCACTCCTGTACTTTTCCCCCATTGTCAAAGTCATTCATCCTCATGCCACTCCTTTTTTCATGAATTAATAAAATCTGGGGTTGGGCCTGGGTTAAGGCCTCTGTTCTGATTAGGTATCATCATAGCCAAACTCAGGACCCCTCTAGGTCCCCATCATTTTGGTTACATTATCATGTCTTTATGCCCTGAGTTGCACTTGGTGCCGTAGATTGGAACTAACTGTATAGGATTCCAATAACTTTTCCATGGGTCTACAAATATAAACTTCCCAGACCTCAATGAGGATGGGGAAGGGCTCCCTATAAAAGTACACACGCATAAAATAATAAGCACTATTAGTGCAACCAAGTAGAATGGAGGGCTGCAAAGAAGTTACAATGCAGGGCACACTGAGTGGCTATTTTCAACAGATGTTGTCAAGTTGACAGTTATGGATTTCACAGTTGAGTAGCACAGTGTCATAGTCACTGCTTTCT
Source organism: Octodon degus (assembly GCF_000260255.1). NCBI lineage: Eukaryota > Metazoa > Chordata > Mammalia > Rodentia > Octodontidae > Octodon > Octodon degus. Next base: position 3,789,014 of record NW_004524783.1, read on the forward strand.
TAAACCTGAGGACAGATGCATTTCTTACTTGGACTCAAGGTCTGTCCAGGGAGAGAGAGTCTCTTTTTGGGGCAAGGTTGAAAGTCTGCTGCTAACCCGTGTTCCTGGACTTACAGTGCTCTGCAAAAGCACATCTATTTCTAGGGCCTCTTCTTCCATCTTCATCCTGTGCCCTAAAGGTATAAGGCATATTAACAACTTTGTACTTATTTCTCTGAGCTTATATATAAAAATAATCAGGATATATAAAATGCTTCAGTGATACAATTATTATAAATGTTTACTGTTCAAAGTTAAAGGAAGTTACATATTTTATAATTATAGGGGATTTCTTTTTGATCCTGGGGGCTTCTTACATTTTCTTTGACAGTCTTATATAGACAGAAACCAGTGACTGAATTGTTTTTCCTATTTTCTCACCTTATCAAAGGTCATTTGAGGAAGAGAAACCATTCATATACTTATTGAGAATGTATATATACAACAAACTCATTCAGGTAAAGATTCTGACTTACAAGTGTTAAAGGACTTGGAACAGCTGTAGCCTCCACCAGCATTGTGATTAAGAGCAGACATGTGTCATACTATTGTAATCTCTGACATAGGGGTCGGATTTCAGCTATACTGTACATTGAGTTCCTGACCAGCCTGGACCCAGAGACACTGCCTCAAGCAAAGAACAACAAACAAGCGCAAGCGCGCGCACACACAGTGTGCGGGGAGGAGGGGCCACACACCACTTTTCCCAGGCCTTCTAATACCACAGGAGAGAAAACTAGGGCCTGCAGGCCACATGCACTCTGGGGCATTCTCTCTATATAACATCCCCTATGTCCTATGTAGTAGGGTTAAGTAGCTGGACAAAGACTGTTAAGGCCCAAAATATTTGTTCTCAGCTCCTCTTCCATATCAAACATATCTTGGTATGTTTTAGTGTTCTCTTACATGTTATTTTTATTTTAAATATATAAATCTATATCATAAGTAACAGTAGAAGATCAATAGGATAGTCTGAGCTTCTTTAATTGCTCCCCAAATTCTAGTCTCTTTCATTTATGAACATGTATTTAAAATTCTCTACCTTATTTCTGTTAATAGCTACAATCATTTGATTCTATTAATTACAAGACAGTATCTTCAAAATTTAAGAGAAAGCATTTTTTCTACTGCACAAATTCCAATAAAGTTAAAACAGTTCTGTAACTACAAATAGCAATTAAAGATACCAATTTCACTCTAAAGAACTTACTTAATATGTGATATGTACCCAAGCAAATTACTTCTCCAAGTCCACATACAACCTCTGTGAGGTTGTATCTTTAAGCCTAAAAGTTCATGATCGCAAAGAATGAAAGGTGTTTGTTTTTTCCCCATTTTCTACAGTTCCCAAGCCCAGGACATTAGCAGTTGTGTGGCTGCGGCTAGGCTGTATGCCTTCCCTCCAACGCTCTCAGGCTGTTGGTCTTCTGATTTCCAGTATGTACTCTGAAACGCCTGACATACTTTCGTCAGTCACAGGCTCACGTTTGTAGCTACAGATCATTTTGTCCACATCAAAAATAGCTTAAGCTCACAATGCAGTTAGGAATGTCAGGAACACCTAGCAGAAAATAAAGCCTCCAACTAGATGTGGTTTTTCGCATTTTCATAGGCATCAAGAAAGGATTTCTGTCCCCAATATATCCAACAAAATGTATCAGAATTAAAGCTCCAAGTACAGAAAATGGCATTAAAACACACAAACGCAATTCTCTTGCCTCCAACCATAACAGGCAATGATGAAAGCAAACTTTGCTTTTTTCCTAAATTGAGGAGCACAGCTTCCTCCCTCAGGAACTCAGCATGGGCTCAGCTTACTGGACTGACAGAAAGCAGAAACTATTGTGGATTACTTTGCTAAGTACTTTGCTAAATCATGAGCTATATTCACTATGAATTTCAAATATAACAAGTATGCTACCAGCAAAACTAATCTAGTTCTCATAAGAGATTTTTTAATTGTATAAAAAAATTAGTTTTATTCTGATACCATAAAGTCTCAGTTGGGACTGAAAAAGCTAAAGTTGTTTCCTCAAATTTCATACCTAAGTTATTAAGCAATTTTACAGTTTAGAATATATCAGATTCCAATAAGATTTTATTGGATCCAATACAACACAACTTGCTTATTACTCAAGAACACCATACATAAAAAGGGCTTTCTTTCTACTGAATTCACCAATCTTTTATTTGCCATTTCTTATGAAGTTTCAGGGAACATAGTCCTGAGACTACAACAGATACTACGTAAGTACTCCTTGCCCTCCAGATGACTGCACTAAATATAAACCCAGAGTTCAGCAATTAGTAAATCTTTAATTCCACCACTACAAATGAAGCAACCCAAGGAATACCCACGGAGACGAATACCTATTATCTTCTCAAGCATTCACTTTCTCGTATCACAAAAGGATGCCTCTGTCCTTTACTGTAAATGCCAACAATGTGTTGTTCCTCCACGTTCTCCTCATGCTGTGACTGACAGAAAGAATACTCAATGTAACCTTCCAAGTGGTGACCTCAGAGCTGGTGCCTTGAACATTTGTGACACAGTATGAGCTGCTGGCATCCATGCACTTCCTGAAGGCTCTGAAGGGTGGAATGACCAAAATGCCCGAAATACCTCAAGTACTGAGAGATGTGGAACAAAACAAATTTGCCTGGCAAAAAAGTACAGCTTTCCATTCTTAGCCTGATTCTCTCGTACCAAGTGCATTCGGTCTGCCTCGTGGACCACGCAGACCATCCTGGCCTGGTGAGTTCGTGTTCCTCCCTGGGTATCGTAACAGCAGGCCCTCCCACCCCCGTTGAACCTTGGCCACTCCTCAGCTCAGTGTCTGCGGTTTCTCCAGTATACAGCTACAAACTTGGTCTTTATTAAACTTTTTTTTTTTTTTTTTTTTCAGAACTGAGGATTGAGCTCAGGCTCTTGCACTTGCCAGGCAAGCGCTTATTCTACTGAGCTATCTCCCTGGCCCTACTAAACATTTTGTGGGGAAGACAGGGCACTATAACACTGATCTCTGCTCCTCATTGGACTTAACACAGTATCTTCCTATTTCTACGTTTCCCCAAGAACTGTGCCATGTACCAACTCTTCACATTCCAGTGATCAAAGTTTACTCTAAATTTTCCTATTATACTTTTCCTGTGTTGAAGGTGCTAGCCTTTGCAATTCTGTGCCTTGCTCCCTCCAGTTACGTTCAAGGCCACGGAGGCCTGGGAAGGAACAGAGCATAAGAAGGAAACTGCTTCCCTGCTGACTTCCAGAAGCGCCACTTACCATGCCCCACCATGAGCATCAGCTCTGCAGCATGCTGGTTTACCACGGTTAAAAAGGTTAGCCAACACATGCTTGTAATCCCAGCTCTTGGGAGCTGTAAACAGGCACATCACTACGAGTCCAATCTAGTAGTGAGACCCTGAACACCCTGTAGATTCTTCCTTAAAATTAAAAAAAAAAAAAGTTAGCCATGAAAGTAGCCAGGTTTCATCTAGCTTCAGGCACAGACAGGGTTAAACTATAATAACACAAGTATTTGAAATTCCATACTTTAGAACTATAGTTGCCTATATGCATGTAACTTGGAATAAAACAGTATTACTCAAAAGAATACTATTCCTCTAGAATCTCCCATTGGGTTACCATTACTTTCAAAAACAGCATTTAGATACCTAGTTTATTAAACCTGAGGCACCAAAAGTTAAACTACCTCTTGTCGCCCTTGGCTGATTTGTCTATGACAGAAAGCTGAATGTAAGGGACTGGGGAGATGGCTCAGTAGAATAAGCGCTTGCCTGGCAAGTGCAGGGTCCTGAGTTCAATACCCAGAACCGCAAAAAAAAGGAAAGAAAGAAAGCTGAATGTAGCCTTTCAGACCTCCACAGGGTCTGCTTCTTAAAATACAACTGAACTAACAAGGCTGGCAAGGCTGTGATTTTTACAGCAGAAGCACAATAAATTCCCCTAATCTGGTGATACCAATCAGCCTCAGGAGACATTAACACCATCATAACATCGTCACAAATGAAGCTGAGTGACTGGAGAGTCTGGAGCTTTCATGCTAGTCCCAGGAAAACCTCCCCTCCAGGAGCGACCTCCAGGCTGCACAGCCCCTGCCTAATGTCCCTCCCCGTCCCTCTGTGTGCATCCTGGCATTAAATGGATACCTCCCCACAGACACTAACTGTTACTCCGACACCATCCCTCCCCAGCCAAACACTGTACTGAAGGACACAGAAGTAGAGGCATCGAGCATCAGCCCCAGTCATCAAGCAACTTGCCACTAACTTGCCCTTCCTCACTTCCACTGCTCACCTGTGTTTATTCCTTCCTCTTGCCCTCTCTCCATCTTCCTTCTTCCCTCCCAGCCTCCTTCTTTTCCCTCCACTTCCTTCTGAGTTCAGTCAGTGAGTATCAAACACTGGCAGGCAGCATTCCAACATGGTCCATGACACCTGTTTCCAGCGCTGTCCCTTGTATAGGCCTCTTGTCTTAAGGATGTTCGAATCATTGAACATGATGAGGCATTACTATTGTGATGAGGCTACTAAGGAGTTACCTGAGTTCATCAGAGTGACATCACCCTGGATGAATCCGACCTCATCAGGGGAAATCTTTGAAAAGAGGGTAAAATGTCAGATAGATGGACCTGCTCACCTCCAAAGACTAAACCACCCTCTGGAGCATGCACATGAAAGGACCTGAGAGTAGTTCTGCCAGTAGCTAGCAGGAAAGCTGGGCCTCATTCCTTGCACCACATACAGTAGATTCTGCCAACACCCTGACTGAACCTAAGGAGGATTCCAAACTTCAGATGGCAAAGATATCTAGTTGACCCTGATTTTAGTCTTATTAAGAAATGAAACAAAATCCCACATGTCTTAGTTTTTATCAATACTGAGACAAAATACCTGACACCCAAAGTTAAAGAAAGAAGGGTTTATTTAGCTCAGTTTATAAAGGTTTCAATTCATAACTGGCTGGCTCAAGCAGGGTGCCATGGCAAAGGTGAAATAGGTTGTGACCGGCAGAAGGCAGCAAAGTAGTGAAGAAGCAGAACAGCAAGTAATGAGTGGTGACAGAAGCCCTCTTCTGTATATTATATCCAGGCTACATGCCCTTAGTGTGGGTAGCACTCATACCCAGGGTGGGCCTACCCATTACCCACACCAAAACCATGCTAAATCAAACAGTGGACTAATTCAGTAATCACAGACCCAGAATCCTAACATCACACACTCTAGATCCAGCCACTTCTGAAAAAGACCCACCTACCACTGCATGAGGTTTGGGGGTAATATCTAGACACAAGCTGTAATACCCAAATGGTGTCCAAACACTTGGCTTCCAGAAACCTAAGAAGTGAGTGAACTTTGTGGTAATTTATTAGGAGGCAGCAGAAAATTAACAAAAGCACCCAAATTAGTTTTTGTTCTTGGGTGTAGGTGGTAGGACTCAACCCCGGATCTCACAAATGCTAAGTATGTACTCTACCACTGAGTCACAGCTCTAGCCCTGTGATAGTTTTGCACTCCACACTTATGTCTGCTATTTAATTTTTTTTTCTCAGAGAGACACAACAACTCTTCTCTGATCTCATCCTGATCCACAAAACAACCAATTAGCATTTTTGATCAGCATGTTATAGCTAACAATGACCCGATAATCCTCTAAAATTCAAGTAAAACTTCATGAAATACAATGCTTTGAGTAGCTTGTGGGTTCTGTCACCAGAAGTATATCATCTCTATCAGGCTTTCAGAGTAATGAAAACTCTCAGGAGTTCAATTTAGTGTGGCCCGTTTCATTCATTCTCAGCAATGAGGAAATGGAGGCTTAAGAAGCTTTAGCACTCAAAGGTAAAAACCTGTTAACTTTTATGATATTAAAAATATGTATTATGTATTTAACACAGAATAACACATCTTTACCTATGTACTTAACCTATGTATTTAATGTTCTGGTATCCCACCTTTTTTTTTTTTTTTTGCTTAAAAATATAGTATGTTCCATATCTTATTTTTTTATCCATACACAAATCTATTGAAGTCACAGTCCCTGCAAAACAACCAAAAGGCAATCTTTTTTTTTTTTTAACTTTATGTTCTTGGTATAGGGTCTCACTATGCAGCCTGGACTTGTAGTAATCCTCCTGTTTTCAGTCTCCCCAGCTCTGGGATTACAGACATACACCTAGGGGTCAGAGCCAGTGTGGCATGTGGTGCCAGGGACAATCACTTTTTTTTTTTTTTTCTTTTTGGCGGAACTGGGGATTGAACTCAGGCCCTTGCACTTACCAGGCAAGCACTTAACTGAGCCACTGTCCCTGACCCAGGACAATCACTTTTTCAGTAAAACATTTCAGTTACTGAGTTCTTTTACTATGTTTTTTCTACAGAGCTCTATTTATTAATATTTGCTTTATGTTGCCTGCTAGCAATTTAGGATTATCCATTATTACCCATTTATGAAAGCAAACAACCTGCCTGCCCTTCCAAGTTTATCCTCCCTTCTAAAATACCTCTATATACTGACAATGTTTATATTACTGTCACAGAAAGGGCAACTTTTAGCATGCTTTCTTCACTCTGTCTTCACTGAAGGACCACAGGCTGACTTAGCTAAATCTCCTCAACTAAGAGCTCTTCCTTGTAACTACAAAAATCTAAAATTCCTAAAATAGCTTACAACTTTCTAAAGTAATCTATAGTTCTGAACTTGCTGCTTTTCTCCATCCAAACAGTTATAGGAATATAAGTAATATAATTTCTGATTAAAATAAACAATGTATATAAGTTAATCTGAAGATGATGTAGGATTTTGGCTCCATGTACTATCTGAAAAAAAAAATCAAAATAAGTGTGTTCTTGTATTATAAAAAAAAGAATTGGACAAATAGATTAAATAAAATTAACCATGTATATTCTCAAAGTAAGATACGATTTAGTAGCACACCAAAAAAAAAAATATAGCTGCAACCTATGCTTGAAAAATATTTACCTCACAAGAGGAAAATAACATGATAGCCATCGATTATAATGGTCTCAATCCACCAATCAAAAGAATAAAGACTGGCAAAATGGGATCAAGGAACAAGATCTAACAATATGCTGCATGAAAGAAACACATTTAAGCCAAACGAAATTTGTAGACTGACAGTCAAAGCATAAAAAACAATACTCCATGCAACGGGAACCTGGAAAAAAGCTGGTTTGCAGACAAAGTGGATTTCAAGCCAAAACTATTACAAAAAGACAAAGAAGGTCACTACATCCTTGAAAAGGGAACAATCCAAGATGAAAAGATAACAATCATAAATATATATGCAACAGATACTGGTGCACTAAACTGTATAAATCAAATATTAACAGGCATGAAAACTCAAACAGCATGATTCAATACCCCACTGTTACAAGTAGACCAATCAACTAGACAAAAAATATATATATATATTAGAACTGAACCAAATTCTTGAACTAATGGACTTAGTATATGTCTACAGAGTCTACCATCCCAGAATACACATTATTCTCAGCTACACATGGGACATTCTTCAAAACTAGCTCATAGAACAAGCTTAAGTAAATGAAAAGCAACTGAAATTATCCCATGCGTATTATTAGGCCATAGTGCAAAGAAACTAGAACTCAATGGCAAAAGAGAAAACAAGAACTTCATAAACATATGTAAATTAAATAACACACTCCTGAACAACCAATGGGTCATAGATGAAATTTAAAAAGTAGACAGTCTCTATAAGTAAATAATATTGCCAATACAACACAGAAGTACTTGTGGAACCCAATGAAAGCAATCCTACAAAAGAAAATTATAGCAGTGAAAACTCATATAAGGAAAACAGAATGAGCTCAAAAAGGCAACATAATGCTGAACCTCAAGCTTCTTTAAAAAAAAAAAAAAAGAGAGAGCAGGCCAAGCCCAAAGGGAGGAAATTATAAAGATCAGACTTGTGCTTAGAAAAACTGGTTTTCCATGTGCAAAAGATTAAAATTGGATTCATATCTTTCACCACTCACTAAACTAAAATCCAAATGGATCAAAGATCTAAATATTAAAACAGAAACATTAAATCTGCTAGAAAATAGGATAGAACTCTTGAAGACACTCCTGTGGGCAAAGACTTCATAAATAAAAGTCTGATCATACACCAACTATCACAAAGAATCAACAACTTAGATCTCCTCTTGTTAAAAAGTTTTTGTGCAAGAGAAACCATCAACAGAGTGAAAAGACAACCTACGCAATATAGACAATCCACCCAATATATATAGATGAAAAAAATCTTGCCAGCTGTTCTTCAAAAGACTACTATCTAAAATATATAAAGAACTCAAAAGAATCAGAGACTCCAAATTTAAAAACTTAATCCAAAACTGCACATCTGAGATGAATACATAGTTCTCAGAGAATTATAAACATATGAAAAAATGTTCATCATAGGTCATTCAAGAGATGCAAAATAAAACAATGCTGAGATTTCATTTTGCCCCAGAAAGAACAGCTATTATCAAAAGATCAAACAATAACAAACGCCAGTGGAGCTTTGGGGAAAAAGGAACCCTTCTCCACTGCTGGTAGAAATGCAGAGTGGCACAACCACTGTGGAAGCAAGTGTGAAGATTCTTCAAACACTAGGTCTCATTTGGTGCAGCTCTTCCCCTTCTTGGTATCTTTCAAGAAAAGTCACCATTATCACAGTGATGTACACACATTCATGCTTATGGTGGCACAGTTTATAACAGCTAAATCCTACAAAAAGCCCAAATGCCCACCAACTGGCAAATGGATAGAGAAGATACGGGTTTTTTATACAATGGCATACTACTCTAGCAAAAAAAAGGATAAGCCCAAGACATTTCCAGGTAAATGGATGCATCATGATACCATACTCTTTGGGGAAATAAAGGAGACACTTGAGTAAATACCACATTGTTTCTTTGGTATGAGATATTTTAAGTGGAAATAAGGACCAAAATGTATAGCAAATATTGTTAAATAGGAAAAAAAAAAAATACACAAAAGGGGAGAGAACAAGGAAGGGGGAGGGGAAAAGTAGAAGAAAAAAAAGCAAAGAATGTAAAAATGAAAAAGCTTTTGTAAATGGGAAAGGGAGAGGAGTGAAGGGAAGGGAGGGAAATGGGGGGAAACAAGTTATATCATGTAGAGGTACAAATTCTCTATGATGAATGTGATCATTATGTATATTTAAATGTACCAATAAAATCTGATTGGAAAAAATGAATCAAAACAATTTTTTAAAAAGAAAACTATCTATTTCTATTAATATTTTTAGATCAAATGGTGCTTAAACTAATCACTTGCGGATCCAAGTCAAGGGTTTGAAAACACTAAGCACTGAATTTTTATATAGTAAAAAGATGTGAACTTCTATAATCCAACTTAGATTAAGACTGAAATTAGAAGGTGGTTTGAGCATAAAATGGTCCGTATCTTAAAAGACAAGGAAGCACACATGCCAATCAGAGGACAACTTTCAGAGCAAAAATAAAGTATCTCTTGAGGATTATAAAACACAGAGCCGTACAATACTAGTCCAACTTCCAGGAAACTTGGTAATCATTCCTGCTCTTACAAACCTCACTGACCATGACTTCCTACCTATACACCATCAGAAAGTGCTGTGGAGCTCTTTCCCATTTGCAAGATGGCAGGTGAAAAAACTGAGAAGCCAGACATTAAAGAGAAGAAACTTGTAGAGGAATTGGCAGATACTCCTGTTCTGCTATGTATTCCAGAAAGGCTTTGTACAAGAGAAAGTACACAGCTGCTAAATCAAAGGTTGAGAAGAAAAAGGAGAAAGTTCTTGCTACGATCACAAAACCAGTCAATGGAGACAAGAATGGAGGTACCTGGGTGGTTAAGCTTTGAAAAATGCCTAGATCATACCCTACTGAAGATGAGCCCCCGAAAGCTCTTGAGGCATGGCAAGAAACCCTTTGGTCAGCATATGTGGAAACTACGTGCTAGCATCGCTTCCAGCACCATCTTGGCCATCCTCACCGGGCGTCACAGAGACAAGTGCATGGTCTTCCTGAAGTAGCTGGCCAGTGGCTTGCTACTTGTGACTGGGCCTCCTAGCCTTAATTGTGTTCCTCTATGAAGAACACACCAGAAATTTGTCATTGCACCTCTACAAAAATTGGTGTCAGCAAAGTGAAAATCCCCAAACACCTCACTGATGCTTCCTTCAAGAGGCAGCAGCTGCAGAAGCCCAGACACCAGGAGAGCAAGATCTCTGACACCGAGAAAGAGGGATACCAGATTTCAGAGCAGTGCAAGATGGATCACAGAGCAATGAACTCACAGATTTTAGCAAAACTCAAAGCTATTCCCCAGCTCCGGGGCTACCTGTGATCTGTTTTTGCTCTGACAAAAGGAATTTATCCTCATAAATTAGTGTTCTAAATTTCTTACTAAAACCCTAATTAAATAACTGACACATTAAAAAAAAAAAAGTGCTGGGGGCTTTGCTGGTTAGCTCAGTTGTTTGAAGTGCAGGTTGGACAAATTTAGTCAGGTACATAATACTGTAGTTCGATTCCCAGTTCCAGAAGCTGCATCAGACCTGTTCTTAAGGCACCTGGAAGTGACACACACACACATACACACACACACACACACACACACACACACACACACACAAAGTGTTGTGGAGCTTTGAAAAGAAAACCATTCTCCTTTTCTTTATATAATGTCTTAGTTATTTTTCTCTTATTGCTGAGATAAAATACCAAAGGCCCAAAGTTAGGGAAGGAAAGACTTATTTAGCTCACAGTTTGTAGAGGTTTCAGCCCATAATCAGCTGGGTCCAAGGGAGGGTGGCATGGCAGCAGTTGAAGGTGGAAGACGACAGCAAAAGCAGCAAGAGCAAAAGGGAGGTGGGAGCAAGCCTCCTTCACTCGCTTCTACTGTATGCAGGCTGTCCTGCCCAGAGCAGCTGTGGCCCTCATATCCATGATCCCAGCACTGGACCATACTCCAATCCCAAACTCTAGAAGCGCCTCCCCACAAAACTGCATGAGGCTCTGGGGGGACATTCTAGGCACAAACCATAACACATAATGAGGTTAACTTGAAGCCATGTAGACTCACCCAAGGCCAGCTGTTCTTCCTGCTGTTTTTAAGCTGTCCCCTGATGAACAAGTGACCCAGGAAGTGACTATGACACACTTGATACCACCCTCCTAACCACAGCAGGGCTTGCTCCAGGGAGGAGCAGTCAAAGGCATGCTGAGGCTTGGTACATCCCACACAGAATCTGAACTACACTGTTTACTTAAATGGTTAAACCAGTCTGTCCAAGCAGGTAAGAGTCAGGAAATTCTACTTTTCCAAACACAAAAATCACAGAATTTGAGATGAAAAAGAACTCTTAGGGATGCTATAACACAACTTTCTCATGTTACACAGGAAGCATCTGGGACCCAACCAAAGGCACTGCCTAGAATCCCAAAGCTGGGAAGAGAGCTGGATTAAAGCTTACATGCAGTGAAGGCACAGGCTACCTCACCTGTCTCCTGGCATCCTTTCCCTCATAGAGGATAAAGATCTCAGAGGAAGTCTGAGGAGCACCACCAGCAATACTGCTCCCCTGGACAAAAGGCTTTGCACCTGTGATGCTAAAACTGTCGCTTTTTAGCCCTGCCATTTCCTAATTAGGGAGACTTTAAGAAAGTGTATCTTTAGACTCCCACGCCACATGGCTCCCGCCAAGGCAGACATCCCGACCTGGCTGCATGCAGATGCTTTCCTAACATTTCTGATCTCATAAAGTCAGCAAATCGAAGCAACTAAGGCTTCAGGGTCTTTATTTGTAAAACAGGGGTGAGGAGCCAACCTTACATAAAGAAGAGTTAATTTAACATATTTTTTCCACAGTGTAAGCTTTAATTTTCAAAAATTTTTCAAAGAGTACAAAATAGTATTAAAACAAAAATTACAAGTGATGAAGAATTTCACTTAACCAAGTAATATGAATTTCACAGTATTTGTTGTAATGCATAGTGATGTCTTCCAGTTATTCACATTATCAGACATATGCATGCAAAATTGGAAGAAAAAAAGACAAATATATTAGAAATTAAGAAGAGAAAAAATTAAAACAGGAGACAAAACAAATAAAGCGTTATCTCCTCCTTTCCACAGACCAGTAGAAATCCAAAACCATCCAGCCCACATACACAGACAAATCTCCCCCACTCCTCCTCCTGTCCCTCTCCTCAACTCAGTAACTCTTTCCTTTTGAGTAAGTTCATTCCCTTTTCCGAGTACCTACTCTTCAGATTCCATTTTCTCTTTCAGGTTCTCACACTAGGGAGGCATTATGATGTTTGCACATGCGGGTCTGATTTATTTCACTTAAGAGTATGGTCTCTAGTTGCATCTACTTACTGACGAAAGTCTCAAATTTATCCTGTTTTATAGCTCAATAATACTCCACTGTGTAAAAATACCACATTTTCTTTATCCATTACTCAGCTGATAGGCATCCGGGTTGTTTCCAAGATTTAGAATGATAAAACTGCACTGCTACAAATATGGTGCACATATATCACTGTGGTATGATGTTTTCAGTTCCTGTGGAAAAATACCTAGGAGGAGAATAGCTGGCTTGAATGGGACCTCCAATCTAGCTTTTTAAGGAATCTCCACTGATTTCCATAGTGGTTGTACTAGTCTGCATTCCCACCAACAGTGTCTAGAAGGGTTCCTTTTTCCCTACAACCCCTCCAACATTTGTTAAAAAATAAATAAAATAAAATAAAATTTAACATACAAAGACCCTGCAGGAGTCAGGTCAGTATCTCTTATAGGTGTCTCCACAAATTCCTGCATCAAAATTGAAAAGAAAACTTAATCAAAAAACAAGTTCCAAGCTGGGAACAGCAGTCTTACATCTGTAGTTTCAGCTACTCAGGAGGCTGACATAGAAGAATTACTTCATCCCAGGAGTTCCAAACCATCCCGGGCATCAAAATGAGACCCTACCTTAAAACAGCAAATCAAATCAAATCCAGGTTCCAAAGCCCTGCCCCAAAGACACTGAGGAAGAAAGTGCAGAGTAGAACATTACATTTCCAACATATGCCCAAGGTTAACGGCTTTCCAGAGTCTTTTACTCCAAATATCTTTTATCCTCATTGTTTGGCCTGTAGCAGATGATTTACAGTGTGTGGGGCCAGCTAAGAGAAGGCACTGAGAGGCGGCATCTACACTACTGGACTTCAAATTTTCTTGACTTTGACCCCAACTTTAATACATTTCAACACATTTCACAGTGCAAATCAATACATGATACAGCATGATGAGCTCTGGTATCTTCCGTTCTCCTCTGGTCCATCGTTCTATACCTGGAGAATGCTACACACTGCTGGGCCACTGAGGTCCCTGGCCACTTCACAGCTGGTTTGTGACTATCTCGGAAAATTCACTGGCATTTAGGGAGTACAAGCTAGTGTGCTCTACCAGCTGGAGTGTTCTGCTTGGGGTGGGGGTAGATAGTGGCTATGCTGAGCAGCCTTGTGGGACTAGGTGGGGCCTTGGTGTGCCCAGCTCAGTGCTGGGAGCAGAAGAAACCAATACCGCAGCCCCAGCTGTCAGCAGCCAAGCAGAATCATACCAGGCAACTGCCTGACATAGCCTCCCTGACCTTCAGACTTGCGATCTTTTTTTCCTTGTATTTACTCTTTTATTTTATTTATTTATTTGTGTGTGTGTGTGTGTGTGTGGCCAGCTCAGCCCACCAGGGGGTGGGGCTGGCTGGCACGTGGTGCTGGGGGATTGAACCACGGTCCCTGTGCTTTGCTAAGCTTGTTCTAAGTAGGTGCTTTAGACCACTGAGCCATCTCACCAGCCCCTCCTTGTATTTACTCTTATTTATTATTTCAATACCAACTTTGTGGTCCAGCTAAGTCTCAAAACCCTGAATGGTAAGTACAGGCAAGTTTTGCAAATTAAATGACACCAGATCCCTGAAACAGTGTTTCTTCTATGGTATTAATACCAGCCTTCTCTGTGGGCCATTATGGCTTCATAATAAAATTAAGAAAATCACTTTAACAATCACTAGACACTTACTCAGGTTAGGCAACATCATCAGCTCTTCATACAGACAACTCACTGAATCATCCCAACAAGGATCACAGGAAGTCAGTTACCACCTGCAGCACAGACAGGTCGAGGACCTGCTCAGGTTCACACAGCAGCAACTGACAGCCATGTCTCCAACCTAGGGGGACTGAATCGATCTTCCTTGCCCTCTGCATGCTGAGCACGCTAAGTGAGGGCCATTTATTTCTTTGTTGACTCTTCTGCTTATTAGAATAAAAATATATTTACCTTTGCATGTATAACCAACTAAAAGGCCCAAATGCCATTTATTAAAATATATTCTGTACCCTTTCATGGTTTTTTGAAGCTGACAACTGTGGGCCGACATGACAACTTGTATCCTTGGTCTTACTGGTTTTCAGAAGTCACAATTTAAAATCCAACCTACTTTAAGAATGTAAATGAGGCCCTCTCCCCTTTCACACACAAATTGTAATTATATTAAAAGCCAGCTGATTAAATATAACTTGATTTCCCTATTAAAAAACTAGAATCTACTCTCCAAAGATGATCATTTAAATGCTCGATTTCAAATGCATGTTGTCCTTTAAATATTTCCTCAAACTGTAGACTTTCATGGTATCTAATATGCTGGTAATGTAACAGACAGGCATTTTCCCACTGCCTTTTATAGCACACTGTCATGACTGCATCACTCTGGGAGTGACTGCTCATGCAGCCCTGCCAGTGCCATGGCAAAGCATGCCAGGAGCTCAGTGACAGTGCCCTCAAGGTGTCCACTAGCGCTGCCCCCACTTTGAGAATAATGCCTACATTTAAATAGCTGCTCACAGCTTACTACTGCCATTTTTCACTAATTTAGTCAAGTGTGCCCTTGTCATCTTTGAGGAAAGACAGTTCTCTTACTCTAACAACTACATGTGTCTGCGAATGAGCACATACAGTACAATTGACATGGGCTAGCTGGAGAAAGCACAGGAACCTGATCCAACTTGGCTTCCGCACATTCTACACCTGGGCTTCTGGGAAAGGGAGGTGGGAAAGAACAAGGAAAGTGATGTGGACATTTAAGCAGAACAGCACTCACACTCCCAAGGACTAGACGTTCCATGACTGATGGTAAAAACCATAACCACAAAGGGGGGCCAGAGATGTAGAGATGGAAATTCCTTCCCATGACCTCTCCAGGCAGTTACGTGAGGGCCCACAGTGGCTCTCAGGACACTCTGGACTCTGCTTTGTTTGGTTTAATTTCATTCCTGCCTCTGGGTGTTTCTACATCACCAGAAAACTCTGATACCCTGGCAAAACACAGAAGCAATTCACGAGCTGGTTCTCTGCTCACAGGTCCAGACCCCTTGGTCTATACAGTCCTATTCCACAAGATACTTTTTTTTTTTTTTTTTTTTTTTTTTTGTGGCTGGCTCAGCCCACCCTGGGGGCGGGGCCGGCACTGCACATGGTGCTAGGGATCAAACTGCTGTCTCTGCACGCTTGCCTATGCTTGCCTATGCTTGCCTACACAGGTGCTTTAGACCGCTGAGCTACCTCACTACCCCACCCCCCACACACTTCGGCTTGCTGCCACAGTTCCCAGGAGCAGCGGCAGAGCAGGTAAGAAACACCTGGGTCAGGCCTCTGATTTGGATGCCAGTGCCCCTTTCTAGCCATATACCACTTAATGGCTACTCACCCCACAAAGTTGTAAGGATTCAACAAAGCAGGCCAGAGGTAAAAGAGAAAAAGAACAAATGTATTTACCAAGTTTAGGACTTTGTGTGGTAGTTTCTCTCAAATCACCAAATCATTTTAAAAGACAAACATGTCTTTACTAGACTGCTTTCATACCAAAGCCAAGTGGAATTATACAAGCAATAATAATACGACATCCAAGGTATGACTCAAATCCACTCTGCAGATGCATACATTATGCACAGAATAAGACACCCTGGTGTTAGTAATATGAAGAGTTGTTTCTAGGAAACAGTCAATGCTCCCAAGACCATTGATTGCACTCTCTCTGAGTGGCTGGGGACTCAACACCAACTCCAACAGCTCAAAAAAGGTGACTCAAAAGGGAAAAAAAAAAGAATCATGTTGTTATTTGATACACCACTTCTTTTTTCAAATAAGCATTAAGTAAATGCATAGGCAAAATGAACAACAGCTAGTAAACATGAACTCTGTGATTGGCTCTGGACAAATACAACTTTGGTGGCACATATTTGCAAACTTCTTAAGAGAAAGCAAAGTCTGGATAAATTCCAGAGTTCAACAAGATTGGAGGGCTGGTGTTGTGGCAATGAGCAGAAGGAGGGTTGTTTGTGCAAGCCTGCTACAATCATGGGAAGGAAGTCCTAGTTACAATCCAGACACATCCTTTGGTGAAGTTTTGTTATGGGCCAATCTTACACGGAGTATCTCAGGAATCCTCAGGATAACTAACACTAGGCACCAAACCTCCTTATTTTTATTAATTCACAGGTAACAAAGGTGAAGCATGGAGGAGGCACCTGCCCAAGATCCAGCACCCATGGGCAAAAGCATTGGGACTCAAACCTGACTCAAGAAACTCAACATAGCCAACTCACAAAACTTGGTTCTAATCTCAAAACTCAACTCTATTTAGACAGAAGACCTGTCATTCTCAATTTCTACACATACTCTGGAGTAAAACTTAATTCATGCCATCAGTGAAACTTCAAATCAAGATTTATACACACAAAATTATAAACTTCATGGCCTCCTCAGATCTTTGGCTTAAAGACATGTGAGTAATGATTTAGTATAAATTCAATTTATGGATGGAAAACCAAAGTTCAGAGAAACTGAAAAATGTTCTCATGATCACATACCTCAAAAAAACAAAGTCCAAATGAAACCTCCAGGGTTGAGAAGGTCAAGTTTTCATCTCTAGTTAAATCGCAATACAATGTAATCTGCTTCCCTATCACAATCAAGAGTTGTTACTATATACCAAGAAGCAGTAACAATGTGTAGTTGTGTATCACAAGCTCACTACAGAGGAATGTTCATAAATGAAATACCATAGAAACAATTGCCACAATTCCGCAGTATAAACAAGATTCATACTTTCCACTTAAATTTGGTACGGTATTTGTAAACTAAAAATATATATATTAAGAAAACTTGGATTCCAAAATTAAAAGCCAAACTCCAAATCACTTTCTTGAAAGTAAATGTAAAAAAAAATTAGACTATTTATCTTGTTTCTTAATTCTTATCACTAAGCTGCGCTTCCTAGCTTCTTTTTAAATGACATATGGTAAAAACTGATGGGTGTGCACCCACGCAACAGTCCACTGGGCCATCATGGCGGCAGGTCCACATGGCAGGGTCCCTACACCAGTAATGAGCAGCTCCTAGACTGAGTCCCATCTGGTTAACCTCGACCTTCCTCTTTTGTTTTTCACGGCCCCACCATCACCAAGCCTTCACCAATCAGTAACTTACCACCCACATAAACTCTACCTCTAGTCCAGCCCAACAAACAGTCCCCTCCCTGTCTGCTCCGCAAGGGACCTTGCTTCTCTTCAGCAGCTCTCCCAAAGAATTTCTTTACTTCTCTCCAGCTTGTCTTTTGTGCCAGAAGGAGGAACCTTATAAAAACCAAATGTATAAAAAGTGAATTTTCATCTAAATAAATTTCCAATCATTTAATTTCCTTCCTCTGAATCAAATTTGTTTTAAATGGTATCTCATTTAAACCCAATGAGCAAAAACCAAATGATTTAAGAAAGGACATATTTCATTACCTAAGTTATTCCCTACACTTTGATCAGAAAGAAACAAAACATATCCTTGTCTATACACATACACTGACGGATGTCACAGACAAATCAATGAAGTCCTATGTAACAACACTCAGTTTAAATTATCCATTAAAAAATTAGATGAGAGGCCAGGGAGAGCTCAGCAATGCAAGCATCTGCCTGGCAAGCACAAGGCCCTGAGTTCCATCCCTGACCAAAAAAAAAAGCAGATGAAATAAAGTCAAGAGAACATCAAGGGCTGGAGAGATGGCTCAGTGGTCTAAAGCACCTACTTAGAACAAGATTGGCAAGGCATCAGGGACCGCGGTTCGATCCCCCAGCACCACATGCC
>NW_004524783.1:3807402-3825410 GCF_000260255.1 Octodon degus
AAAAAAAAAAAGAGAACATCAATTTTTATTTTGTAATGTTAAAGATTTTCCTCCCTTCAGCTGTATTCTCTCTCAAACTTCCTGGTGAGCAGAGTTTTTTCCCCCACTCTAACTTTTGTAAAACTGATATTGGTCACATTAAACTTTATTTCAATACTGAGATTTCCCTGTGACAAAACAAGAGATAAAGAATCAGCCACGGAGAGCCAGTGAGATAGCTGAGCCGTCTAAAGGTCCAAGGTACCTACTTAGGCAAGCTTAGGCAGGTGCAGGGGACCATGACTTGATGCTAGCATCACATGCCTTGCCAGCCCTGCCCTCAGAGTAGACTGAGCTGGCAAAAAAAACCAAAAAAGAATCAGTCCGGGAGCAAGGCACTCGCACAGCCTTAGTGCCATAGGCTCAGGCTCACACATTCCACAGAGGCCCTCCCTAAGCCCTAGATAACACCCTTTTCCTTTGAGGGTGTGGGGACACAACCTGTCTCCAGTGTGAACACCACAGTGTACTATCAGTCAAATTAGCAGAGGACAACTAACATCAAGGCATTTCTAGTGTCCACTCTGGCCAGTTCACTCAGCTCTCTTAGGCTTCTACCCATATGTAATTTAAGAGCAAGGAACCTGGCAGTCTATAGGAAAAGCACACTTATGGCTCCAGCCCACTTTGTCTATGTGATCACTCATTACTAGTTGGATTAAATAATTTTTTTTAAAAACTAAGTCGGTTAAAGTAAACTCAGCAGGACACACACGAGGGGATTAAAAAAAGAATTAAGATATGTTATATACATGAACAAACTCCCTATAGTGAACATACTCATTGTTTTGCAGACATATATTGATTCAAAAATGATTTTTTAAAAAGGCATTAAATATTATTCTTCCCTTCTATTCACAGGATTCTGGACTGTACTTTAACAGTCTGTTTCTCACTGTCAGTCTGAGATGGGCCAGTGCTGAGACTTTTTGTGGAGTGTTAAATCCTGGACAGGAGCTCTTCACTGTCTTACTTGCATAAACCCTAGTATGCCGCTTTCCATACTCATCTTAAGCACCTTCTGCCAAATAAAATTAAGAGCAGTACATTCACGTCTAGAAAACCTTCCCTGCCTATCTATTGTCTTCCATGCTTATTTTGGTAGCTTATTTAAGTCTCCCCAAGTCAGATGAACTTTTAAGGAAACACATTTTCCCTACTCATGTCTTTTTCTATGCATTTACTACAAGGTCTACAGGATCTCACTACACAAGCTGGACTCATAGTGATCCTCCTGTTTTCAGCTTCCCAAGTGCTGGGATTATGGCATGCGCCACCAGCCTGGTTTCAGCTGCTGTCTCAGCATGCCCCGGGGGGCAGGGCCAGCACAGCAGGCTGGGGATGGAACCCTGGTGCCTGCACCTGCCTACGCAGGCTCTGCTCATATCTTAAAACATTTCTTTTTTTTTTTTTTTTTTTTAAGTGAAGTTTTTTTTTTTTTATTTATTACATTTATTTATTGTGTGTGTGTGTGGCCAGCTCAGCCCACCAGGGGGCGGGTCTGGCTGGCATGTGGTGCTGGGGATCGAACCGCGGTCCCTGTGCTTTGCCAAGCTTGTTTCAAGTAGGTGCTTTAGACCACTGAGCCATCTCTCCAGCCCCCATCTTAAAACATTTCGATAATATTTATGAACATTATACATTGAAGGTAAAAATACACAGTGCAAGTGAGTTTGCAGAAAAGCACAGCTAGTCATCGGAGTGCACAGCATCGGACTGCGGGACTCACGCGTCCAGCCCCGCGACTAGCAGCGCTCTCCTGCCACTAGCCAGAGCTAATTAGCAGGTTAATGGAGTTTTTTTAAAGAGAGATGGAACAGAAAGGGGGAGGAGAAAAGGGAGAAGGAGACACATTTTGTCTTCTTCCTTCATTCCACCTAAAATCCAAGTGACCTGTAGACACAGAACAGCCCTGTCTGACCAGCAGCCTTATCAGGGTGTGCAAGTTAACGTGCACAAAACACACAGACTTCTAGGAGGAAGGAACACATTGCGTCTGCTCTGAATGCTCCTAATCCATCTCTTCAGTGCTGTCCAATGGAAATCAAATGCTTCACAGGCCATGAGCACGAACTCCTAATCAGTACCTGAGGCAACGGCTCTAAACACTGTCATTCATTACACATTATTTTCTTCACTCAAACACAGAGAATACAGCTTCGCCAGTGATCTGAGACGTGCATGGCTGCTGCTGTTCAGCCTGTGGTGTCTGCAGCTAGCAGGGTGTTTCACAAAAACTTCCCAAAATTTAAATGAGAGAGTGGGCCAGAAAATAGCCAGTACAAATACAGTACCAACGTGTCATGAGAAACATTTTCTTAAAAGCTGCGCCAAATAAAATGCAAGCACACTGATGTAACCTTTAAAGTAAAGCAATGAGGATCAAATCCCACATTCCTGGCTACAAGTAGGAGACCTGCTCAGTGGCTTTGCTGTCTGGGGAAGGAAAATTAGCTCCTTTTTCATCAATGCCAATAATTCTTGCTTTCTACCTATCCCGACTCTTCGTCAGACTACTCCTATGATTTTTATTGGCCCACTCTCTCATTTAAATTTGGGAAGTTTTTGTGAAACACCTTGCTTGCTGCAGACACCACAGGCTGAACGGCAGCAGCCATGCACATGTCTCAGCACGTATGTGGATCTGGAGAGAGGAAAACATACTCATCTTCATGTTCCCAAACTGTGGACACAAACTCTGGAAAATAGTTGGCTGTCCTTCAAAGTGAAGGAAGGAGGCCAAACCAAGGGGCAGGTCAGTTGGTATGTTTCTTAAAGGAATTTTTAAAAGGAATGTCATCTTTATATTTAAAAGTGATAGGGGGCTGGTGAGATGGCTCAGTGGTCTAAAGCACCTACTTAGAACAAGCTTAGCAAAGGACAGGGACCGCGGATCAATACCCCAGCACCACATGCCAGCCAGCCCCACCCCCTGGTGGGCTGAGCTGGCCACACATACACACACACACACACACACACACACGCGCGCGCGCGTGCGTAAATAAATAAAATTTTAAAAAATAAAATAAATAAAAGTGATATATGGCCACATTGAAATACGAAGATTTTAACAAATAAAGCGTTTGAAGCAAGCAATTCAAAACTGCTATTTTTGGGGGCTGGCCAGATAGCTCATAGGATTAAAGATCTGCTTAGGCAGACGCAGGAACCAGGTTCTATCTCAGCATACCATGCCAGCCCCACCCCAGGAGTGCACTGAGACAGCCTCGGAGACCAGGAGTAGTGGTGCATGCCTGTAATCCTAGCGCTTGGGAGGCAGAAAACAGGAGGATAACTACTCATCCTATCTGTGTAGTAAAACCCTGTAGACCCTGTACTAAAATACATTTTAAAAAAAATTTTTTTTTTTGTAAAAACCTCTGCTATTTTCAAATACTTAAAATTTGAAGGGGCAGAGATTTAGCTCAGTGGCATAGCACCTGCCTGGCAAGCTTGAGGTCTTCAGTTTGAATCTTGGTACCCCTGCAAAATATTTTAATATTGTATAATGTAACTATCATTCTTTCATCCAGAAAATCAGTTTGGTCCTCCTATAAGTAATTGATTTTCATGTTTAAATATCCTATTTCATGTTTAATACTGGACTGATAAGAATACATCTGAAGGAATAAAGATTTTTATTAATTAGGTTAATTCTTAGCCCTTTTCTCAAGAATCAAGGACAACACTGTTCAGATCAGACTGTTTCTTACAGAAATAAGATTTCAATATTAAAAATCTCTTTCACAGAGAGAAAGATACCAAAAGCACCTTTGTGTGTTTGTGATAATTCCATTTTTATTTGCAAGTATCATGTACTAGTGTCTTGTACCATCTGCCATTAAACACACTTCACCTATCATTCAACAAGTAATAAACTGAAAGAGAACCTTTTAATTCAAAAAGCCTTCTCAAAATAAAGCTGATACTACTCCAATCCACTTAGGATGCAGTCAGGTGAGGCAGTGGCAGAGTCACCTGAGGCCTGAGGGAAAACAGGTGTAGAGATACTGGCAGGAGCCCTAGAGTACAGAGAAGTACTTGGTGGCTGAGTGGGGTGGGCCACCAGTTCACCCACCAATCAACATTCTTGAGTGCAGAAACCTACCTGGTCCTCAGAAATCTGCCTGTTGCACCCTAAAGGAACAAAAGTCTGTCCTCACATTCTACCTCCAAATCTACCCTTTCTGCGCAGTCTTAGAAACAACCTCTTGACCGCTGCATGCAGATTGAGAAATGTTCACACACCAAGTGACATAACCAAGTGTGCACAAGAACATTTTATATATATGTCTATATATCTAGCTAATAAATGTTGTAATATTTTACACTTTGAGGCATATATGACAAAATATTTCTTGGCTTATATTTTAATTACTGCATAAGTATGCTCTGTTACAGATTAATTTAAGGCAGGGTCAAGTGTACATCAGTGACCGATCATGTTATTAGTGATAGTCACTTCAGAAGATGAGCTTTATACAGGTATGTTTATAAATAGATCTAAAATATTCATTATTCCTATTAAGCATTTTGAAGGCCCAAAACACTACTTGTTAATGGCTGAACTCTCATCAAATCTCTGAGATGATGGTCCTTTGAGAAACTTATCTCTGCCTTTTCGTCTTCTGAAGAAATGATTTTGTCAGGTATTAAAAATAACAACTACAACTAGCAGTTCTCATTGGCAAGTTAGAAGATATGTGACACCCCACCCCAACCCCAGTTATAAGTAATCCTCACCCCACCCCCACCCCCAGTTATAAGTAATCCTCAAAAGCTCTGCCTACTGCCTCAGTGACATGGTTATAGGTGGCCATGAGTAAACTTAAGGGAATACAACCAAATTTTTGATTTATTTTTTCAGGTGCCCGGCACAACAAACAGGCAAAAGTAAAAAGGGGAAGGGGTTTTATTATCTTTGAAGATGGAAAGAATGTGGGGAAGATGAGAAATTGTCTGGATTGAAACAAAAGGAGGCTGAGGCTTTTGTGGCCTTTTGTCAGGGGTGGAATTTGAAGGGGACATTTAGATACACCCTAGGGAGCTGAGCGAAGGTCTTCCTTGAGGCAGCGGGCAGGATGAAAGGAAACTGCACCCTGAGCTGAGTTGGAGAAGAAGAGGGGAGGTAGTCGTGGGAAGATGGGCTTTTGTTTTAAGGGCTTCAGCCATATTAGATGACCACCATGATGATTTAACAATTTATACTAGGGTCAGAACCTATCAGTTTTGACCTATGAGCTCAGGGCAGATTCACAAAGACAAGAGCTGGGAGGATGAGAAAAAGAGTTCAAAAGATGGGAAAAAAGAAAGGAAGAACGGGGGTCACTGAAAGGACAAAATAAGCAAGGATAGACTGCTGTATGCACCAGGGTGAACAACAGAAGTGATAACTATGATTCCTGTAGAAATTAAAATATAACCAGTTTTTCTTTTTCTTTTGTGGATTTCCTCCAAGCAATCATAAAATAAAAATGTTTAACACTCTCACAATAAGATCATAATTCATGCTTTGCTTCTGGCTGGTTCTGAAAAACCAGTGACATATGTATGGCGGTCCTATTGGGCAGCATGAGATGATACCCTTGATTCAAACCAGTGAGAGTGTGTTACAGGGGGCTGAAATGGGGACTCGGAAGAAATGAATACTAAGAAAAAAAACCCAAAACTTCCTTTCAGCTATCTCCAAAGATCTGAAAAGATCCCTGAGTAGGTTCTGGTAAATGCCTGTGGAAGTAAAAGGACACCTACACAGCAAAAAGAAAAGCCTACCACAGGCCACCAGGCTACAAACAGAGTGCCTCCCATACTGCAGGGGAAAGCAGGACCCGCCTAGCTTGGCTCAATTCATTCCATTACCTCAGTGGCCTCAGCCAACCCACAGCCTCCTAAAGTCTGTTGCTAAGTGTGCCTATCAATGAGGAAGTTACCAACTACTATTCTCAGCAGTGAGGTAAGATTTTGCTATTGCATGCTTTAAACTTTCCACATAGAACCTCCCTCTTCATCTAACTTCTAATTTTTCTTTAGAACTCCATCTTACCATCCTGCTCCTCCAATCTGACTCAGTGTCCAGCTCTACCCCTTGCTTGTCTTGCTTCCCCATACCTGTGCATCCTACCTGGCTGCAACCACCTAGCCCCTGACTGGGTTCTTTCCCCAATCTGGGACTCTCACAGCACCACTGACTACCAGGTCCATGCTGCTGTGGGTGCTGGGCCCATGCATAAGATGCTCTGTCAGGGAGAATCCTCCCTAGGGATACAGCAACACCCTCTCCCTCCTTGTCATTTCCACTGCAGAAGCAATACCCAGGCTTTCCCACTCTAAGCGCTCAGAGTAGGCATTTTGTTAAAATTTTAAGAGTATGTTTTAAAGTGCTTTTCAACAAAAATTAGGTCTGCTGCATAACTTTTCAAACAATATACTGTTTTACTAGACTGTGGAATTCAACTGAAACATGGTTCAGGAGGCAGAGCAAGGGTGTCTGCTATGGGATGGACCATAGCAGCTGACCAACAGTGAACTGCTAGTCTGACCCATTATGGTACGTACAATGGAAAGTAAGCAATCCTCATAAAATAACTGCAGCACACTAAAATATTTACAGAAGAAACTACATAATGAGAAGGACTTTGTTAAAGTCATTCAGGGGGTGGAGAATAGATACAAAACCTGACCAGTCCAGAAGTAACAGTTGCTGAAGCTCCGTGAAAGGAACACGGGATATTACCAGTTCTCTCCACTTGAAGGCGTTTCTAAAATATTCCCAACATAAAAATTAAGAAATGATGGCAAAGAAAGTCAGGCATGGTGGCACACCACAAGCGTGCAATACCAGCACTAGGGAGGCTGAGGTAGAAGGACTGCTGCAAATTTAAGGCCAGCCTGGGCTACACAGCAGGAAGACACTGCCTCAAAACAAAACAAAAGATTGCAAAGAAGAAATCAGTGAGAGGATAAAACTTCTTAATGAATAAAAACAACTGATAGTATAAATGAAACAAAGTAGCATTCATCTTAAAATATTTTTGAAATCACAGAACAGATAATTTGGGCAATCATTATCTTTGATTTTGCTCTTTACAAATCTTGATTTATAACTCTTAACATTTTGACTATTCTTTTAAGATATATTAACCATCGATGTTCTCTAATTATTTTGCTATGAAATGTTGTTTTCATTTTAAAAGTTGAAATAAAAAAAGAAATGAATGCAAATATAAGCCTGACATAAAAGATGTTCAAGGTGTTCTTTACAACAACTTTGAGGTGATATTCAGAAGTATAATTTACATACTGTAAATGTCACTCATTTGAGCAGACAATGCTGGGGCTCCAATATGGGAAGGTGGCCCCTTGTCTGCCAGTCACCTGCCAACACCAGGCCTTAGTTTTCTCTTCTGAAAAACATGCAAATGGCCAAGGGCTTTGGAAATTGCACACTGTCAGATAAATTTTGACAGCATTACTTAAAAAATGTTTGCTGAGTTTTACTTAATTTATCCCTAGGCAAACTGCATCACAATCTAGATTTAGAATACTTGTGTTAAAAGCAAACCTTTATACAAAATAAACTCAGCAAGGAGCGATGAGTGTACCACCCACAGGGCCTCGTTCAGCTCCACTTGCCAATTTATGGACCAAGAATGTCGTGAGCCATAGCGTGGTTAGTTACAGCTGACCACTTGTTTTACTTGAGCATAATGGAGCTGGCTGCCTGTCACTGACTAAAGCTTGTCTGCTGTGAATAAGACTGAGCTCTCTGCTACAAAGTCTACTTCTGAACTGGGCTTGCAGTTGGCTGCAAGTACTAAGTTAGGCTACAGTTTTTACGCAAGGACTGAAAGCACAAAGGCACACTCAAAACAAATATAGTTTAACACCTGGATCACTCCAAAATGTTCCCTGGTTTCTCTCTACAATCAATCCTCTCTCTCGCCTATAGCCTAAAGTAATCGATGATCTGCTTTTGTCTCTCTAGTTTGGCCTTTTCCAGAAATTTCATGTAAACAGAATTGTGAAACATATTATCTTGGTCTGGTTTCTTTCCCTTAGTAAAATATTGAGGCTTATTCAGATTGGATGAGTCAGTGTACTCCTTATTTCTGCATAGTAATTAACTATATAGCTAGAATACTCCACACTTTGCTTATCCATTTCAGTTGGGCTGTTAATGCTTCCTTTTCACCTGTGAAGAATAATGCCACTAGCCACTTATATGAAGGTCCTTGTATCAACCAAAGTTTTCATTTTTCTTGAAGCAGGTATCTAGCATAGAATTGTTGGTTCGTTCATCTTCAGTGTTTGCCAGAGTGACTGCAATTTTGTTCTCACCAGCAATTTATGGCTTTCCAGTTTGTCATCATCCTCACCAATACTTGTCACTGCCAATCTTTTTTTTTACCATATCCATTATAAGAAGTAGCCAGTAGTACTTCACCATGGCTTAAATTTGTACTTTCTAGTAATCGATGAAACAAACATTTTTTGATGTACTTATTTGCCCTCCCTCCAGCATCGGCTCTGTTGCATGTCTACTAAGCTCTTGTGTTCTTTTATTTTTATCTGTTTTCGGATTATTCAGTTGTAAAAGTTTTTCATATAATCTTTATATAAATCCTTATTGATATGAGTTACATATCATATTTTCTCCTGATCTGTGACTATTTTCCTTTTTTTAATGGCATAATTTTAAAACTAAACTTTAAAATTTTTGATATATATAGTATATTAACTTTTTCATTTTTTTTATTTTTATTTTTTAAATTTTATTTATTTATATGTGTGTGTGTGTGTGTGTATATATAGTATATTAACTTTTTCATTTTTTTTATTTTTATTTTTTAAATTTTATTTATTTATGTGTGTGTGTGTGTGTGTGTGTGGCCAGCTCAGCCCACCAGGGGGCGGGGCTGGCTGGCATGTGGTGCTGGGGGATTGAACCGCAGTCCCTGTGTTTGCTAAGCTTGTTCTAAGTAGGTGCTTTAGATCACTGAGCCATCTCACCAGCCCCTAACTTTTTCATTTGTCGTTCACACTACTTGCAACTTTTTATTTATTCATTTGTTTTTCTAAAACAAGGCCTCACTATGTAACGCAGGCCATCAAACTCACTAGATAGTCCGGGCTGGCCATGAACTGGTGATCATTCTGCCTCCTCTCAAGTGCCAGGATTGTGGGCTTGTGCCACCACATCTACCTTGCTTTTTATCTAATAAATCTTTGTTGAAGCTAACAGTGGTCTTTGAAGCAAGGTCACAAAGACATCCTTTCTCCCATAAGTTCTATACTTTTACATTTAGGCTTATATTCCATTTCTACAGCATGCTCCTTGATGGAGGAGAAAACTGGTATTAAAACTATACTGCAAAATGGTATCTTGAAAAATATGCAAAAAGAATACATATGCTTGTATGTGGCTATATGTATACATGCTAACAGAGGAGTCTAACTGGACACACACCAAAACAGCAGATAGGTGCTTCTATTCTAGGGAGTTTTACCTTTTTCTTTTTTCAAGGACATGGGAATAAAGTAGCTTTAAGGTGCTTTAGAGCTGAAAGGAGGGCAGGGGAAGAAAAAATAAGGTGCTTTAGAGAAACTATTTTCCATCTTACCCAATGATTATGTACTTAGTCCTGAACAAGAAGACACCATTAAAACGGAATGACAAATCTCAGGAGCATGGCAGCAAACTGTCAGGTTCCATGAAGTGAGAAGAAAAGGCATGATGTTAGAGAAAGGAGCTACGAGAACCTAGTACAGTGGCATGGAAAAAAGAGTTGAGCTAAATTGCTGAGGATAAGAAACATCTGGGCAATCTGGCTGCATAATGAGTTCCTAAAATGCAAAATTTTTAAGAATAAAGTATGAATCTGGTTGAATTTATATACAACATTTAGTTTTTTAAAAAAGATTTTCCCCCTCCAAGGAAAACACTTGAAGAGGAAAACCTGGGATGATCTGGGATACTAATAAGTCTCATATGTTGTGTTTTTAACACAGTGGCTAGTTAATAAAAATTAGTAAATTACTATGGAGCAATTTATTATTGAAGATTATTATTATTATTGAAGATTCCTGATTATACCAGGGGCATTTATCCCTCTGATTTTGGCCAATGAACTTCAGATACAAGCTAGATCTTCTCTCTGAACCAAAGGTTACTTCAAATGCTAAGGAACTAATGTTTACTGGGTGAGCATCTTTGAATGGAACAGTAAGCTGCCTCATTACACTGATGAATTTTTAATTCATGTTTCTCCAGATCACGTGCTCTATTTTCTAAAGAAATCACCAATCCACAAAAGAAACAGCCGAGGGGCCCACAAAGGGAAAGCGCTCTGTCACCTCCCTTTGGATCAGAATACTTCCTGCAGCTGCAGCTGACATAAGGAGGTTCTCTGGATTTTTCTGGTGAGAGTCAGATTATTTAGGACCAAAAAATGTTGCAGCCTCCTTAATCCCTGGGCACTTTCTTTTGCACCAAAAATGTTGGCATCTGTTTCTACTGTAGTCAAAATTAAATACAGAGAGCAGGAAAAAATTTAAAAGTGAAAAACTTGAGTAAGAGGTGACACCATGCTCCCTAGATTTTTCCAAGTTTGATAAATATCCATGATAAATATTATTAATAAAATGTATATAATGCTTATGTGGTAGAAGATCATGGAATACTAGAACAAAAGTATGAGTGAATGTTGTCATCTCCATTGTACAGGAAAAAACAGGCAAAGAGAAGGGAAGGACCTTGCCCAAGTCAAAACCATTACTGTAATCCGGTATAACCTTACGTCAATTCTTCTAAGTGACAACGTTATAACCATTAACCTGACTTTATAGTTGAAAATCTGAATAGGGTGGGGGTGGGAGGTGGGGAAGGGTAGTGTCTGGAGATTGAACTCAGGGCTTTTGTGCTGAGCTATATCCATAATCCCACAATCCTTTCTTTTCTTTCTTTTTAATACTGAGACAAGGCCTCACTAAGTCCCTAGATTGTATAGGCTGGGCTGGACCTCACTATCTTTCTGCTTCAACCTTTCAAGGCTCTGGGATTATAGGTGTGCACTACCAAACCCAACTTAGATGGTTTTTTGTGGGAGACAGGTCTTCAGGATTTCACAGGATGAAACACCAGTCTTGTTCAGACAACCTCTTGCCGAAATCCTGTGTTTGAAACAACCACATTAGCATTGATTTGTCTAAATCTCTCCTTAATCTACTTATTTTTTCACTGTACTTAAGCACCTCTTTCTCTAAAATGAGCAGCCCTAGAACTGATCATTACAGTCCATCCACTGCAGTAAGTGGGCTTACAGGCCCATTTATGACTCTGTGTCATGACCATAAAGGCCTAGACTAGCCACAGAAGAGGAGCCAAGACATACCCTGCGGTGCCCACAGCCCAAGAGAAAAGTGGCCCCCTTCCTCTCTGGCACCCCATGAAGCTGGCAACGGAGAAGGTGGCTCCCCTTGTGCTTCTCACTCCTCTTCAGAATCACCTGTGGGGAGAAGACAGCCGCATGTCTTCAAAATCAGTATTTTTGAAGGAGAAATGCCCGTAGCAGCACATCCACACATGACACTTAATTTAGCTCTAAACAACACACACAATTCGAAACAAGCATCTTTCAAGAAATAAAATGGCTGAGTAGCTTAAAACAAAAACAAAAATCTATGGCTACTGAAAGATCCAAAAATTCTTATCAAGGTCTGCAAATATCCAGTTGAGGTCCTGAGACTGTAATTCTCCCTATACATGTTTTATTTCAAAGTACCAGGCACTTTCTGGGGCCTAATATAGTAATAGCACAACAATAAATACAAAGCAAAACCAGTTTGGTGTGGGATCAACAAGAGCTCACTCCCTTGCTGAACTTTATACAACATTGCCATTTGAGCGTCTCTAAACAAGCCACACTGCACCTCCCAGCTTCCCGGCTGCCAGAGAAGAGCCAAGCTTCACAGAGCAGCAGAGGCCCCTCCTGGGGATAGGACATGCCTCTCCCTGGGAAAGGTCATTAAGGTGCATATGAGCTCAGTTCACACACTGACAATGCTAAGTGTCACTCTGGACAGTGCACAAACAAAAATGCCTAAAGTCTGGCTTCTTAGAAATGACTCCTTTTTATTCTAAGAACATAAAAGGGTAATTAAATTTTTTTTTATTTTATGTATTTGGTACAGGGTCTCACTGTGCAGCTCGGACTCCAATGACCCTCCTGTTTTCAGCCTCCGCACTGCTGGGATTACAGGAGTGCGCCACCATGCCCAGACTTGGTCACCAGCTCAGCACGCCCCTGGAGCAGGGCCAGTGCAGCATGTGGGACCAGGATTGAACCCTGGTCCCTGTGCTTGCCAAAGCAGACACTTAGTCCGCTGAGCTATCTCTCCAGCCCAAAAGGGTAATTTAATAAAGCTTACAGATAAACATAAGATATTTGTCTTAATCCATTTATTCTATTAAGTATGAAACCAGAAATATGTGACTGATCTCACCTTCCTATCTGATTAGGAAAGATACTGTGTTTGCAAGTCTTTTGTAGTCTTTGCAGGGAAAGTGTTTCTGGAAACAGGAATGAAATGGGTTTGTTCGTTTGTTCCTATTTGTTTTTTGTAAAGATACCACTACAAATACTCTGGCTTAGTAATCACCGAGATTTTAGGATGCTGCAATCTTATTCCAACACACATCACAGGACTGCTGCCAGGACAAAGCCATCTGGAACCTCTTTTCAAATTGCCTATACAGGCCTGCAGCACATTCTCTGGAAGACCTTTCAGTAAAGACCTATTAGTAAAGATCTAATAGTAAACCACTATTCTTTTGAAAACAGATGACTTGAGAAACAAGCAAATTATTCTGAGCCATCTATAGAATAGAATAATCCAATGTTGTCATTTCATTCTTTTTAAAGTTCGGAATATGCCTGGTATATCAGCTATCTAATTACTGCACAACAACTACTCCAAACAGTGACTCAAAAATCATCGACAACTTACAATTTCTCATGCACTATGGAATGACAGAATGGCCCTGAAAAATAAATAAAAGCTATAAATGAAGATTACAATGAAGATAATGAAGATATTGGTCATCACAACAGGAGGAGTTATACTGAAAATTATTTCACCTTCTGGATGATACAGGCCCTCAGAATTGCCTGAAAATGTTGGGCTGCGTATATGCTACTTTCACCACTTTTGCTCAGAGCAAAGTAAACGCAATGCCATTCAGGTCTACCTGTATTTTTGGACCAAGATTTTCAATCATTTCTGTGCTTTTGTTTTTACCTAAAGTAGGTAGTAGGCCTTGGGATCTGCATACAACTTATATTTAATATTTAACTTATATTTAAGAAAAATATTCAATAGCTAATAAACATTTAATAGTTAATAAATAAGCACAATTTAATTCCAAGTTAGTCTGACTAAATGTGATCATTTCTTAAAATAACTCTCCCCTTTATGTGAATATGGCATTATCTCAGGCTACAACTCTTCTAACCCACCAGAAAAATTCTATATTCAGAATCCAAAAATGTTCTTTAAAACTAGAGCTTATCAATGTGTTAATTATTGAAACTGTCCTACCAATTTGATTTGAAACTATCTCATTGCTATTTATCAATTAAAATTATGGGGGGGGAACTAGAGCTTATAACCTGAGCAAAGCATTACAATTAAACTGGAATGCAGGTATCTGTGATTATCAGAAGTCCTATGTGAGGATGCTTTAGTTTAGAAAATAAACTGTATATCATTTTAGCTATTACTATACTTGTGTTATAAGGTAAATAAAACAAGAAACAGAATCTTCTTACTCTTAAAAAATAAAGAGATCCAGGGCTGGGGACATAGCTCAGGATTTCTTAGAATGTGCAATGCCCAAAGTTTACTCCTCGGTGCTGCAAAACAACCACCACTACAACAAAAATTAAAACAACAGAACAAGTTCTCCTTTTATATACAAGTACTGTGTAATGCTCATTTTCTACATCATTTATGCATTACAAAGGAATGGAATTTTTAGGTGTTTAGCCTGGGTATTTTATGGTTTTTTTGTTTTGTTTTGTTTTGCTTTTGAGAGAGGGACTTGTTACGTAGTTCAAGCTGGCCTTAATTCCTATGAAGCCCAGGCTGACCATGAACTCACAGCAACCCTCCTGTTTCAGCCTCTCAAGTGCTGGTATTACAGGATTGTGCCACCATGTCCAGCAAGTTAATTTTCAATGCAATAAAAACTCACACACTTAACAAAAGAGAAAAATTAACCTACTAAATGAATGATCATACATTAGAACTAAAAATATCTCCCATGAGCAACCACACCAAAACAGAAACTAACAGGAAGGGTACTCTAACTGGATATGCAGCTCTCATCTGTACTATAAGCCCAAAACTAGCATTTCTCAGTTCAGATGCTCCATGTTGCCCTTATGTGTGTCATCCTCAGCAACTCAACAAATTCTGGGTCCTTTACTTGCCACTTACAGGGCTGACCCACCAACTTTCAGGTCAATCCAGGTCCAGAAGGGAAAAGAGCTAAACCGAACACATTATTTCATAAATATTGCTTGACACAGTGTACCAGCATATGCTAGATCCTGGGAGTACTGAGCCCCTGTCCCAAGAGCTTATCTTCCAGGGAAGATAAATTAAATACATAATCAGCATCCTAAATTCAAGCAACTGATGCTGTTAAAGATTAGGCACAGAGGCAGACATGGTGCCACACACCTGTAACCCAGCTTCTAGAGGCTAGGAAAGGAGAACTGAAGCAAGTTTGAGGCCAAACAGAGCTACATAGTGAGACCCTGTCCAAAAAAAAAAAAAAAAAAAAAAATGGTGCAAGATCCTGTGCAGCTTCTAACAGGGAATTACCCCATCAGAGAGGTAATAGAAGTCTTTTCATAGCAAGTGACAAAATGAGATCTAAGGAAGAGGGCGGGGGGCCATATTGATGACATCTCAACATGAATGCTCCTCAGTGGGTAGGAGGCAAGGCAGGGTGGCCTTACCAAATGGCACAATATGCCACACTCCTACACAGTGTCTGGCACCCAGAAAGTACCGTTATCGTGCCTACTTCTCCCACCCTCTTGTGGGACAGAGGCACTGTTTCAGGCTGAGACACTGTGATCCCCACTCTATTCCCATTAGCAGGCAACTGCACCCATAGCCCTGACCAGTTGGACTCCAAATCCCACCAGTTCACCTTGGACTGCACAGGCACTTCAGCCATTGGTTTTTTTCTTTCCTTTAAGTCTGTTTAAACTTACTTTAACAAACATGTCCCCAGCTCCTCACTCCTTCTCTATTGCATTTCAGTTATCAAGGTCTAGCACAGGGATGTGCAGATCCATGGCAAGATTCATCTCAAAATGCCAACTAACAATCAGACTCAGTTCAAACACAATAAAGCTTGGGAAGCAAACATGCTGTATCTCTACCCATCTCTTGCTTTGGGGAAAAAGGTCAAGGGAGCAGAAAGAAGGGACAGGGAACAGAATAAAAAATGGCCACAAATATACAAAATGTGCAGGCTCAATATAAAGATGACATTGGAAGTGGAAATGACCCTAAATGACAGAAGCTAAAACTTTTTTACTGTTCAAAGGAAGAGTGTATTTATAATC
Organism: Octodon degus; assembly: GCF_000260255.1. Classification (NCBI taxonomy): domain Eukaryota; kingdom Metazoa; phylum Chordata; class Mammalia; order Rodentia; family Octodontidae; genus Octodon; species Octodon degus. The sequence continues at coordinate 3,823,083 of NW_004524783.1, forward strand.
TTTCTTTCCTTTTTTTTTTTTTTTTTTTTTTTTTTTTTTTTTTTTTTTTCGGTACCAGGGATTGAACTCGGTATAATTTTTCAAGAAATAATAAAATTAAATCTTTAAAATGAAGAACACTTAGAAAAAATGGGGTATACCGATGAATGTCCATTTTGTATCTGTGTATTCAAAGTGGTTAGGATAGATATATAGTTGCATTCTCTTAATGAATAGAATGATTTGTTCTAATGGTGTTTGTAAATAGGATCTCAAGTCCGCATCTTGTACAGCAATTAACCACTAAGAAGAATATATGCAGTGTACTATTTGTTGAAACTGTACTTCCGATTTGATTTGAAACTGTCTCATTGCTATCTGTTTATCAATAAAATTTTGAAAAAATAAAAAATAAAAAAAATAAAATGAAGAACAGCATTTTCTTGAAAGGTAAGATAGCTTTGAGGCTTTCAAAACAGACCATTCAAAAAATACTTAGCAATTCTCCCTTAATAATCCAAAACCTAAAGGTAATTTTTTGTCAAAGAAAAACAAGTTTTATCAATATAAACACCTCTTGACTTCTTTCAGTGGAACCTAGAGGCTCCACTTGCATTTTCAGGGAGGTGATTTTCAAGGTAACCTTTTCAGTTCTTGTTAATACACTGAAAGAAAGCACACCTCTGAAAATAAACCATCATGCTACTACTCACACAGAGTCTGGTTAGAAAAATCATTTTTCGAAAAGCTACTTCTGTTTAGACAAATACTTCCCAAGGCCTATGCCATGAAACCCCGTAACTGCCCGATGGATGCCAGGGGGGACTCTTAGACTACAGGGATAAGTAATCATGGACCTTGGAGTCCAGCCCACTACAGTCAACAATGGCCTTGACTAGACAGCATCAAGGGGCTCACATGTTAAGCAACCAGACAGAGTCTAATGCAAAGGCATGCACACTTATGATGCAGCGCTAGGACTATAAATACCTAAGTGATATAGCTATTGCACCAACTTCTTACAGTGCTCCAAAATGCCACCATTACACTTCTAAAGTAAGTGTTTATAAATTTTTCCAGATCTTACTGAAATGTAACTGTGTTAAAAGTTAACAGATTAAAAGGAAAGATTGGACCTGAAAATTTGAACACTCTATTCATCAAATCTCTAAAACTCTAATTCCAAGATTAGCACAACTGAGTGCTAGCAGAGAAAGGAACAAGGAACAGAGAGAAGACTGAGCAAAAAGACACAGAGGGGAACATGACACTGTGCTAGGTTAAAAAAAAAAAAAAAAAGCAGTAACACATTACAAGGCAGAATGTACAGTATTGGCCAATTCTTGGGAAACGTGCCATCCACAAACCTGCATTTGTGGATATAAAAACTCTAAAGGTCTACGTTTCAAAACTTGAGCGTGGTTACAGGACTGCAATGACTTATTTTCTTTTGCTTTCTAAATCTGTATAATGCTTACTGTTGGAAGACAATCCTCAACAGGTCTCTTGAGATTCTACACATCACTCAAGCAGATAGAGGCACTATCTCTGTACCATTACAAGGGTGTTTTTACAGTAAGTAGATCAGAAGACAAAGATAGTGTATTCCTTCAGGGCAAAGGGCAGCTTTGCTCATGGCCTTGGAAGACAAGAGATACTGTCTCTACTCAGGGCAAAAGCAAGTCTTGCAGTACAGTAAACATAAGAGAAATTCTCTAAATTTGGACTTGCTTTTCTGTAGCACAACATACTGAGTGTACAAGTGTCAACTGGTCTTCTGAATGCTTCCCCGTGAGAATCAGAGCTTGAAGAGAACTAGTAAAAGAATACTGGGATCATGACTACTGTTACTGCTGTGATAATAGTCTTCTGTCTCACAGCCAGGTGTCTTTTGCCAGCAAGCTAAGTCAAACAACATCCTAGTGTACAAGTAAGCTAAATAAAAATATTATCAGAGCTTTCATAGTTCTTGACAAGTATGAACCACTGTTGCTGTCTGAAATGGTTGTAACTGGCTAAAGATAGATTTTAATACATGTAGCTAAAAGAACTGATTAATGAAATACCTTCTATAAGAATCAGATCTTGCAATATTTAAAAACAAGGAGAAAAGAAGTAGAGGTGGGGAAGATAATGATGAGGGAGGTGGAAGGGCAAGAGCAGCAGGAAGAGAAGAAAGAGAATGAGGAGAAGGCAGCCCATCTCTAAAAAGTATCCTGGACTTGGCATATATAGCATTCTCACTTTTCCTGTGCTTCTTCTGTAAAAAAAAAGATTCTCTTCCTGGAGCAGCGGACTACAGAGCTGAAGACATGACAGGGGGAAAAAAAAAAAGGAAGGAGAAGGAGA
>NW_004524783.1:3825610-3827655 GCF_000260255.1 Octodon degus
AGGAGAAGGAGAAGGAGAAGGAGAAGGAGAAGGAGAAGGAGAAGGAGAAGGAGAAGGAGAAGGAGAAGGAGAAGGAGAAGGAGAGAAAACCTGGATCTACCTAGCAGGTGCAACACACAAAAAACACCAGGCGCTCCAAGGAACAGGAAAGCGATGCAAAGCAAATCCAAGAGTCACTCCTCAACACTTCCTAATGTCACGTAGCCATCTTAGCATACTTTTTTCTCCTGACAGTCCTGTCTTCATTCAAGAAAATATTTACAACTTTAAATAATCAGCACAAATTTACCAAGTCTCCTTTGTGCCACTTCAGCTTTTAGAATAGTGCAATGCCACAATGAACACCAGGTAGTAAACTGATCACACCATTTTCTAACTGCAGCCTGAGAAATCAATTGAGTCACTTGAAGTTGTTAATCATCAACTATGGCCAAATGGACTTTGATAACTTTAGAATATAAAGCTCTGGAATGTTATTCAATGAATGGCATGTACAAATTTAAGCTTTGTAGGAAGAACATATTCAAATGAGAAGGGCAACAAGGGAATGGGTAGGAGGAAGGGAAAAGAGAAGTAGAATTGGAAACAAAACAACAACAACAAAAAAACGGAAACACACGTCCCCCCCACCACTCCTCAGCACCTCCCCACCGCTGAGTAGGAATTTCTGGCGCGTTCCGGGAACCCCCAGACCCAGTCCTAGCCCAGGCCCAGTGAGTGTGTGGGGAAGCTTCCGGCTGCCCTGCGCCAGCTGGACCTATTACTAGTCCCAGCCCAAGCGCAGCGTGGGTGAGATCCTCTCCCACCCTATTGGGAGAGCCCCCACCACTCCGCAGCACCTCCCCTACCCCGCCTGCCCAGTAGGAATTTCTGCCGCGTTCCGGGAACCCCCAGACCCAGTCCTAGCCCAGCGCCCGTGAGTGTATGGGAGAGCTGCTTCTCCCCCCTACTCCACCTTGTCCCCTCCAGGCTCAGCTCAGGCCTGGCATACAAGCCTGGGGTGAAACCCTGCAGCTGCAATCCCTGCAGAGAGTGCAGAGGATACAACCACCCAGCCAGTCCAGAAGCATAAAATCTTGCCAGAGGGGCATAACAGGTTCAGCCTCAAGGGCAGCAGCAGGAAGAAGCTGAGCACAGCAGCCAGACCCAAGCCAGGCACAGCTGGATAAATCCAAACTATGTAGATCTGCACCTGAACTTCAGTACAAGCTAAGGTTATAACTACAACGAAGATCTACAACATAGGTCAGAAAACAGTGCTACACAAAATGATGAGAAGGAACAAAATGCAACCTCAGAACCCAAGACCACCCATAACAAGTGCAGAAGACACTAACACAGAATAAATTGGGACTCACACAGCTGAAAGCAATGAATCAACGGCTTCTGAAATAAAGAAACAGCTACAGAAAGGTATGGAGGAACTCAGATTGGAAATAAAAAAAGAAATCCCTGAATTAATAACATCTGCAGTAAAGAATCAAATGCAGAAACATATGGAGGAAACCCAATGCCCACTCAGAATGAGTGCAGAGGACACTAGCTCGGCTCAAATGGATGAATTAATAGTGTCGATAGTAAATAAGCAACAGCAGAAAGTTATAGAGGAACTCAGAGTGCAATTCTTTTCTGAAATAAAAAAGAATTCTCAGAACTCACAGCATCTGAAGGAGCAACTACAGAAACATAGGGAGGAAACACAATCTGAAAAAAAACTGCAGTAAAAGAATTCATAACTGCTTCTACAGAAGACTTTGATAAAAAAAAAAATAGAGGAGATTAAAAAAATGACGGATTCCTTGAATGAGCAATACAGGAAAGAAATAGATTGCATGAAGCAGAGTCAAACAGATATAGAAGAAATTAAAATCTCAAACAAAGCTTGCAAAACCCTTTAAGTGAAAGTAAAGACGGAGTTTCAGATCTTGAAGATGCTGGGGCGGCTACTGAAAAGTTAAGAAAGGATCTCATAAAAACAACGACAATGCAGGAAAGAATAATCCATCACCTGCAAGATGAGGCAAAGATGAACAATGTGAGACTAA
>NW_004524783.1:3833479-3858963 GCF_000260255.1 Octodon degus
AATGTGTTAATTTTTGAAACTGTCCTACCAATTTGATTTGAAACTGTCTCATTGCTATTTATCAATAAAATTATGGGAAAAAAATTTTTAAAAACGGAAACAAAAGTTTTTGTATAAGGGTGGGAAGAACGGTCAAAGAGAGAGGAGGGGAATGGGAAAAAAAAAGAAAAATTAAAATATACTATGTACAGATACAAGTTCCCTATGATGACTGTGACCAATATGTATGACAAACGTGTACTGATAAAAAATACATAAAGGAGAAAAAAATTTAAAGAATAGGTAAAAAAATTTAAGATTTGGGCTCTTTAACATTTTATATGGAACTTTTATAAGGCAGTTAAACAAACTGTACTAGGGGTTTTCTCATATTTATACTCAGAGCCAAAGCATAGCTTGATTTACTCTGACTGTGGAAAAGTCAACTAACTTCATAGATACCAACTCATCGATACTCATAGATGCCATCAGAAAGGGTTAGAATATAGATTGTTACAACTTCCTGTTTGTTTGTTTTGGTTTTTTGACAAGGTATCATTATATATCCAGGCTAGCCCTGAACTCACTATGCACTCCAAGCTGGCCTGAAATTCATGGCGATCCTCCTGCCTCAGCCTCCTGAGTGCTGGGTGCACACCTGGCACTTTTTGTTTGTTTTTGAGACAGTCTCATTATGTACAGCTCAGGCTGGCCTTGAGCTCACAATCATTTCATCTAGCCTCCTAAATGCTGGGTTTACAGATCTGTGCCACCTTGCCTAGGTGACTTGCTAACTTCTAAAGGTGGAATAATTATATTTGCATTAGATTCACAGTGATAGTGCTCCATTTCACACATAAGGTATCCTAAAAACATGAATGCTCTCAATGTACAGGCATGAGAATTGAAAACAATTTCAACTAGATTCAGAAGTACAGGATTTCCAACCCTAAGAAATCTTTGCTAAATTTTTTTTAAAAATCTCTTTTCCTTGATATAAGCAACATACACGCTAGATGGCCAATATTTCTCCAGGGCAAAAAAGAATAACCAGAAGTTTCCCACACCAATGTCAACCATCCTAATCATTTAAATAATGCTGCTAGCTTACTTTAAGTTTTTTAACATTTTGTAGATGCAAACATGCAGATAAATTGGGATAAAATCTAGTGATATGATCTCACCCACTCTAAAACTAAAATAGAACAGATAAAAAAGCGAGTGCTTAGAAAAAAGATAGGTAAGTACTTTGGACAAATTAAAATTTGGTCTACTAGAACAATTTGAGAAATATAATAAATAGTGATGATTATGGATTGTCAGCAATAAAACAAAGTAAATTATGAGCCAATTCTGTGATAAATTAATTGAAAAGAAAGCTCTTTATTGCAAAATGAATAACAGTAAAAGACTTTTAAAACTTGGCATTTGGTAAACACAGAAATAATTGTTACCAGCAAGAATGATCAGTGGGTAAAAAACTAATAGGTAAAAGTATGAGAAATAAAACAATTATATATTTTCAAAGAAAAGCTCAACAAGGTACTTACTAATTACCAAAAGGAAAGTTAACAGCTTGTCAGTGGAGTTGGAAGCCACCACCTAACTAGAGGTGGCTGGTCACCAGTCATGGTACAAATATCTCAAGAGTATATCTCCTTATAGAATGAATACAGAACCATTGCTTCTATTTCATCCTACCTAAAATGTATAATCTGAACCTAATCATAAATATCACAAGAATCCAAACAAAGGGTCACTCAAAAGCTTGGCTAAAATTAAATAGCTTATTTTTTTTCCAATACTGGCAAGTTCTTGACAGATTTTTTTAAAAAGAGAAAAAACAAAAAATAATAATTTCCAGATTAAAGATGACTATAAAGGAATGTACAACTGAATGTAATATGTGATTCTGGAATGGACACTGCACCAAATAAAGGACCTTACTGAAATAATTACAGTTTGAGTAAAACTTGTAAATTAGAAGACAATGTTGAGTCTGTGTGACTTTCCTTCTTTTGGAACATTTTTGCTACCCTAAGAGAATGTCCTTGGTTTAAGAAATAAGCAAGTGACACTTTGCCTCAAAACCAAAAACAAGACTGGCTATTCAGTCTGACAAATAGGCAGATAAGAATATGGGGTTAGAATCTATACCTGGCACTTGGTGATAAGAACTCATGATTATTTTCAAAGAGAAAAGCATCTCAGCAGATCTGCAAAATACCCAGCTGGTAACTTTTAGGTACTGAATTTGTGGAAATTATCAAAAGATAATCTTATCCAACCAGACACACACTTTGATAGCTGAAGATGAAAGGACCAGAAGGACCCAATGGTTATAACATTTGTCAGTCAGATAGCTAGGTGATTAGTTACAAAGCATTTTCTAGACAACAGACAGTGATTTGGCTCTTGTTTTTGACAATGAGAGCAAGAGAACCATAAATAATTTCATTATTTAAAAATACTATCTGGAACATAACTAACTAGCATCCAAATTACCTCTTCTGTAAAATGATACAGGTTATTTTTTATGTTTTAATATCTTAAACAGAAAATCTAATCAATTTATAATCAGAAAGAAGCTTAAAGTCCACTAAACCTCACATAAACATTTAATATTACTGTATGTACTTGCGTTATTTTATCTCTGTACGTTTTTCCTAAAATAGCAAATGGAAGCAAATGATACTGCTTTATGAATTACTCCCCACTTCACAACCAACATCCCCGCTCCCTCACACATCGAGATTGCTATGCATTAGGAGAAGGGTTTACATACCAAATGACTCCAGAGGCCTTCTGTCTCAGAGGTAGAACTCTGGGGGAGGAGCCTGACCGAGAGAGCCATCTCACCAGAGTGTCTCAGACCGACAGCTCAGCAGCGGAGTATGCTGTCAGGAGCTCAGTCTGGTTAGAAGTGGGTCACTGAGGGTGCACCCGAGGAAGGTGCCCCTCTCCTCCCTTCTCTCTCTGCTTCCTGGCGGCCCCCCAGGGAACAGCTCTCCTCTACTGTGCCCTTCCACCAAGCTATTTCTGCCTTTCAGCCAGCTGACCAGGGACTGCAACCATGGGCCAAAATTAACCTTTGAGTTGTCAGGTATTGTGTCTCAGCGATGAGTAAGATGACTAAGACACACCATTTCTCTACTACATACATCATTTTAAAAGCTGCATTAAAACTGTCAATTAAAATTAATGTATCACTCAATACAAACTAATTAAAAATGTTATTAATAAAAGCTGCATGGAAAAATGAGTAATTATTGACAGATTTTCAAGTTCACTGCCAGCAGGGTCTCTACAGTATTTCATTCCAGCTACCAACAGAATACTTTTTCAAATACCCAGAGTTCTTCAAGTCTCATAAATTGCTGAGAAAAGAACAATGCCACATGCCACTTTTCCTTAATAATAATCAAATTTTATGCTCAGTAAACTATACCTTGAAAATTCATCATTTCCAACTTGTAAATCATCATAAAAATAAATGGATGCCGCACTAAGTTCTTTGATTTTAAGGACAATCCAAATTTAGCCCTGAATATGGGTGATATATTTATAGAACCATAGCTCAATGAAGTTTATAGCAACCTTATAGTCAGGATAAAGCCAAATGCACTGAGATGCTCCTTTTATTAAGGACAACCTCTCTCTTCTGTTTCTGACCTATGTGTTAAAAGACTTGTGGATATTGAACAATAAGATCCTATAATACTGGTTTTGTCAACTGTGCTATCGGCCCTTCTGATCTACATCTCTTTTCCCAGTCTAGTGATTAATTGCACTTCCTTTCATTCTTCATAATACTTTAATTTGTACAACAAATTATTGGTAATCTACTTAGACTTCCAAGAGGCTGATGTGGGTACTTTAAAAGATAATATATGTAGTAATTTACCCTTCTCCATGGACGAATATGTCCAGGACCTGAACTTCGAACAGTACCTACATCTATATACAAGCACCGTGGTACTCTGAAAGTCAATCTGATAACCAAGACAGTCACTAAGAGGTGAGCAGGCAGGGAGTACACGCAGCAGGGATTCACTGGGGAAAGAAAGGATGACCCAGAGCTTGGTCGGGGGGACAGAGAGAAGCAGCAGATTTCATCACACTACTGGAACAAGACCTAATTTAAATTGCAAGTTGTCTCTGAATTTTCCAATTTTTCAGATCACAGTTGACCTTAGATATCTGAAACCACAGAAAGCAAAACCAGATAACCGCTTATAAGGGGGATTACTGTATATCAATAATGAAAGCATTTTTATTACTATTATCATTTTTGCCATTAAAATTATTAGTAATAAATATATGCCTCAGGATGGGGAGATAGCTCAGCAGTCTAAGCGCCTAACTGGCATGTGCAAGGTCCTGAGTTCAATCCCCAGTACCCCCCCCCAAAAAAAAAAGCCTCCTTGGTGAATTCTTTTTACTTCTCTCACATCCTTGACATGTTAATCATTTGGGAGGTCTCAAGAACATACCTCAACTGAGCTATATAGGGTTTCTATGGAATACAAAAGGGCTAATCAACAGAATATAATTTCAGGATGAATGAGCAGAACCAACAGGTTCAGAACATGTATAAAAGAGCCACACGAATTCTACAAATTAAGTCTTGCTATGTACAACTTTTCCTGACCGTGATTTACTTGCTTAAGCCCCGATTATCACCAATTCATCATCAGAATGAATTTTCCTATTTATTCACCTATGGTTTTAATAATTTCTCTATGAAAATATTATAAATTACATTTAATATGTTAGTGATGAAAATAAATGGACAGTTTACTGAATATACTCTAAAAACTGGTAAAAGAAAATAAATGTACCCTACATTCCAGCAAGATATTTGTAGGCACAAACTTAATTCTTATTAATTCCCCCCCCCAAAAAAAAAATCATTTAAATGTTTCTTGAATGTAAAGTGATACACCACACACTCCAACTAGGTAAAACTGGCCTTTCTGATAAATAACATTAATGCTTTACTGCACCAGTCGTGACCTATCCAGTGAGACCAAGAACTCCATGCTGTGCAGATAGGGCTGCTGGACTCCACATTGCAAGCAGCCAGTCCCAGGGCCACAACTACTACAGACTTCATGAACAAAGGAGCTCTGGCCAGGCCACTGCAGTGGCTATAGCATTCTTCTGACCACCGTACCTCTTTGGAGAATGTGCGAGCTAGTTTATTAGGTATATACATATTGGTCTCAGGGGAAGAGTACTGTTACCTAATGCAAGAAAGAAATCTTAGAAGCACTTATGTGAATACAAACTGGTTAAGTGTTATCAGGCTTTGTTTTTAAAACCACAGGTGTAAAATGAGTGAATGTGTATGTAAATCTGTCCTGAGCTACTTCTGAATAGAACAGACCAAAATTTCAAAATATGAGTAAAATTTCAGTGAGTTCTAAGATAGGAGAACCAGCTATTTGCAAAGAATTAAAAATTCTACAAGTCACTGCCCTAGGCACTGGAGGAGGTCTTCAAATGAGTAACAAAAAGTAGACAGAGAAAGTGAATGAAAACAATATTTAGGACTGGGAAGATAGTTCAGTGGTATAAGTACCTGCCTGGCAAGTACAAGGTCCCAAGTTCGGTACCCAGTACCACAAAAATGAAAATAAGAAATAAAGAATTTCATGTGCCACAATCATTTAAACAAATAGGAACTGAGCAAATCAGAATCCCAGCCAACGACCACCACAAACACGTTACTTCCACAGAGCTAGCCCTTCTCTCCTGGACTGATTCAGACTGCTTATAGAAACAGATTTAACCTGCACATACATATTCTGCAATATGGTCATTTAACAAAGAGGTACAACCAAACATATTTTTAAATTCTCTGTATGAGTGACTTACTTCTATACACGATGTCTCACATTCTCTTCCTCAGAGCCTACGGGCCAGATGTTACTACTTCCTTGATCACCAAGCCTTCCTTCTCCCCCAGGGCGGTTCTGCCGCTAGGTGGGCAGTCTGCCATGGCCAGTCTTTGCTCTCGCCCAGTACCTTAGGGAGGCCATACCCCAGGCGATGGCCAGTGGGGATTAAGGGCTAATTCCTCTAGATTTTTTCCTTCTTGTACTCAAAATTAGTAGCCTAAATGAAACCTATAACCTTCTCCATAGATCAATTCACTATCTGCTGCATAAACGCATGTTGAACAAAACAGGCCAATTATCTGTGCCAGATATGAATGGCTCTTTCTAATCCCAAATGAGCTACAGACCTCTTTTAGCTTAAACTGGCAAAACAGCACAAAAGACATTCTAAAGAATATGAAAATGAACTCTAATCACATGATTTTTAGCCAATAGCTTAGTTATGCTCCCACGTATCCACTCATACCACACACTGTGACAAAGAACTGCACACACACGCATTCAAAAAACAGACAAATGCAGTAAGTAGACAGCAGTCATGGATCAGCATCTCCAGTAAAGTTTAGCCTCACTGTAGACTACATTTACATGTAGGCTCATTTTTACAATACACAAAAAGAGCATAACTACATAGAATTAAAAAGTAATGTGATTCTGTAACTCTTATACCAAATTGGCAACCTATTTTTTTAAGTAAAAAACCATAACCCAACTTCTAATATCTATAGGGGGAAAAACCCAAAACTAACATTAAGAATTATTCGTGGAAAAATATTTTCATTAAAATGAGCCAAAGTTTAACTATTAAAAATATATTTACTCTGCACACAAGTACCTGAGGCTATAAAGGTATTCATTTCATAGTCCTCTGGCTTGAATCATATATTGCCAGTCTCCCCACCCACAAGTTCTCAGACCAAATAGCATGGACTGATCATGACACAGGATTTTCCAGGACAAACCTGGAAAATTGGTAAAGAATTGTAACAGGAAGGCTAAAAGCATTCTGTTGGCAAGAGGAAAAATTAAACAGGGTTGGTGGGCTTTTCTCTTTCCTTTGCAATCCTTATTAGCATGCTGTAAGTAACAGTAAAGGGGGAAATAATGAAAAATAAAGGGAAAAGTAATTCAAAACCAGAAATTTTTTATAAGAAAGACTGTATGAGGTATTGAAAATAAGCAAGCAACTCCAGTTTTATAAGGTATCTATTACATACAAGTATCTTTAATTGTTAATTGAACAGTATATATACAAACAAGTTTAAAGCGAAGTGGTTTGCAGCATGGACCAGGAACTAAACTCAATCCATGCAACCCCTTACCTAACTGTCTTGTGCTCCACTCTCCAACCCAGTTTCCTTGTCTGTAAAATGGGCTCACACCAAGTAATATAGGTAATGAAAACAATACCACTGGCACTCAGGGCCAGTTACCTGGCTAGCATCGTGATTATTCTAAAGTGGGGAGTTAAGGATTAAAGAAGCAGAGCCCACTCCAAGTTCTCTATCAGCAGATACAAGAGCAGGGTCTGCACCTAACTCCACACAGACTAGCTAAGTAATCAACAAATAAAACGTCAATAACAAAACAAACTTAATCTTCCTTGATTTCAATATTTTAATAACTCATCCCCCTGTATGCCAAATTTTTCATCATTTTATAAGGAAATTTATCACTTGAATAATCAACAAAACCCTACAAAATTTAACGTCTAAATAACAACAGTCACTTAAATGCCCACATAATGCAAGCATTCATATTACCTTTAATTGAAATTAAAATAAAAATTCATTGCCTGGCAAGGGCAAGGGCCTGAGTTCAATCTTGGTTCCGCAAAAAAAAAAAAAAGAAAAATTCAAATGTCAAATCCCATTGCAAATATTCATTTTTGTCACAAAAATTTTAAAAAATCCAAAAATATATGTAATTTAGACTATACTAGATTGACTGTGACTGCTGTGCATACTCTTTGATACAATAATTTTCGACACAGATCCACAGGTACACCTTGAGAGACAGCTACAGGCTGGACACCATGCTAAGGACTTCAGGGAATAAAAATAAATCAAAGCCTGGGACTGAATGCTTACAATTTCATGGTAACACAGAGGAAATGGCAATTTTCTTTGTACCTCAATGTTCCAACCATCAACAAAACCAAATAATCACAAAAACACCTAATAGCTGTTGCTTTTTTAAAAAATTCTTACTGCTCCTATTAACTGCTGGCTGGGAATCAGATTTCTGTTCTTTGGAGGGTTTTTTTTGTTCTTTTTTATGAATTCTACTGAGAAACAAATAGCAATGAGATAGTTCCAAAACAGGCTAGTAGGACAGCCACAACAATCAATACATTGCATACTGCTGTCTTTGCAGCAGTCACCCATAGTGCAAGATGAAGGCATGACATCCCAACCAAACACCACTAGTACAAATCTTTCCCCCCATCAAACCAAGAGAAAGTAGCAGTACATCCATCTTAACTATTTTGTATTCTCTGTTGATAGTACAAACTATATTTTAAAATGGTGGGGGAGGGATGTAATACATTTTAGTAATTAGCAACTCAATTGTGTATGACACTATAATTAGACACATACAAAACACAGACCAAAACTGTCGCTGCATAAAATATCATCAAGTTCCCATTTGTCACTTTGGACTGCTCTGGCCAAGTAACTTTGCCTTACAGATTTCCCACATTTACACATCTTGGTGTATGCACTCAAGTTTGGTCTCATTTGCTCAAACATTAAACATTAATCTAAAACTTCAAATAAACATGGGCTTAACCACCATGAACACTGGGTATGACAAAGCCATGAAGCATCTTGTCCAAGCATCTCAACCACTAGAAATTGATCAATGATGCCTGAACAAAAGGCTTTCTCATTCAGAAGTGAATGCAAGGGACTATAGTTGTAGCTCAATGATACAGCTCTTCCCTACCATGTGCAAGGCCCTGGGTTCAAGTATAATACTGGCTTAACAGAAAAATTCACAAGTGAATGCAAGGTGGAGCTAGGGCTTCCTTCACTCCTACCCCCTGGGCCATTCAAAGAAGGCATCAATCAGAACATCCCCATTGGGAATAAAAGATACACCCTATCACTTCAATTTCAAATGAGTCCAAATTTAGACTGCACTCTGGATCACAGTAAAAAACTATCTTGAAATATGTTTTTATAGTTCTTTCATATCCACTAGATGACTCACAGTTATGTACCACAGAGGCCAGGTACTTTTATTTCTAAAAAAGGAATACATTTGAGAACTGGGGAGGCCAGACTAGAGCTCAAAGGCCTGGTGACTAGGCAAGAAAAACAAGGGAGAAGCTGGTTGTCCCAGAGTGAGGCCAACTGTTTTAAGGACCAGGGGCTAGTTTAAAATGCTTCATTTGACTTCAGGTTACAATGTATTTTCCAGCACAGTCTCATAAATCTAGCCAACATTTAAAAGTAACTCAATAGTGCTAATTGGATCTACCTCTTAAAAGTCCGATTTACAAGCTATTCAAAACACTCTGGCACCAAATAGCCTAGAAAAAGATTTTGAAACTATTTATTAGGGCACAAACAGAAACAGGTCTTTTCAGCAGTTCTTTACAAGCAGGGGTATTTAACACATTCCCACCGGCTTGAACTATCAGTGTATATGCAAGACTGTCTCACTGGAGGGTTTCTGCCACTCCATGGGACTGCCTATGCCATTCAGTGAGACAATTATGAATGTAGAGCCAGTGGTTTAGAGCCACCCAGCAGCGAGTTATACGAATTATGGCCCCATCACGAATGTGTTAAAGCAGAAAAAGTCTTCTTTGACTGAAAAATTAAAAAAAAAAAAAACATTCTCCATCTCATATCCAAATCATGCACGTATGTCACACCACCACATCCATGCCTCCTGGTCACTGGGAGAGCTCTGAGAAGCTTCAGCGTCACCTAGCCAGGACAGCTGTCTACTGCATTTTACACAAGTGAGAAACCAATTCATTTGTAAGAGAGCAAGCCAGATCTGTAGGTCAGAGCTAGACTTCTGTAGCTGTATGCTACAAACTACAGAATAACTCTCTCACTGACCAATGTGGCTTATTCTATCAAAAACATGATGTGATGGTTATAGGGGGGTATCAATTTGACGGGCTCTGGGACCTTCAGTTTTGCTCCTCCATGCCCTTCTGCCGTAATGTCCCTGCCTTGAAGCCAAGTGACCATGGACTGAATCCCCCAAGCCAAATTAAGCCTCTCCTTTAAATTGTGGATATCAGAAATTGCGTCTTAGTAACAAGAAATCTGACTACTGTAACACATACCATATGTATACCATATATAGGACAATAACTCTCCCTCTGCTAACTCAAATCAAATCACCTTTAGAAAAAAAGCAACAAAAATAGAGAAGGCCTTAGTCATAAATAAACACTGGAAACAATTCTATTTTCATTAAAAGTTCTATCACTACCCACAAGTATTTAACATATATTGAAAAAAAAAAGTATTTAACATATGCCCACATTTTTGTTTTTTATTTATTTATTTATTTATTTATTTATTTATTTTTTGCAGAACTGGGCATTGAACTCAGACCTCTGCACTTGCCAGGGAAGCGCTTATTCTATCGAGCCATCTCCCCAGCCCCAATATACCCACAATTTTAAGCAAAACAAATAAAATGTTAGTGACATTAATTCAGGACTTAAAAACTTCCATGACAAATGTGAAGGTTACATAGACACTTTCCTTAATTGTAGTAAGAAAATATTTCATTTAAATTTTTCTGTTGGGGTTAGGGAGATAGCTCAGTAGAATAAGCGCTTCTCTGGCAAGTGCAAGGGCCTAAGTTCAATCCCTGGTTCCGCCAAAAAAAAATAGTAATAATAAATAAATAAACTTTTGTTACATAAATTCATATCATGAGTCAGGCATGCATAGCACTTGGGAGGATGAGGCTGTAGAATTGCCATGAGTTTAAGGCTAGCCTAAACTATATAACAAGATCCTGTCTCAATCCTCCACCCAAAAAAATTCATTTCATATATTAACCAAATTCAAGCAGAATTGTTTCCTATTAATTAAACAAGTTTCAAAATATTTTTAGGGCTACAGACATAGCTCATTGGCAGAGATCACTTGTGTCCCTGGGTTCAATCAGTAGCATAGCAAAGGGGGTATTAAATGGTTGCTGATTGGTTGGTTTTGTTTTTAAACTTTCTTCTACAGAGTTCAGAAGTCATTCACCCACCACTTTCCCACTAGTTTGACCTTTAAAAAGACCAGCCTGTCTTCTCTAGTCACTATTTCCACTTAGTGGTTGGCTTTCCCAGCCCTTTCCTAGGTGTTCAGCACAGGAACAGCGACATCCCCAATTTCTCCCTGTTCCTTAGCCAGAAAGCCACCTCTGCATGAGTGCATGGGTCTGATGCCAAGGGGACAAGTGTGTGCAGGCCACATGTGTACACGGGCAGCTATGCATGAGACTATGCCAGGCCTTGATGACTAATCTGGGACTGCGGTCTACTCAGATTACAGCCCACCTAAGAAAAAAAAGGACAGGTACAGTCAATGTGTTTATCTACTTTTCAGTCTATACCCACAGTCTTAAGATTTTATCTGAATAAATAAAACAAGACGAAGCTCTCCTACGATCTTCCAGAACTTTTGGTACTCTGGTGTCAAGTGTAATATGAACATTCACTATTAGTTATAATTTTTAAAAGGCAAGAAAGGAAGGAGAGATAAAAGGTGGTCACAGAAAAAGAGGATACTAATTTTAAGGGGAAAAGTAAAATAGGTCAACATGTTCAAAATTCAGTCACTGAAAACGACGAAACTGTCTTTGAGATATGGCCGTCTACTTAGATTTTAGGGAAGTCCAGTCTCCACTCTTCCCATCTACCACCTGCTCCCATAATGTCACTCATCTCTACCTTACCACACTGAGGGGTCCGCTGTTCATCTTCTTGGGAATGACTTCCAAAGCTGGATTTTTAAAAAGTTGTTCAGTTCTTCTTTCAAGCACCTGAGCAAACCTTTTTTTATTTTCTTGGCTCAGGATGCTAAAGACCGTAAGACCTATCAAAAACGCAGTAACAGCTTTTCACTGGAGGGAGGGGAGACATTAACAGACCATAAAAACATATTCTTTGAAAAGACACACAAAGATTTCAGAAGCTTATAGCATCTAGAGTTAACGGGCACCTCAGACAACAATACAGACAGATATTGGACTCACACAAATGGCCTACTGATTAGAGCACAAAAGCTTAGCTACAAAAATCTAGGGAATAGGGGCCAGGGAGATAACTCAGTGGAATAAGTGCTTGCCAGGCAAGCACTAGGTACTAAGTTTGATCCCTGGTAACACACACGAAAAAAAAAAAAAGAAAGAAAGAAAGAAAGAAAGAAGTCCAGTGAATAAGAATCCTACATAGTGAACTTTGAGGAGAAAGTCTTAAGTATATGCAGAAGAACAAGCAAATAATTTTAAAATCATGGCAAATTTACTATAAATAATTCCAAGTAATAACAGGCCACAAATTACTTTGATCTTTCCCCATTCTAGCTATCTTTATCTCCATTTATCACTTAACTGTACTCATCAATGAGACAAAATGTGATATGCTTAAGACTTCTCTGGTGCTCTGTCCAATCACATGTACAAACAGAAAACCAACAATCAGCAACCCACTAAGAATGCAGACTACTTTCAATTATAAACAAGCTCCATTTAGTAAAAACATTAATCAACCAAAGGCTACAGAGCACACTGTACAAACATTATTACCCGCACTACTCTGGCAGTCATCCCCATTTACAACCAACAATGTCACGGCACTGAGGTCCAGGGGCTGGGATGGAGCCACACAGGAAGCCCAAGCTGCTGAAAAGATGCATCTGATTTGGAGTTAGGGTCCAAACCAGCAAAACTGACTAATGAGCAACAGGACTATAGTAACAGATGACCATGGCAACTGCCAGGAAAAGCACAGTGCTGCCTGAAAAGTGGCACAATATGTGCCCTATCTCACTGTGACCTAAGGCAAACACCAGAAACTCCACATACGGTGTGTACTAAGATAAAACACACACACACAAAGTTTTACAATGAAACTTTAACTCAGGAACAAAAAAAAAGGGTAAGATGCATGCTTTCCTCTAAAAATACACGTTACCAGGCATGGTGGTAGACACCTGTAATCCCAGCACTCAGGAGGCTGAGGCAGGAAGATTACAGATTACAGAGACAAGTTATAAAAGTGACAAGTAGTACAATGCAAGAATTCAGAGACTTTTACCTGGCAGGATGTAAACAAAGCTTCATTAAGCTGTGGCTCCTGTAAAAGGCCAGCGTGAATTACAGATTGAGGCCATGTCTCAAAAAAAAAAAAAGTTTACTGTATTAAGACATAAATAGTAAAGGAAATGAGAATATTCCATACCAGCACAGCCTGAATTATAAGACAGCAAAAAGAAAGTAAATACAACACCTGCCAGAACACTGAAGTCTTTTAGTTTTCTGAACTAAAAAGAAAAGAAAAGAAAAAAAAATCTGGCCAAAGCCTTAAGTACACTGTCAAGTGCCTTCTGCAGATTACAGCACAGAAGAAGGCACCTTGTAAAATCAGCTCTGTGATCCGAAGAGGGGAAGGCGGCCACAGAACAAGGTGGGCTTGCAGGCCTACGATGGTTGGTTACCTTTTCAAGCACTTGGTTACCTTTTCACTCACTGAGAGATCACAACAGTTCATTTATTCCCCTTCAACTCTCCAAATGTAGCTGCTGTCGCTAAGGTGAACTCTTTTAACAAAAACATTTCAAAATCCCCACAGGACAAACGGGGCAAGATATCCAGTTACTAAGAGGATAGAGAACAAGCAGCATTTTCTGGGAGGGCTGCTCTCCTGTCTCAGCACCCCAGAAGACAAGGTGCATCAGCACCTCCCTTGGCAGACTGAGCTGGAGCCACCACCAGAAAGCTGCCACCAGAGCTGTGTATCTTTATAGCGTGGAATCCATCTTTCCCTTAGAAGCCTTGTCCTCTTGGATATTTAGAAACACAAATTCTTACCATGAAAATAAATTCAACACAAAGCAGTCATAATTTCTCAAGATTCCCAGTTGGCCGTGTCCCTAAGAACCACAGCACACCAACAAGCAGCCTGCAGGGATCCTCAAAGTGTTGAGCCTTGCTCGACAAGTGAAGAAAGAGAGCCACTGCAAAGGTGGGTTCAACCAGAGTTGAAATGAAACCAATTATGGAATGAGAAAAAAGTGAGAGTCTGGTGATTAAATGGCAGCACTGAATTGCCTCTCTCTCTCCCTGTCTATTTAGAGTTCTGCAGGGCTGGATATGTAGCTCAGTAAGATAATGCTTGCCAAACAGACACCAGGCCCTGGGTTTAATCCCTAGTACCAGGGAAAAAAACCCATATATAATTTAGCTTCTGTAGAGTTTTTAGGGGGAGAGTTCTATTTCGAGATTAAAGATAAATATTTTAAAAGCAATAACTAGTTTATGGAATAAATGTTTATGGGATGCATTAATTACTCTGATGGTGTATTTTACAAACTAACTTTTTGAACACGATTTTAAAAAAAACACATCTTGCCCAGTGTGGTAGTGCACACCTATAATTCCAGCACTCAAGAGGCCAAGTCAGGAGTAATTCAAGGCCAGCCTGGGCTACACAGTAAGCTCAAGGGCAATCTAACTTACAGAAAGAGACCCTGTCTTTAAAAAAAAAAAAACCTTCACAATTCTCCAAAGATATGTATTTTCCTTATTTATAGATACTAGTTAGCTACTATTAAAAAAGAGAGAAAAAACAATCCTGTTTCAGTAGCAGTCTGGCTCATGAAGAGGTAAGACAAGTTATAAAAGCGACAAGTAGTACAATGCAGGAATTCGGAGACTTTTACCTGGCAGGATGTAAACAAAGCTTCATTAAGCTGTGGCTCCTGTAAAAGGCCAGGCAAATAGGCAAAAACCTAGGCAAGGTGTAGTTCCCCTCAGAATGGAGGGCCGGGCATCCTTCCGGGCACTGCAGGAGACCTTCCCACATTGCCAGCTCACGGAGCATTTGACCTCCACTCTGAAGACACCCTTTCAAGCCCATTCTGCTGGAAGCTATTGAGTGGGTCAAGAAGACTGCCCTAACTCCGGGGAAAAGACCCACAAAAAGACAAGTGCCTTGTGGCCAGGGGATGAGGGAAGGGCACAGATATTAACTGTGTGCCACCCCCATTCCAGAACTTGGTGTGTGGCAGAGCTTCTCAGCAGTACTTGGACCACGTTCTAGTATTGTAAGCCTACAGAAAACCAGGGAAGAATTTTTTAAAACGATCAGAGAGCAACGTTCATTCCTAGGGAGTACTTCACCTCTCAGGAGAAATTAAGTGAAGTCTTAAATAATAGCGAACATTACAATAAGTAATGTCCTGGAATGGAAAACAAAATGTAAAAATTCGTAAGATTTAATCATAATTATAAGTACAAAAAATGTAATACTTGGGGCTGGGGATAAAGTTCAGTGGCACAAGTGCCTGCCTGGCCAGCACAAGGTCCTGAGTTCAATCCCTGGTGCCAGAAAAAGAAAAAAAAAAAAGGTAAGAAAAGAAAAGGAAAATGTAATATTGTTCTTTTTAGTGACATTTCACAGAACTATTTACATGTAAATTTCTCACTAATTTTTATACTTCAATCCTCAACAAAATTAAAGCAAAAATGTACATAAGCTTCTATTAATGCAGGGGAGATTTTTACCATATCTACAGGCCGCACAAGAAAAAACTGCATTCATTGTACTTGTTAAGCCAACCAATTCTAAAACTTTTGCTATTCCACTCACACTTCAACAGGAATTTGTACTAGATATGTTTGTCCCAAGGTTAAGATTAAAGCAGCTCTTCAGAGCAATCCAATGGCTGATACTAACAAGGTACAAGGTGCTATCTCAGTGAAGGCCAATACCAACAGAAGTCAAAGGAAGTCATCTGGCAGAATGTGTGTATTCATCTCACTGTGCACGGCAGACAGCCAACAACAGGGGCTCCACATATTCCACAGAGGAGCTCTTCTAAGATAACAGAAGTTTAGTTATCATTAGAGAAAGTTTATCAATCCTCAGGCAACAATGCTCAGAAAAATTATGAGGGGAAGAACACAATACAAAAACTTAAATAGGAAGAACTAAAAGTAATAACATGAAAATCAATGACACGTGGAAAGTCTTGCTTCAAGATACTAGCTTTAATTAGATGTCAGGAGGATCCTAGGATAAAAAGAAGCAATAAGGAAAAAAGAAAATGAGATCTGGACATTCTGGAGAAGTCCCTGAGATCAGACCCAGAAGTCTGCATCCAGATTAGTGAAAAGTGTGAAAGCTGTTTGAGCTGGTTGAGAGAAAGCAGAATGTCAGCACTTTCAACCAACAGGGACATGTGATCACTATACTATGTTCAACTGTTTCAAAAGCCAGCAGAAGCAGATTTTGCAATTCTGGACACTTGAAACCAGTACCCAAAACAACTAGAGAAAGTTTAGAGGAAGACTTTAACCTGAAAAGAGTATTAAGGTGGAGGAATGAGGGCATAAAATATTACAAATAGGGAACAAGGTGACTAAAAATAAAAGGTTATACTTATATTTAGGAATTTCTTCCTTTTCATGGCATGTTTGAAGTGTGGCTTCGTAGCAGTCATTCTGAGCACTAAAAGCCTTATTAACCTAATTGCTGCCTCAGAAAATACCACATACATATGCTTCTGCACGTAATGTCCAGGGTGACAGCACACAGTCCATCTCTAGCCTCAAGCAAACCTCAGGTCTACAGACAGACAGACAAGACTACCCCAACTCAGTAGTGTTCTCTCTATCTGGTGCTGATGAAACCTACAGCTACTACAATTTGCAGAACTTCCTATTCACCTCTCCAGTTGCCCGATACATAAAAGAAACTTCTCAAGACCCCTTTTCATGAAAAGCTCATGCAATTCAGCTGCCAAGTCTTTAATTGCCATGAGCCTGACAAATTGCTAAGCACATGGCTACAAGAAGAAACCACATCACTTCTTGAAAACGAAGCCAGAATCGGGTAACTTGCTAGAAGCCTACAACCCAAAAATGTATGTTTAGTCCAAAGTTTGTGGACCAAAATGAAACAGTTTAGGCAAAATGAGATACCACTAAATCTACATTAAAAAGAATATGGTAAATCCCAAAAGGGTTTCAGCCTCAGTGATCTTCACCAATGCCACAAGTTAGTCTCCCACACTGTGCTTGGTGGGCTGATCCTAACCACATATTCACTTCATGCCTTTCATGATAAGCACATTCTCGGAGATGGGAGGCTGCAACAGTGAATAAGGGACAGCCCTGGCTCTGCAGATTCTCCCATTACCCGCCCCCCATGCTCCCCTTCCCCTAGCAACCTCACATTATCAGCCAGTTCCTCCCAGATGGATGCTCAACTACGAGACCAGGTGCAGATACACTCTAATTAGTGGGGTCCCCCACAATAGGTCTTGGCCACTGCTTCTATCATCAGCCCTGAACCACTATACTACTGTCCTTTCAGATCCTCAGTCTTCCACTTTGTATGCCACATGTCCACACCTGAACCTTATGCCTTGATCATACCTCTCTACACAACCCATGCATGAAGCACAGCCAGAAAAAAAAAAAAAAAAAAACAGCAAAACTTAAAGGCAGCAATGCAATTTTTTTAAAAGTAGAGAAATGGATGCACCTTGAGATCATAACGTTACGTGGACGAAATCAACACTCAAGCTTAACTATCACATGATTTCTCTTACATGAGACACCCAAAATTACATGCAAAGAGCAAAATAAAAGATAACAGACAACAAGGAGCTCGATCTTTCTCAGATGGGAAGCAGATCAAAAGATAGAGGACAGTGGGCCAGGGAGATAGCTCAGTTGAACAAGTGCTTGCCCTGCAAGCACAAGGGCCGGATTCAATCCCCGGTTCTGCAAAAAAAAAAAAAAAAAAAAAAAAAGAGGAGAGAGGAAGGAAAGGAGATTTTAAAAAAAGAACAAAAACATGTTATATGCACGTCAACTCCACACAAGGAACATAAACAGTAGGTACTGTAAACATGGACTAGTTAAATAAGTAAGCAAGCAAGCACACAAGCTTCTGAGTTAGAAGCCTAGAGCCCAACAGGGCTACATTTAATAGCCATTTGACCCTTACCAAATGAAGTGGGTGAATGTCTCTCTGGCTTTCTGTCCCTCTATGAAATGGTGGCAGGGCCCAAAGGAATCATCCCCAGCAAAGGCTCAGTAAAGGACAGGAGGTGGCTGGAAAACAAGAGTAACCACTTTGGAAACAGCAGTCCTACTGCTAAGGGGCTCATGGGATGTCAACGTGACAAAGCCCCACAGGGAGCCCCATGGAGCAGGACACTCATGCCTCTGATTTTCTGACTTTCAATGTGCCCAGTCACCCCTCCTGTTAACCAACCACTCAGATGCTGCACTTGGCCACAACACTCCAGTCTGTCTTCACATACTCTTGACACTGGTCTGTAAGGGAAGGGGGCAGGGCCAGGGCATTCAGTATTCAGAGGGCACTGGATGGTCCTCAAGAGGGGACTGCTGTAATGCATGCACCCTGAGCCAGGCATGGACATTTGGCCCAGGTGAGTGGTCCCGTGGGATCTATGCCACAACGCAGCATGGGGACCACCACAGTTCTGCAACTGAAGGTCACAGAACGATTACAGAACTCTCGGCTGATGATAGATAAAACTGAGCTCCAGTGTGCTCAGGAAAGACAGCTCTGCCCACCTTCAGTCTCAACACAGGCCAAAGCCCTCAGACAGGTCTGACACAATTTCATCTTATTTTCCTTTTCAGTATTCTCTAACATATTCTAAGCCCTCTAAGAATAACATAATATTTATATAGGAAGTATCAACACACATTACCTCAAATCATATATCATTTATTACTTTTTTTAAAAAGGTTGGAGTTGAAGGTATAGTCAACTGCAGAACACATGGTTGGTATGTGTGTGCACCTGGGTTCACTCCCCAGGAGGTATACACATGTACACACAGCTCACTACTACTAGCTCTATGTCCTACACAAAAGACATGATGCTGAGAAACACACCTAGCAGAATT
The DNA here is from genome assembly GCF_000260255.1 of Octodon degus. Lineage (NCBI taxonomy): Eukaryota > Metazoa > Chordata > Mammalia > Rodentia > Octodontidae > Octodon > Octodon degus. The sequence continues at coordinate 3,852,510 of NW_004524783.1, forward strand.
AAACAAGAATGTATTCTACAGCTGAGCATGGTAGCACATACCTTTAATCCCAGCACTTGGGAGGCTGAGACAGGAGGATTACCTGCCAGCTGGAAGCCGGCCTGGGCTATACAGTGAGTCCAGGACAACCTGAACTACATAGTGAGATGTTGTTGCAAAAAACAAAACATACGTTCTAATAGCCCAGTATTATTTTTTTGTAATCAACATAAGAAAACTAGGAAAATGAATGTGAATGTATATAGACATCATCTTTTTCTTATTCTTTGTATCTTAACTTTTTTGCGCACTTCACCAATAAAAATTCTGGTCCTCAGGAGGAGATTTCTGTAATGCATGCACCCCCTCTTGAGGACCAGAATGCATTAAGATATACAGAAAAATACATCAATTGAAGTCATAAATTTCAAGATAAAACTACCTGTATTCTCATACTTAACCATCATACTGATGTAACATGGCCTACTTCTGCAACTTTTTTAAAGCTGAAACAGATTCTTACAAAAGTGGCATTTAAGTTATATTTTTTAGAAACAAAACAAACCCTATTCTGTTAAAAGTACTGACAGTTATCACTTTGCACGGTATTCTCAGCAGTTTTTTAAGTGGTAGAGTCAGTTATCTTTTTTGCTTCGTTCCCTTCAAAATAGTCTTTCTTTAATCCACTGAAAACAGGAAGCTCCGGGCAATACGTAATGTTCAGTGTGAGTACTCAGGCCACACCAACTGGGAATATTGGCATGAAACCAGCTTTTTTATTTAGGTTATTTCAAAAAGTTGAGCCAGAAAACTAGGAAATACATTACCATGTCTATATGAGAACTAATATTTAATGTTCCTAACACATCTCTGAAAATCAGGTAAATTTAAATCAGTATAAAGTAAGCATAAAATTCTACATGAAGGCAAAAGATACATTTTAATACACATTGCTACTGATTTCTCTGAGTGCTTAAAATAGTAAAAATTCTGAGGGCAATAAAGGTGAAAAGGCACATTTTTTATTTTTAGACAGTTTTAAATTTATAACGTAGCATTTTATAACAATTAAAAATAATTTCAGAATAGTTCCTACAACACATAGTAAAGAAGCTGCCTGGGTTTTATGCAGGTACGTAACTCACTTTTCCTTTCCAGAGTACCAGGCCCACTCGGGCAGACCCAGGCAGAATGCTGCCAGGCTCTCCAGGAGCAGGGCTAAGACCAGGATAGCTCTTCACTCACTCCAAGTGGGAAGGCACCGAAAAAACTTTTTCCACCCTGCTCCTCCTGTGATTTTGTGGGACTGGGGTAACACGAAGGCCCCCTTCTGAGCCCTTGTAAAGCTTAGGGTACAAGTCAGGTCCTGAGTGCTGACAAATGCTGGTTCACAGCTCAAGCCACACTTAGCTCATACACAGAACAAGCGATTCGGCTACAGGGGGTGCGGGGGAGGGGACGTGCTCTGAATGTTCGGGAGGTCTGCTTTCCAACAGACCAGTACTGACAAGAGCTGCTAACTCAGCATTATCTCTCAGACCAATCTGGCTGGCTGGCTGTGCCTTATGGGTACAGGACTGAATTGACATGACTTTAACCAAGTGAGGGACAAGCCACAAAAATTATCACTGGGCATTACCAATAGCTTTACATGACTCTCCTCTTTGGTATACTGACATTATCAAACTCTGTCAGTAAATGAAGTCAATACTGATCCTACCATCACCGAATGGTCCCAGTTTATACTCACTGCTCCAGAACAATTACTAGCAATACCTCCTTTTACCCTTAAAAGCATCTGTTTGATAATAAATCATACGATCAGCCTATCAATAAGCAATGTCAAACTACAGAAGCATCACCATTTCACAGCAACACCTGTCAGCTTTTAATCACCAAGAGAGATGAAGGTTTTGAACCCCATCACACAAGGAGTTCTAATCCTTGGCCAGTGCACAAAATTAACAATCCTGGCCTCAAAAGCTGAATCTTAACATCTCTTCATCAGTAAACTTGAACATTATTCACCTTCTCTTCCCTTTGACATACAGTAGTAGCATTTCTGTACTGATAACCACCACTTACAAATGACCATCCTCTGGATTTATCCCTGTTGTATAGAGGACCACCTGCTGATTCTCCTGAGCAGCTCTCCTTGAAAGAGGAGCAACTGTCTCCATTTTGACTGAGACTGACTCTATTTCCTTGTATTGATATGTACAGAGCTGGCTAGGACTTCTCTTTATCTTTTCAATTGGCCTTAAGCAATGTACACTGGTCTAGCTGAGGTGCTGGTGATAGTCTCTGAAGGTGGCATGCATGTTTCCCTAGTAACCTACACCTGCTGCTCTTTAATATGAGCTAGACTGAGACAGGATGAAGAGCCAATGTTCTGTGCTGCCAGCTGGGAGACAGCCTTCAGATAGAGGTTATGACTTCCTGGGGCTTGAAAGATTACATCAGAACTGAAGCACCAGATCCCAGAAATATTAGATAATCTCACAGCATAATGTAGATTACTTTCTCTGCATATCCTCTCTGCATATGGCAGAGAAGTGTGTAGACCACCCATCTAGCTCAGCACACAGTACTCACCTACTTGCCACAATTCTCAGTCATTCCTCCTTAAGCCACTCCTCCACTGAATAAAACCTGGGTGCAGCCCTGGGTCAGCCTTTTTTTTCTGGAAAGCCATCTTCATGGCTGGACTTAGGGCCCCTTGCCTCCCTAATAATTATAAATATGTTTTAGTGTCTTTACCTTTACCATGGGTTGCACTGGGAGTAGCAGATTGGAATTAACTTGGTGGGATTCCAGTAATGTGCCTTTTGGATTACAAATACTGACTTCTTGGACCGAGGTGAGAATCTGGAGGGGACTCCTACAGTGTGTGGTCTCAGCATCACCAGTAAACCTTCCTGCTTCTGTTTAGCAAAATTGCAAATAAATAAAGACCAAATGAATTGTTGCCCTTTTCAAAGAAGCATTTTCAAGCAAGGTTAAATGAAAAACGAAATTCAAGAATTATTCCATAAATGAGTAGAATCACTAGAAGTCTGTTAGAAAATGAAAAGCCATACACAACAAAATTTTGTTCTATAATTCCAAACAAAATTGAAAAAAAGAGAATAATCTTGATAAAATACTTGAAGGGATTCAAGAAGTAGAGTCAAGCCACATTATGGCCAGGGCTAATTCTGCTTTTCTCTGTGTGTAGAAATACCAGAGATCTAAGCCTGCATAGAGGCACGTGCAGCCAATGCACTCCGCATAGGAAGGCTCCAAAGCACCTAACCCAGTCACAGGAACAGGAGAGCCCTCAGCAGAAGACAGGAGTGACTTCCTCTCCAGGTACCTCTGAGCCTTGAGACCCAGCCGTTTTTCCTCACTTCCTGTCATTGTTTTTATTTGTATCTTTCAATTTTCTACCTAGTGGCCCTCATGGCCCAGAACAGAAACTCCAGCAAGGATGATGAAATTCTAATGCAGTGTGTTTTGGGAGCAGGGAGACACCAAAGAATTATCAAGAAATGTATGCAAAGGCCACAAGTTTATTTCAAAATTTCCATAATACTAAGAAAAAAGTTTCATACTATCAGCCCATATCTCAGTTATTACCAAAAAACTAAAATATGCCTTTTCTACTTAGAAACTTTTAAACCTGTGAAATATAAGCTATTGGAAACAAATGAAGTAGCGTGTTTATAGAAATGTCCTAAAGTTTTTACCATGAATATGAACTTCTTTCTGGCACTGAACTGAATTCCAGAATAAATCACATGCACAGTGCAGACCTCCCACGTGCTCACTACTGTCAACTGTGAGCACCACGATTCTCACACCTGAGGCAGAGCCCAAATGCTGTAACACGCTGTATAAGAGCATCCGTGTACGTGTTGCTTGTGCTTCTCTAAAGATACACTTGCAGAGACAGTATTTAATGGTCAAGTGTTTCAGTTCTAAAATAAACATATATATATTTAGTAATGTTGTAAATGTGTGCATAAAATATTCAATGGTCAAAAGACAGACATTAAAACCAACTTTCAAGTAACTATGCTTTCAAGAATTAAGTATTTTTGTCTCTTCCCATTTACTCAGCAGTAAGCAAAAACAACTTTTAAAAAAGTTCAATATTGGACTAGGGAGATAGCTCAGTGGTCTAAGCACCTGCCTGGCAAGTACAAAGAACTGGGTTTGATCCCTGACACCACATGTGGTGCCAGCCTGGGCATGGTGGAACACACCTGGAATCCCAGCGCTGGGAAGGCTGAAACAGGAGGATCATTATGAGTCTGAACTGTGTAGCAGTACCCTGTATCAAGTAAATAAAAAAAATTAAAGTGCCGGGTAGATTTAAACAAACTTTATGAGTCTTATCAGTCCCAAACTTCAGAAGCAGTTTTGCAAAACATACTGTGCTTCTACATACTTGAGTTGTATTCCAAAATCCAGTTTTACCTTGGTGTCTCTATATTTTAATATTACAATAATCTAGAGTCCTCAGCTCCAGAGTACAACTTATGCAACAGACAAAAATGGAGTCCATTACTAGCTATTAAAAGATAAATGGAAGTAGTGATGTGAAAAGGGACAAAAGAGTTCTGAGTTAAGAGTGAAGGAAATCAGAAAACACCTTCTAGAAAGCATTTGAATCCTGACATCCATAAAAGAAAGTATGACTTCAGTCCCAACTAGCAATGCTGGGGGAATTACATATTTCTAACTAGTGCCAGTCTGGTGAAACTCACAGATCTTGTCTCAAAATACTAGTTTTAATGTACATAAAATATAAAAACTTAAACAGAAAATCAATTATATATTTGTTTAAAAGTAGCCAAGACATTTTAAAGTAGTACCTGGTTCTTTTCAATGTATTAAATAAAAAGATCTAGCAGTCAGCCTACTAACTACTATAACTTTTTAGGGACAATGAGCTGATATATTTTGAGAAATATGCAATAATTAATGTAATTTGAAAGTATCCACTATTTATGCATGCCAAGTCACAGACATTACTGCAACTACTACATTACATTCATAACAAACACTGAACTCTGTTAGATCCATAAAAAAAAGCACTGATTAATTTTTTTCCCATTCGAAGATTCTACAGACAGTATAGTGATTTTTTTTCAAGTTTTTATTTGTTTTAATTAATTTTTTTGTGGTACCAGGGATTGACCTCAGGACTTGCGCTGGCCAGGCAAGCACTTATTCCACTGAACTATCTCCCCAGCCTATAGACAGTATCAACAACAACAAAAACTCTACTCCTCTAGTCACTTTGTTGTTATTCATTTGGCTTTTTGACCTCTACCTTTGGAGGGAATGTGATAAGAAAGTCCCTGAAGAACAAGCTCTTAGCCAGGAAACCACGAAGTGCACCATACAACCTTCTCTCAGACTATACTCAGGCCAGCACTCCAATATGTGTTGTATATGCCCCTAGCCACCGCTGGCCAGGTGGACACCTGATTCAAATGGGATCCTCAAAAAGCCCAGTTTTCAGAGTTGCTAGTCCACCCCCTTCCCCAACAATGGAAGTGAGCTAAAGTTGACAGGGCAGATAGCCTGGCAGGCAAAAAGTAGACTCAGGAGAATCAGAAAACAGAAACTCAGAGCTATGTGAGGGCCGGGTAGTCCCCTCTCGCAGCATTCCTGTTGGAGTGAGGCTAGGTTATACAAGACTATCTTCTGCCTAGAAGTGACTATACATAGCTCTTATACAAGTCAGTAAATTCCCCCTTTTCTTTTCACTCCAGCAACCAAAAGAGCTTTAAGGCAACAAAACTGTCCATACAAACTGAAGCTATATCTTACTCAACTTGGGCCCATAACCACAGCCACAGAAGGTTACATCAACATGCACTGATGGCAACTAGAACTTTCTATAAACAGCAGCACAAACAAATGGATCTTTCGAGAAAGTACCTGAAGAATTAATACTTGGTGATGCTAAAATGCCAGGAGACCTAGTCCTTTGTCTTTCTACTATAGCCTTGCATAAAATGACATGTAGTCCTAATTTTGGTGCATTAAACCCTATTTTAAAAATATAACACCGAGATATAGAGACAGGATGGTGCTCTATGTTTAAACTGACCACCACTGCAGCACAAGTTACAGAGACAAAACACTGCTAATTTACATATGGAAAACAAAACAAAACTGTGCTTTTATGTCAATGTTACTGCTTTCAATTAGCAACAAGCAAACACAGAAAATCAAAATTATGATACAAGTGAGTGAATTTATAGTCTCTGTATCTGTCGTAAGGGTGCACCTCACTGGGGACAATGATATATACTTGTAATCCAGCTACGTGGAAAACTAGCCCAGAAAGATGGCAAGTTTGAGCCTAGTCTAGACAACTTGGCAAGACCCGGTCTCAAAATAAGCACCTAGGGTAGAATGCTTACTTAACGTGTGAGGCTTTGGATTTGGTCCATTTGCAGCACCACCAGTGAGTGAG
>NW_004524783.1:3859063-3891704 GCF_000260255.1 Octodon degus
GAATGAGTGAGGACTGCTCTTAACAGAAACAAGGAATACCCAAATGCTTACCTAATTATTTCTGCCTGATTCTTCTAGGTCCTTACACTGGGGTTTATTTCTTCTTTAAATGCACAATGTGATTTTTGCTGTTGGTTATAGAACTAGTTAGAAAGTAGCCCAAGCCAAGTGTGGGTTCAAGCCACCCAGTCTGGGCAACTTAGTGAGATCCTGTCTCAAAATTTAAAAGGTAGGACTGGTGTCTGGGGTTATTGCTGCAAAGGCCCTGGGTTCAATCCCCAGTACCAACAAAAAAGGGGGTAGGGAACAATATAGCCCGTGGAAGTATCTGAGACTGACTGTTCAGTGGCTATAGAATACTCTATATACTGCAAGAAATTGGAGGAGCTCTCAGGACCCCTATTCAAAGCTATCACAGTTCAGTTCATTACCTAACCCTACTATGTGCTTCCCTACAGTATTTTTAAAAGGTTTTGCTGCTTGCAAATATTTGATATCATAAGCAGGCCATTCCTTATATGGTAGGCTAGAGTGACCCTCCATTCCACAATTGATCTTAACAGGCCCAACATAAAGCTATCTCTTCTAAGGGATCCACTGTGATCCAATGGCCTTTAATCATGCTTCTGTCTCAGTGACACTGTTTTTCACTTCACTGTATAATCACAACATTCTAATATTGTCACTCCCTTTACTGGGACCTCATGTGTTTCGGCCGTTAGAGTTGTGTTTAGCTTAATCAACTGTTGTTTAGTTTGTCCCACTCCATTAATCCAGTTCTTTGATAGAATAGGCTTCATTCTGAGTGCCTGGCCAACACTGAGTGTGACTGTCAGCCTGAAGACAAGGGCCATTGTTTCCAAAAAACAGAGTCCTTGTCACTCACTATGACAGTTCAGTGACTTTGGTACTTTAAACTATCACACCAGATGTGTCCACGTATTTCTCCTTCTGATTTTGTTTCATTTTCTACTCTATAGGTAAACGTTGTTTGGTCACCCATTTAAGTGGTTATTATTAAAGTATTAAGACAACCCTTAGAACAAATAAAAATAAAAATACACACAACCTTCTAGAAACATGACCAATGTTTACGCTAAGCAAAGATAACTCAGACTTTGGCAGTGGTGCTGTGATTATCAGTTGCTTAATGAAAATGAGGGAGAGACTCCACAGATTGGCATAAAATAAATCTAAGTTTTAACTTAGGGCATGCTGCGCTAACTACACTATTACTTCAACTTCTATACTCTGGTTTCTCTTCAGATCGTATAAATCTTTCGCCTTTTACTTCAACTTCTTTTGTAGGCAAGATATCTTTTATTCAAAATGTAAGAGGAATAGGATTGTTACATCTTGCTGGCAGGAAACCTCATTTTGTAAAATGGAAAGCAGAGTATACATAAACATGTTCGTGTGACTGGGGTGCGGTAGTGTAAGCACTCAGCACAGGCTACCCTCAGTGCACACACCTAATTATGGCCAACCCTCTCACTCTCCCTCCCCTCCCTTTTTTCTCTTTCTTTCTAATCTCATAAGGACAGAAGTATTTTTGGATTGAAACCGATATTCTAATCTTACTCCAGAAAGAATGGGTATCATCAACAAATGAAATAACAACCAATGCTGGGGACAACGCAGGGGAAAAGGAGGCCTTCTCTGTTGGTAGGAAGGCAAGCTAGTACAACCACCAAGGAAATCAACATGGAGACTCCTAAAAACAAAAACACAGAAATTCCACTCAACCTAGCTGTTCCCCTACTAGGTATCTTCTGGAAAGAGCTAAAAACATCACATTCACCTTCAGATCATAATGTTCAGTGAAATAAATCACACAAGCTTAAATGCCATGATTCTCTTACATGAGAAACAAAATATAAATAAAGAGCAAAATGAAAGATTACAGGAAGCAGGGAGCCCACTCTTTTGCAAAAGGGAAAGAGTCATAGAATGGAAAGGAGAAGAAAGGGAAGAGACAGGAAGAGGATAAAAAATATAATAAGAATTAAGATTTAAAAAATTACGAGGGAGAAAGAGATACATCTATATAGCAGGATGGTTAGGACAACTGTACTGTGGAGTTCTGCTGGTCCACGGAAAGCAGCAGTTAATGCTTAATTTGCTTTGTCTCCTTTTTTTCCCAATTGCTTCTCCTTTTCCTCATTATTTCTTTTTTTTTCTTTTTCTTTTTCTTTTTCTTTTTTTTTTTTTTTTTTTGCTGTTTCTTCTTTCAATTTTGCGTGTAAATATCCGATAATATGAAAAACTGGTTGGAAGACAACACTATGTATTATAACAAATGCTATGAAATTTGTATTTTGTTAAGTGAAATTTTATATCACTTGTAATTTTTCTGTTTTAAAACTAACCTGTATTCTACAAAATAAAAAAGAATTATGATGAATATAATCATGTATTGCATTTACTTCTTAAATTAAAATTAAAATTTAACTTAAATTAAAATTTAAGTTTACATTATTACCTAAAGAATGAACTAAAAAATTATTTCTACACAAATTTTCTCCTGTTTTTATCTGTACCAAGTGATAAAACAGACCTAAGAGCACCTGCTGGCTAAACTCTGTCTTTATCCTTCATCATCCCAAATACAGCTGGTCTTTAGCTCACTTCTACATTCAACCTTTACAAATTTTAGCTAGCCAGCATTATTTAAAATGGTATAATTTTAGAAATATTTATATACATTTAAAGATTTAGTTTTGCATTTCTGTAGTTTTTGTCAAAAGTTGAGATCACTTGCAGTGACCAATGAAAGATATAGCTAATGGACTTTGCTTATAATGGTGCTGTTTGGTGCTCTCATAGATGCCTTCGTTTCTTTTAAAGCAGTATAGGGGCTGGAGAGATGGCTCAGTGGTCTAAAGCACCTACTTGAAACAAGCTTGGCAAAGCACAGGGACTGCGGTTCGATCCCCCAGCACCACATGCCAGCCAGCCCGCCCCCTGGTGGGCTGAGCTGGCCACACACACACACAATAAATAAAAATAAATAAATAATTAAAAAAAAAAACTAATTGTTAAAGCAGTATAATTCACTGTCTATAGAGTCTGTGCTGAATATAAATGAGTTTTTTCTGCTCATGTACAATGAAGTAATAACAAACCTGATGTTTGATTTACTTCTATTCTTGGGCCATTCAGGCTTTGTTGGGTCTTCTGAATAACATATATATCTCTGACACCCTAACCTAAGAGTCTAAGAATTTCTAATTCTATCCCCCAAATAACTTCATGATACCTGATTTGAGGACAAAGCTAAATAGCATGTAAGAGCTAGAAGACACAAGGTTCAAGCCCAGGGAAGACCATGAATCAAAAAATAAAAGAAGATATATAGCTCTGTGCAAAGGCTCAGAGTTCATTCCTAGTACTACCAAAAGAAAAAAAGGAATTGGCATTCTTAGACTCAAGTTGTAACAACTTCTGACTATAACTGCTAAACTTCTATCTTCTGTAATTTCATCCAAAATTGAAACTGTGCATTAAGTTATACACAGGTACTTATTTTAACATCTTTTAGTTCAAGTGGTTGAATGAATCAATAAAATGTATTTTTGCACAGATAATATTCTTTCAATTATCACAAACAAACTTTAAGAAATTCTTTACTTCTGGTGACTGCTTAGTACAAAAGTGCTTAAAACAAATGCTTCAATGTCTCCTTAAGTATCCAAAGTGGTTCAAACAGTGACTGAGCTGATAACTGAAGGATTCAGTCACAGGCTAAAAACTACCATGGAAACAGCACAAACAACAAAATCTTTCTAACTACACTGCTCAGAAAATACTTTTCTTTGCCAAATATCTTCTTCTTAAATAAAACTCATTCTTTTCATTTTTTCCCCTATTTTTGCCTTTTCCCCTTTCTTATTGGTATGTTTAAAATAATCAATGGTCATCATACAGAATCGGTACACACACACATCACATCTTGAAGGACTAAATTTCTTCAGCTAAAAAACAAAAACCTTAAATATTATCTACATTATAAAGCAATCACAAAGAACTTATTTTTCTCTTTTGTATGGCTAACATGAATCATAAAGACAAAAAGTATTCTAAAACATGTTTGAACAAAAATGGCTGGTCTGAATAAAACATAGAAGAAACCTCATTCCAGGAGTGTAAATGAGTTCCTGAGTTCCACAGGTGCCTACAAACTGACCTGATTTGCAAGGCCCCAACCTCCTTCTCTCCCACATTGCTCAGCTTGATTTGTTTTCTATTAAGCCAAATGGAGTCACAACTTTTTTTCTTTTTCATAATTTTATTGAGAAACAAATAGCAATGAGACAGTATCAAAACCGATTAGTAGGACAGTTTCAATAATTAATACATTGCATATCGTTGTCTTAGTGGTCATTCATTATACAAGATGCAGACATGATAACCTGTCCACAAACAATATTAGAACAAATCTTTCTATTCATTGAATTAAGAAAACATAGCTGTATATCTATCATAACTATTCGGAATATACAGATACAAAATGATTATTCATTTGTATTCCCTTTTTTGTTTAGTTTTGTCAGAGAAGGATATTCCATTGTCACTTAAATATTATAGGTGTGTGAATTCAGCAAAATATTCCAATATACTCCAGTAGTTCATAATAGTAGTGGATTTTCTGTAAGACTGGCAATGCCAGAAGTTGTTGAATTGAGCCTTTTACAACTCAACATATTAATATGACTTTATTTTTATACTTTGTTTTTATATTTTTCTGCTGGATGGTTAAGACCAAGATAAAGCAAGACCAATATAACAAGAAATACAACTTTTGTATCTGATAAGGTCAGTGAAATCCCCTCAGGATTTATCCTGAGATCCTGTACCTCAGATGGTAGAACCTTTGTCAGTTTCAGCCATGTGGATGAGTCATGGCCATTGCTTGACCAATTTGCTCTATGTGAAAACCTGAGAGAACGTTTTCTCTCCATGTGACTCTCCTTAGGCACACTCTACATCATCCATCACTTTCCTCTGTGGCCCCATAATATCCTTAATCAGAAAATTTGGCACACAATTGAGTTACATGATGCTACAGTACAGGTTCTCCTATGTCCTGAGTCTTCACTGACCTTGAAAGGCTATGGTGAAAATGTTAGCTGTCCTTGCAGCCCTTCTTTTTCTCTAATTTTTGGTCTGAAAACTTAGGTTCTTAACCCTCCAGAAGAGAAGCTTATTGTTATTGCCCTATAACATAGGCAGTTGAGCTTAATCTCACTATCTCGCTGAATATCAAACATCTTAGGCATAAAATGGAACAGGTATTTTCCATCAACTATTGATATGTGAACCTCAAAGTCCCTACAGAACATGAAGAAAAAAATTAAAAATATAAAACAATATTTTAAAAACACAGGAATTAACAATTACATATTTTTACACAGACATTTAGAAATCTAACCCTATACAGCATTGTAGCAGGACAGTCCTGTGACTTTTCGTCTCGTTTTCATTTATTACTTTTTTTAAACAAACATTTACTTGAGAGACAGTATGGCAGTACCTGGTATGTCGTGACAAGCAGTATGTATCTGGAAGACCAGAATGTCAGGCATTCCAAGCATGACCCTACTATTACACATTGCTATTTTCAGTGCAGTTGCTTAGTTCACACATACCAGCATATATAGTGAAGGAGAGAATCCTACCAATTAACTGCTAGTTTTGAAACCTGTTAAAGAGTCTCAGGATCATTGCCTTACCCACCTTGTGCATATAAATGTATGGCTTTGCCCCCGTCATGTTTCCTAGCTTTTTTCCTTGCCCTCTCTTCATTGTCTAATCCTCAAGTTCTCGCTTTCCTCTTAATTGTGTTATACCTTTCTATTAGTATTTCTTCTTTTGAGTTCTTGTACTAGGGAGACTATATGATATTTACACAGGTGGGTCTGGTTTATTTCACTTATGAGTATATCTTTAAGTGGCATCCACTTAAATATGAAGGCTTAAAGTTTATCGTTCTTTATAGCTGAGTAATACTCCATTGTATAAAAATACATCTTTTTCATCTATTCTTCAGGTGACAGGCATCTTAGTTGTTTCTAAGATTTGGCTAACGCAAGTTGTGCTGTTATACACATAAGTACACATATCTCACTATGATATGACGTTTTCAGTTCCTCCAGGAAAATTCCCAGTAGGGGAAAGCTGGCTTGAATGGGATTTTCATACCTAGGTTTTTAAGGAGTCTCCATACTGATTTGCATAATGGTTGCACCAGTCTACATTCCCACCAGCAGTGGAAAAGGGTTCTTTTTTCCCTACAGCCTCTCCAGCATTTGCTGTTGGTTTATTTCTTTCAGATAGCTATCCTTTCTGGGGTGAGATGGTATCTTAGTGTTGTTTTAATTTGCATTTCACAGATGACTACTGATGTGGAGCATTTTTTCATATATTTATTCGCTTCTTTAATTTTGTCCTCTGAGAACTGTGTGTTCATCTCAGATGTCCATTTCTGGATAGGGTCTTTAAATTTTGGGGCCCTATCATTTTTTAGTTCTTTATAAATTCTAGCAAGAAGACCTTTGGTCTCAGTGCTTATTAGTCACAATTTTTCCCAAATTTGTGGGTAGTCTTTTCACTTTGCTGGCAATTTCTTTTGATGTGCAAAAACTTCTCAATAAGAGTAGGTTCCAGTTGTTAATTCTTTCAAGTATTACCCACGGAATATGATTTTTGTTCATGAACTCTTTGCTTACCCCTATGTCTTCAAGAGTTCCTCCTACTTTCCCTTCCAGGAGATTTAGTGTTTCTGCATTAATGTTTACATCTTTAATCCACTTTGACTTTTGCTTAGTACATGGTAATGAACCTTGGTCAAGTTTTAGTTTTTGGCATGTAGAGAGCCAGTTTTTCCAGCACCATTTAAAGAGGCTATCTTCCTTCCAGTGAGCATGTTTGGCCCCTTTGTTGAAGATAAGGTAGCAAGTGCGTTCATAGAGGCCTCTGTGTCTTCTAATCTATTCCATTAATCCTCAGGTCTATTTCATTGCCAGTACCATGCTGATTTTATCACAATAGCCTTGTAGTATAATTTCAAGTTAGGAATTGTAATGCCTCCTGCCTTGTCTTTGTTACCCAGGATTGCCTTTGCTATTCTAGGCCTTTTCTGGTTCCAAATAAATTTTAGGAATGATTTCTCTAGGTCCGTGAGATATGTTGGTGGTAGTTTGATAGGGATTGCATTAAATCTGTACAGCAATTTTGAGAGTATGGCCATCTTCACGATGTTGGTTGCTCCTATCTAGGAGCAGGGAATATCTTTCTATGTTCTGAAATCCTCTACGATCTTTTTTTTCAGAGTACCATAATTTTCCTTGAAAAGATCTTTGACTTCTTTAGTTAAATTAATTCCAAGGTATTTCATTTTCCTCAGTGCTATTGTAAGAGGTACTGTTTTTCTAATTTCCTCTCAGTGGATTTGTTATCTGTGAAGAGGAATGCTATTGACCTTTAGGTACTGAGTTTGTACCCTGCTATGCTACTGAATTTGTGTGTCAATTCTAGTAGCTTCCTGGTGGAATGTTTTCGGGCTTCCAAGTGAAGTATCATATCATCCATAAATAATGATAATTTGACTTCTTTACCTATTCCTATTCTTTTTATTTCTTTCTTTTGTCTAACAGCTCTAGCCAATGATTCCAGAACTATACTGAATAGGAGTGGTGATAGAGGACATCCTTGTTTTGTACCAGATCTGAGAGTAGAAGATTTGTTTTTTCCCATTTAGAATTATGTTAGCCATTGGCTTTTCATAAATGGCTTTTATCAAATTGAAGTAGAGGCCATGTATTCCAATTTTCTGTAGGACTTTGAACATGAATGAGTATTGGACTTTGTCAAAAGCCTTTTGTGCATCAATTGAGATGATCATGTGGTTTTTAGTTTTCACTCTGATCTATAAATGATATAGTGTATTACATTTATAGATTTTCGAATACTGAACCATTCTTGTATCCCTGGGATGAATCTTACCTGGTCATGGTGTATGATCTTCTTGATGATTTGCTGTATTCTATTTGCTAGGTCTTTATTGAGAATTTTTGCATCTATGTTCATGAGGGAGATTGGCCTGTAGTTCTCTTTTTTAGTTGTATCTTTCCCTGGTTTTGTTATCAGTATAATACTTGCTTCCAGGAATGATATTTGGGAGGATTGCTTCCTTTTCAATTTCATTGATGAGTATGAGGAGTATACGGATTATATCTTCCGTAAATTTCTTGTAGAATTCAGCTGTGAATCCATCAGGACCTGGACTTTTTCTTTGTCAGTAGGTATTTTATTATATTACGTATTTCATTGACTGTTATTGGGTTATTGAGAGTTGTTATATCTCCTTGATTCAGTTTTGGTAATTTGTACCTTTCTAGGAATCTGTCCATTTTGTCTGTGTCTTCTATTCTGTGAGAATAAAGATTCTCAAAGTAGCTATTGATAATCTTCTGAATTTCCACTGGTTCTGTGGTGATTACACCCTTTTCATTCCTTATTGCTTGTATTTGAATTTTTTCTTTCCTCTTTTTGATGAAGTTAACTAAGGGCTTATCAATTTTGTTTAATCTTTCAAAGAACCAGCTTTCTGATTCATTAATTCTTTAAACTGTTTTCTTTGTCTCGACTGAATTAATTTCTGTTCTAATCGCTATCACTTCTTCCCATCTTTGGGCTTTGGGTTTAGTTTGCTCTTCCTGTTCCAGTTGAAAGTGCAGCATTAGGGTGCTTATCTGTTCTCGTTCTGTTTCCCTAATGTGTGAGTTCAGAGCTATGAATTTCCCTCTGAGAACTGCTTTCATCACATCCCATAAATTCTGATAAGTTGTGCTTTAATTTTCATTGAATTGTAGATATTCTTCAATGTCTTGTTTAATTTCATCTGTGACCCATTGGTTACTGAGTAGGGTGTTGTTTAATTTCCATGTATTTAGGGGGGTTTTCTGGTTTCTTTTGTTGTTTATTTCCAGTTTCATTGCTCTCTAGTCAGATAATATGCATGGGATAATTTCTGTTTTCCTTCATATGCTTAAGCATGACCTATGGACCACTATGTGGTCTATTTTAGAAAATGACTCATGTGTAGCTGAAAACTATGTGTATTCAGCTGTGGTTGGGTGGAACACTGTGTATATGTCCACTAAGTCCATTTGTTCAAAGCTCTGGTTCAGTTCTGCTACTTCTTTGCTAATATTTTGTCTGCTTCAGCTATTTTTTTGGGATAATGGGATGTTAAGATCTCCTGTTAAGATTGTGGTATTAGATATTCAATTTTTCAGGTCCATTAAGATTTGTCTTATATAGTTATGTGCTCCTGTGTTTGGTGCGTACATATTTATGACTGTTACCTCTTCCTCTTGAATTTTTCCCCTAACCAGTATATAGTGGTCTTCTTTATTTCGTTTGATCATTCTTGGTTTGAAGTTGAGACTGTCTGAGAACAGAATTGCTACACCTGCTTTTTTTTTTAGGTGCTGGGATGTGTAGTATTGTTTTCCACCCTTTGACTTTCAGCCTATGAATTTCTTTATGAGTTAAGTGTATTTATTCTATACAGCATATTGTTGAATTCTGTTTCCTAATCCACTGTGCCAGTTTATTTCTTTTAATTGGTGAACTGAGTCCATTTACATCAATGGCTACAACTGAGATGTATTGCCTTATGACTGACATGTTATTTACCTGCTGATGCTTACTCCTTTTTCTCCTATATTTAATTGTTTGCCGCATTTAGTAGGTTCCTTCTGTTATTGTTCATGGAGTTCTGATCATTTTGGTCCCTCTCTAAAACATCTTTTATTAGTTTGTGTAGGGTTGAGCCATACCTGTCTAAGCAACTTTCTCCTTTGCCTGTGAAAACTGGCTATCATTTGCTCTAAATAATTAACTCTTTACAAAAGTGTTCTCTCTACCAAATCACTGTACAGGTGAGAACAGAATTGTATAATCCAAAAATCTTGTCAATTTACATATATTCTCAAGTTAATCCTAAATGTCATTAAATTCTTATCACTTGCAATTTTCCAAAGGTAGATTTGAAATCTACTGCTGGGTACTTCCTTTTTTTAAGAACTCAAGATAAACCCAATGTGAGAAATTCAAATTAGGAGACTAATAAAACAATTTTAGTATCATTATGGCACAAAATAAAGACACACATATTGGGCCACAGAAAAAGCTCAACAGTCTAAGTGCCTGCCTTGAGCAAGTGCAGGGACCAGGGTTCAATCCTGGGTACTGCATGCCGCACTGGCCCCCCTCCCCAGGCCCACTGAGCTGGCCACCAAGACCAGGCATGGTGGTGCACTCCTGTAATCCCCGTGCTGGGGAGGCTGAAAACAGGAAGATCACTAGGAGTCTGATCTATGTAGTGAGATCTTGTACCAAATACATTAAAAATAAATATAAAAAAAAGTTTTAATTTCACTGTGTTTTATGAGAATGACTTAAGCACCTCAGTGAAATAAAACAAAGTACCAGAGACTTGTTAATTACCTACAAAAGAAACAAACATATAAGCATTTGGCAGTAAGGCAACTCAGTGGTAAAGTGAGACTAGCAACTCAAAATTTTCATCTATGAAGATCTTTAACTTCAGTCACTATTAATAAAGTCTAAAATCAGTGGAAATATACTCAGACATATCTAATCTATGGTGATGAGAAATGACACGACCCTACAAAATTAAGAAAATGGAAGGGTTAAAATCAAAACTATTAAAAGCAGAACTCTTGCCAGGGACATAGCTCAGTGGCATGGCGCCTGCCTGGCACATGCAAGGTCTTGAGTTTGAGTCCTGGAATGAAAAAAATTAAAAAAAACCTTGACATTTGAAAAGTAGAACTCTTACACTGTCCAAAACTATGTGCAAAACTAAAAATGGAAGCAGTTGGATCCCTGGTACCACATGCTCCACCAGCCCCACCCCCAGGGCGGGCTGAATGGGCCACGGAGTTCGGGCGTAGTGGCACATGCCTGTAACCCCAGTGCTGGGGAGGCTGAAAGCATGAGGATCACCAGGAGTCTGAGTTGCGTAGTGAGACCTTGCAACAACCACATACATTAAAAAATAAAGAATTAAAAATAAAGAATAGAAGCTGCTGTATTGTTCATTAAGAGTAAAACAGAGGTGATGAACACAAGCAGACCAGGACATCTTAAATTTCCCTTCAATTCTACTCAAAACAAAGAACCAGAAACTTAAACTCTGTATTCACCTCAAGTAACTCAATTAAAAAGAAAAACTGTAAGAGCAGCAATCAAAAACTAACTTTCTAAGCAGTGGATCTGAGGACACCTGCAGCAGAGTGCACCTAGTGACCACCAGAATTAGTCATCAATAAATGCAGAAAGCTAACTCCCTTCCATTCTGTGAAGACTGTGACCTGCTGACCTGTGAGGTCCTTCACTCTGAAACAAAGATCAACAATTAAGATAAATAATATGAACATAAAGTAACATGAATTTAAATTTTTAAACTGCAAATGACAGCAAAAGTACACCACCTACCATCAAGTCAATGCAACAAAATAAAGTCTGACAAACTGAACACTAGCTAAATTGAGGCCAGAATTCCAAGAAAGAAGAAAAAGGAATTGGACACACAAGACCACTTCCACCACCAGAAGTCAGCACTCAAAGCAATAGAAAAATAAATGTATTATTAAAGATGTTATTGAATAAAACTTCAATCCTCTTGAATAGCAACTATGAAAGGAAGAAAAGGAGGGAGGGAGGGAGGGAGGGAGGGAGGGACTACAAGCAAACATAAATAGGGCCAGCAAGATAGCTCAGTGGACTAAGTGCCTGGCGTTATGATGCACACCTGTAATCCCAGTGCTGGGGAGCTGAGACAGGAGGATAACTATGAGTCCGAGCTGTGTAGTGAGATCCTGTGCCAAATAAGACCCTGTCTCAAAATAAGGAGTGAGTGAGATGTACCTCAGTGCATTCAATCTCCAGTACCACCAAAAAAAAAAAAAAGGGACAATCTAATTTACCTCTGCAGGACCTCATTCCTCCCTAACTGGGTGACTTCAGAAGAAACTTAAGTGTGTTTCTTACCTTAGGGAATGGGAACAGGGTATAAAATTCGGTCATGAACTAAATCCATGCAACACGCACTTCATACGCATCAGGTCCATTTAATCAGTGATAAAGCATTTCACTGATTCTGGGGGAACCTGCTTGATTGTGAGGCTGTGAATGTTTACACCTGTGAAAGCAGCCAGTTTTCACAGCTCCTGAGGCTTCCTTCCAATTTTACAAATGTAAGGCAGTGGTCTAGAAACTTTTCAAGGCTTTCGCCACAAATTAATCCTGTTCTTTAATGGAGTACTCTGCAAGGGCAATTTTTTTCCTCCCTTCTTGATGCACTACTGCCTGAATATCTTCCCAGTGTCACACTCTTTATTATTAGCTGATTTGTGAATAGACATAAAACGCAAAATCATCAAGAACTTAGGAGATAGATTTGAGTCATTCTTTATTACAAAATAAATATTTAACAGGTAAAGCAAGAATACTGTGGAGGGGATAACACTGCTGGAGCAAATGCTGCTGGAAATGGCTTCACTCTGTCCCTGTCTGGAATTAGGGTGCTGCCGGGGACCAGGAGCCTTCTCACCCAGCCTGCCACAGCCCTCCCATGCCCGACCCACTGCGGCCTCACCCTGAGTACTGCCTGTGGAGTTCCAGTGTCCACCCAAGACAGGCCCCAGAGCCTGTATTTCTAGTGCTAATTCTCCTGCAAGCCCTTTCAACCCTGCTGAAGTTGGGACACTGGCCATCTTTCCTTAAAATACTTTCTCTTTAGAGAGAGTGTGTTTAAAATCCTATTTATTAGAAATGACATGACCTATTTAAAAACTAGGTTGGCCTCATATTGATGCATGTCATTTAAAAAGGCCGTATGGCCTGCCCTCAGACTGACATAAATAAAGCCTCAAGAGGGGGAGTGGCAAAGGCCCAGAAATGGAATCAAAATACAGAAAAGAAAATACAGAGTGGGACTTAGAACATGCTAAACTGGCTTGTGGAAAAATGCTCCTATAAAAATATTCTCAAGAAGCTTAGGAAATCTTTCCAATGCTATCTTTTCCCTAAAGTTGCCTTTTCACCAATCTGTTCATTAGGAAATCAACACTCTAAAAACATTCAGACACAACTGAATCTTAGATCTTAAAGGAAACCTGATAATCAATGTTCCTTCTCCCTCCACTGCAAATAACCAAACCCAGTAATCAATCAGCAAATAGCAACTAGGGTCCACAGTGCTCTTGGCTATTCCAGAGATGGAAGGATCAAAAAGAACAAAGCATTCAGCTACAGGACTCAACTATTAGTAAAAAGAAACACTAAATAGGTCAACAGTAGCAAAAAAAAAAAAAAAAAAAAGGGACAGTTTCTTCTGATCAACTATCCTCCATTGCTGCCTCCTCCTGTATTCCATACACATACCTCATCTGCAAAAACACACAGTCTCCTGCTTCCTCCTCACAACCTTCTATGCAGAGAACACTATACCCTAAAATGCCCACACCTCCATCCCAAGTCTGCAGGCTCAACAGTTTGACCAAACGCAAGCCTCCAGAGACAGAAAGGGCTGACCCCTGAAGGCAGTGATAGATGAAGCATGTGCCCATTCATGCAGCAGAAGTTTACTAAGCAGTCAGTGATTGTGTGCCCAGCCCTGGGGCACACATTTGTAACTTACAGAATGACTCACAGCTTGGAAAATACAATATCAAGAAGACATTAATGTGTTGAAGTGAATATGAGCCAAATTTATTTTTGAGAATAATATATCATGGTTTAAGGAAAGCAATTAAATGACCCACCCATTAGATCCATCAAATTTATGTGGCAAGCCAACTTATTACAATCATCACAAGTGAACATTTTAAATTAGATAAAAGAGTGATTAAAGGGTATGGTGTCAAGCAGAGACAGTCAAGAGACCCTATCTGGGGTGGGGGAAAGGCACAGGAATAGCAACACAGGCAGAAGCTGGGCTGAGACTCAAGGCCTTAGGGGCAGAGGGTAAACAAGGCACAGCTCTGTCTTACAGTTAGAAGACAGTGCAGAATCTAGCAGATTCCCGAGGGAGCATCCCGAACTTCTTAACTCTGCCTCCAGCAAAATCTGGCAATGACTATGAGTAGAACCAAGGTTCTCAAGTGGTCAAAGAAGAAAGGCAAGAAAAATGAAGTAAAAAGGAAAAAATGAGTTAAAAGGGGTTAAAGAAGATTGAGCCCACTTAGGGAACAAAGACATTCATTAATTCAGCAAGTCAAGACTCACTGGATGTGTCCCCAGCAGCTATCAACCATCCACCCTAGCTGCCTTTTCACCTCTAGAGGAGAAAAACCCAGGCACACAGAGTCAAGACCACCACCACAGCAAGAATTAATGCCTCCTTAAGGAAGGCATTAGTGACAGCTACCTACAGAGTTCAGGGGCTTTTTGGAAAAGCTTACTTCTGAGTGGAGGAGGCCGGGGTAATGACACAATGGGTGGCTGGGTGAGTCACTGAGTCTCCTGAGCAAAGGAATGTCCCTTTGAAGACTACTTGAAACCATAAGCCTTAGAAAGAAAGGTGGATGCTCAACAGGAAGACTAAAATAAAAACATGGCCATTGGTAAACTTAAAGGGGCAGGGTGGGCCAGGAGACTGCTTTGATTCAGCTGTATGCCTTGAGTGTGCCCTTCCTTTACTGTGTGGGAAACTGCTGGCTCCCCAGACTAAGAGCATCCAAAGACAAAAATGGAAGGTCCATCCACCCCATCCACTCTGTTGCCCTGTGCCATGCAGACTCAGAGTTCTGGGGGCTGGCTTGGCACTTGGTATTTTTAAAGGTACTCAACAGGCAAAATAATTCCAACACTTTAGGACATGGGCCTGTATGTGAAAGCTGACTCTGACTTAAACCCAGAGATACTGCAATGAGGAAATTTCTCCTACAGAGGTCAATGATAAACAAGGGAATAATAGGAAAGACAATCACATCAATACCTGCAGGACAAACCTCGAACCAAAGATAAAACACTGATTGAGAGGTCACAGTTCAAATCTGAAGCAATTTTAAAAAGCCAGGCTGGAGCCCAGCAGAGCTTCCTGTCCAACCCACACCAGTCTCCACAAATATAGTTCTGTCAGTCTTTCCTCATCAAAGAACCAAGCAGCCTCTCCTTGAGCCATGCATCTCAACAATCAGGCAATTTCATCTAATTATTTGAGCTGGCACTGTATGCTGCGGGAGATTGAGCCAACCTTGCTGTGTGGCACAACATGCTCAAAGAAACTGCAGCTTATGCCCACATTTCCCCATTTCTATAATAGCTAAGCCCTTCTGTTCAGACTATTTCAGATGCTTTTTGATATAATTACCAGGTACTTTTAAAATAACTTTCCAATGCTGAGGGGCATCAGAAACTGCCATCAGAGCAACAGCCCAGTTTCAGTGACAGGACTTACATAGGTAGAGGAGGACCCTCCATCGTTAATGTTTGCATTCAGTTCAAAACACATTCACATGAACAACTCTGACTTAAACCCAGAGACACTCCAATGAGGTAATTTCTCCTACAGAGGTCAATAATAAACAAGGGAATAAAAGAAAAGACAATCACATCAATACTTGCAGGACAAACCTCTAACCAAAGATAAAAAGGAACTGCCTACAAACTGGAAAGCTTATTTTGTAAACAACTATTAATGTATGACACATGAGAAATAAAGCTCATACACATGTAATAAGAGCTTATTAGGACTGCTGAATAAAATTTCTTTCACCATGTAAGAATAAAACAATCCAAAACAACTATGTTATTGTATATATAACTAAAAGTTCCTCAAAAACAAAGTAAGTTTTACTGAATTTTTAAATTATGCCAAAAATATCATTATTTCCTTGTTTGAAGGGTATTATCCATTCTGATCATCCTCACAAGATGATATCAACAAAGTACGTATGACTGTGTGGTCTCTGCCAGTTTTAGGCAAGCTACAGATCCCTGCAAGAGACAGTGAGGCAGTGTCCATAAAAAGGCAGTCAGCCTTTAAGAGTTGTAAATCAATCCTACACTAGAACAGCAAAGGAAATAACTGCAGAAGGGGCTCCTTATAGAAACCATGCCTCATTTGGCTGGTCACATATCCTTTATTTTGCCCGAAACTACACCAAGCTTTTAGTAGCTGTAACATCACATCTCATTTTTTACCAAGTCCTGACTAGTGCAGGCAAAATAATAAGGAAGAGGACAAAAAGATGGAGTTTGGTGACAGCGGGCTTACCCAGCATGCACAAGACCCAAGGTTCAATCTCCAGCACCACAAAATTAAAATAACAAAAATAATGGAAAGTATGAAAGTATAAGTGAAAATAGAAAAAAAGTAATAAACTACACATGGGTTTCTAAGAAAAAACTTAAACAAACCTTAATTAACCCCCACCTTCTATCACTACCATCTGGTATTGTGTCAGTAGCATAATAGCTGTTTTAGACTTCACTCAATACATCAATTTTACAGGTAAAAGAACAAAATAAGGACTAATATTTTCAGTGTTCTCAAGTATCAGTACAAAGAACATAGGCTAGGAGAGTGTTAAATTGCAAGCCATCTGTTCTGATAATTTACGATGTGATTTCTCTAATCTCCTTCAACACTACTTAACATCTCTATGGTAACATGCTGACATCAAATTAGTTTGGAAGGCCAATTGTGTTTTCAGTCTGCTCCTAGGGCCAAAAGCCCCAAAACATGTCCCACCATACATGGACTACGTTCATTTTTGCTGCTTGTTCTAGATTATGTAATCAGAAAGACTCTGCAAACAGCAATTACCAAGCTTTACTCAGATCTGGTCAAGGTCCTTGCTGTAGTTTAAATGTGTCTTGTCCCCAAAATGTTCATGTGTTGGCTATTTGGTCCTCAGTGGTGGTGATGGTAGGTAGTGAACCTTTAAGAGCTAGAGGCTATGTGAAGTTCTCAATGGACCAGGACACTGCCCTCAGAAGAAATTAGGGAAATTCTCATGGAACCCTTAACTATCATGAGGCAAGTTGTTGTAAGAACAAGCCTGACCCCAGTCACTCCGCCTTCCTGTCTAGCAATGCCATCTCTCCCTTTCACATGTGCTCTCATCATGACATGATGCCATTCCCTGTGGGTATCAATGAACCTGATGAGTGGGAATTAGTATACCATGTCTTTTTAAGAGCATCTCAAATTTCATTTTCACCTTGAGGGCAATTTCAATTAGGTAGACTTGAGCTAGTTGATCATTTCTTTTAATTTTAATTTCTACATTACTCCCCAGTACATTTTTAAAAGAGGCCAAAAAAAAAAAAAAAAAAAAAGAATCTGCCTAATCATCTTGCCTCTTCAGACTACGAGCTCCTACTGGGCAGAACATTATTTTTGTCTTCTCCAGCTGTATGGCACCTGGCATACTGATGCTGCTCAGGGGGTAAACAGCTCATTCATTATAGTGTCATGTATATTAAATAATGCCCATAAAGTCCTTTGAAGATGAAAACTACTTCAAGTGCTAACTAATTCTAAGCTATGTATCTTGAACTGAGAGACAAGGATGACTGACCAAGAAATCCTAAGAAGGTCGTCACCTGGAGGAGACACTGAACTGAGATGATAGACTATAATCTTGTTAAACTACTGACCCCTTTACTTGTACTTATTACAGAAGATAAACCCCAACCTGCTTTGTGTTCTTACTGTAAATAATCAGGGAAGAAAGTGTGAATGCTACATAGAACAAAAGTCTTCAATGGCTTATTTTCTTTTAGAAACCAATCCCAGAAGTAACTGTCAAGTCACACAAATCTATCTTGGTGAGATGTCTTAGTGAAGCTACAAGACACTGTGTGAAATATCAGCTGAATTTTAAAACAGGCAAAATGAAAATTCTTGCAGTAGGGTATAAATGATCCTATGCAAATAAATACAGTTTACATTTTGGAAAGTACTCCATGTCTTGATAGTCACTGCTAGTGAAAAAAATTACTCCAATGTCCAAGAATACAAACTCCCAAGGACACAAAATGCCCACTAGTGGAAAACAATGACTGGGAAGTTTAACCTTGAGATCATTTTCAGTTAGAGCACAACAGAAGGCTACTTCTCCCTTCAACTTCCCCAGAATATCTGACCTAAACTAAAGTAACTGAACTTTCTCAGCTGTGCCCTTCACTACCCCAAAATACACAGTAGGTCCAAGACAATCCGTCCAAAGCAATCTGTGCTTTTTGACTGATACTTCCTAAAAAGCTAATCCGAGTTGTCTATAAAATTCCAAACTCCCTACCACATATCTAAAGATCAGATCATCATCATAATCCCCTCCTTCAAGTAAGAGTTTTTTCCACTGAAATTTTAAAAAAGGAGGAAGTAGAAAACTCCCTATTTGAAAGGGGTGGGGTTTTTTGGCTTTGTTTTGGTTTTTTTTTTTTTGTGGGGGGGGAATGCTGGAATCAAACTCAGGACTCTGCAGTTGCCAGGCAGACACTTGTGCCACTGAGCTACATCCTCAGCAAAACTCCCTTTTAAAATGGAGTCAAACACCACAATGTGAGATGCATGTCAGTGGAAAAGAAACCATCACCAACCAGGTCAGCTCCTGCTGGGACTCAAGGCTCTGGCCTACCTTCTGTACAGCACTCTAGGTGCTTTGTAAGCCCAAGACTTCCCCAAATAGCTGATGTGAACAAGTGAGGTCTGAGCTCAATTTC
Source organism: Octodon degus (assembly GCF_000260255.1). NCBI lineage: Eukaryota > Metazoa > Chordata > Mammalia > Rodentia > Octodontidae > Octodon > Octodon degus. Next base: position 3,877,835 of record NW_004524783.1, read on the forward strand.
CTCCAGTCTGAACCTAGGTATTACTGCCATCCCTGAAAGAGGCTATGAATATTAAGTGGCTGATACACAGTAAACACTCAAAAACTTATTTAAGAAGCTGAAATGTGCTATATACCTAGTCCTGCCCTTTGTCCCTTTTCACTGTATATAATTTACACACTAGAAACGTCACTCCATTTCCAAGTACAATTCAGTGATTTTCAGTACATTCCCACTGTTGTAAAGTTAACACACCAACCAATTCCAGAACACCTTCCCAAGCCCCAAAAACACTCAAGTTTCTGACCTATTAGCAGTACCCCCAACACTGTCAAGACCAAATTTTCCAAAATTCTCCTAATAGTCTCAATATCAAAAGCCTCCCCTTTAAAATGTTTATGTTTTGGGTTTTGGGGTTTTTTTTGTTTGTTTGTTTGTTTGTTTGTTTGTTTTGTCTTTGAGACAGGGTCTCAATATGCAGTTCAAGGTGGCCTTGAGACCACTTTGTAGCCCAGGCTGGTCTCACTCTTACAACAATCCTCCTGCCTCAGCTTCCTGAATACTGGGATTATAGACATGCACCACCACACCAGTCTCCCCTTAAATGTTAATGAACAAGTTTTGATTCTTCTTTCCTGATGACAGGGCTATTATAGGGAGGGCTTCTAGAAATAGGTCAAATTTTCCAGAACACAATCTATCCAGCATGAGGACATTTATGGAAAGTACTGAACACAACATGTGAAACTGTGGAACCTATGTTCCACATCATCATTTCATATAGGAAAACACCAAACAGCAAATACTTTGCCTGTAACATCTTGCTCACTAATCCATGATTTCTGGGTCTGACAAAAGAGGGAGGGAGGGGGTAAAGAGCGAGGGAGGGAAGGAGGGCGGGTGGATGAAAGTGTGTGTGTGTGTGTGTGTGTGTGTGTGTGTGTGTATGTGTGTGTGCACGCGCTTCCCAGAATTCTGACACAGAAGCAAAAACATCACTGTATGGAATTTACCACAGGTGGCTTCTGGAAAGAAATATTTAGTCAATGGAGGGCGGTGAACAATGCTCTTTCAAGTCATGACTCATGACTTCAACATGCAGAGTCAGTCTCTTTTCTACTTGAAGAATGAACTGGATGCCTGAGAAAAGATGAGCCTAAGCTAACTTCATCTATCATACACCCATATTCACCTTTTACATACACTCATACTTATTAGCCCAACACTTTCCTTTTTATTTCTTCTCTGGCAATTATTACATTGAGATGAAGAGGATAACTTTTTCTCACAATTGGTATCAATTTATAAACTGTACCTACTAGAAATTAATCTCCCAGCCAGGTGTGGTTGCACATGTCTGCAATCCCAGAACTCAAGAGGCTGAGGCAGCAGGATTACTATGAGTATGAGGCCAGTCAGGGGTACCAGGTAAGCTGCAGGCCAGTCTGAACTGCATAGCAGGACCCTGTTTCTCTCTCTCTCTCTCTCTCTCTCTCTCTCTCACACACACACACACACACACACACACTAATCTCCCTTTTTTTCTGGCAACTCATTTTTCAATTCTGTGCTTCAACATCACCAGAAAGTAAGCTGTTGGTGAAGTCTGGCAGTTATTTCCTTAATATACCTCTGGGGAGATGCAGAGCATTACTTCATCTGTTTTGTTTGGATGACTAACTGACAAGACCCTAAACTGAACAGAAGCTGACTACTAACTGCTGAATTAAACAGTTTAAACCTGAAGATGGAGGTTCACGTAATGCCTGGGTATGGGCTGGCACTGTGCAATTACTTTTTTGCATATTCTAAGAAAAAAAGTAAACACTTAGAATACAACAGGAGCCGGTTTTTTCACTGTCAGAGAAGAATTACAAACATAGAAAGAGAAGGACTTAAAATGCAACCTGTGGAATTGGATTGGAACTGGAGGCATAAGTATAAAGAAGTTTTTATTAAAGAACGATAGGTCCAGTCTGTGTGCATGTTGATTTTGTATAAATATGTGCATATAAAAGCATGTGTATTATGTGTTCTAGTTCCACTCCAGCTCCTTCATGAGAGGTTCTAAAAGCACGGAAACCCTACAGCAGTAAGCATGTTTAATGACCAAACTATGTTTTTAAGTACCACTCTCTGCTAAAAGGAACCACGGCTGGAGTAAAGGAATGCAAGATGATCCTTGAACTTACAGTGCTGATCAATCAATCAATGAGATAGAAACAGGGCACAAACAGAAAGGAGCCAGCCTGAAGTGACCCACACCGGTCAAATTTCAGACAACTTGAACATCAAACTAAACAATGATACTAAAGTATTATAACTCATTGCATAAAGTGATACTCAAATACACAAATGAGTTGAGCATAAAGAAAAACTCTTACTTATGGCAAAAAGCCAACTACATACAAAACCAATATAATTAAGTCAGAACCATTTGGCAACAATCAGTAGTAAATGGTTTGGGAAAAGATCAACAATAGATGCTACAACTACCTAATGAAAGAAGAGAGATAAAGAGGACCTCATGTTATTTCCCCACAAAAAGCTTAACTAATTACAAAAGTATGAATGCAGTACAGCAATATGGTAGTCACCACCTGAACAAAGTGTTGAAAGTGAATGTCACTGCAGTGAGACAACTGGTACCACGTTCCTGATAGGATGCTCTGAGAAGAGCACAGTCCTCCTGCCTAGAACATATGACCTGAATCTAATCATGAGGAATCCTGCAAGCTAAACCAAGGAATGGCATTCATCATAACCTGTTTGAGGACCAGCAAGATAGCTCAGCAGACTAAGAGCCCGCTGAGGCAAGCACAGGGAATGGGGTTCTAACCCAGGTACTAAGTGCCACGCTGGGCCTGCCCCGGGGCACGCTGAGCCAGGGACCGAGTCCGGGCGTGGCGGTGCACACCTGAATCCCAGTGCTGGGGAGGCTGAAAACAGGAGGATCACCGGAGTCCGAGCTGCTGCATAGCGAGATCCTGTACCACACACATTACAAACAAACAACAACAAAAAAAAAAAAACTGTCTGGCATCTTCAAAAATATGCAGGTAATAGGGAAGTCAAGCTGATGTGATATTCTAAATCAAAGGAAACCAAAGAGACAAGACAACCAAAGGTAGTGTGTGGACCTGCACAGGATCCTGGACTTCCTTTTAACTGCTAAGAAAAGGACATTTTTGAGACAATTGGTGAAATTTTATTAAAATTAGTAGATTTACTGTAATAGTAGTTTCATGCTTGGAGTGCCTGTCATTCTGGTCTTCTGAATATGGGCTGATTGCCATGACATGTCAGTTGCTGCTGTGCTGTCTCTCGGGTAAATGACTGTTCAAAAAGAAGGGGGTGGTGAATGAAGGCAAGAGACAGGAAAAGGAATATTGTGGGACTGTCCTGCTTCAAGGTTGTATATGGTGAGATTTTTGGACTTATGTGTAAACATAAGTATATAATTTTTTATGCCTATTTTTAAAATATATTCTAATTTTTAAATGTTTTTTATCATATTCTGTAGGGTCTTAGAGGTCAACATATCAGTATTTGATGAAAAATACCTGTTCCATGTTATGCCTAAAATGTCTGATATTCAGACAGATAGTGAGGTTAAGCGTAACAGCCTAGGTTGTATGATAGTAACAATAAACTTCTCTTTTGGAGGGTTAACAACCTAAGTTTGCAGACCAAAATTAGAGAAAAAGGAGGGCCTCAGGAAAGCCAGCATTTTGGCCCTAGCCTTCCAAGGTGAATTAAGACTCAGGACATATGAAAACTTGTACTGTAACATCATGTAACTCGATAGTGTCCCAAATTTTCAGATCAAGGAGATTATGATGTAGGAAAGTGAGGAAAGTGATCGATGATGTAGAGTGTGCCTAAGGAGAGTCACATGGAGAGAAAACATTCTCTCAGGCTTTCACAAAGAGCACATTGGCCAAGCAATGGCCGTGACTCATCCGCATGGCTGACACTGACAAAGGTTCTACAATCTGAGGTACAGGATCTCAGGATAAATCCTGAGGGGATTTCACTGATCTTATCAGACCCAAAAGCTACAACTCTTGTTGCACAGGTCCTGCTTTACCTTGGTCTTAACCATCCAGCAGAAAAGTATAAAAACAAAATATAAGAAGTAAAGCCATGCTGTTATGTTGAGCTGTAGGGGACTCAGGTCAACAATCTCCGACACTGCCAGTGAAGTGGAAGACCCAATACTATTATGGACTACTGGACTCTTTTAGAATATTTTGCTAAGTTAACACACCTATAATATTCAAATAACAGAACTTAACAAAAAAAGGGGATAGAGATGAATGTCCATTTTGTATCTGTGTATTCAAAATGGTTAGGATAGATATATACTTACATTCTCTTAATGAATAGAGGGATTTGCTGTAATAGTGTTTGTAAATAGGATATCATGTCCGCCATCTTGTACAACAATTAACCACTAGGAAGAATGTACGCAATGTGTTAATTATTGAATCTGTCCTACCAATTTGGTTTGAAACTGTCTCATTGCTATTTCTTAATAAAATTATGGGAAATAAATAAAAAATATTAGTAGATTTAGATGATGATATAAGTCCTTGCACAAAAATAAATATCAGACCACTCACAGGTACGAATTACAACTTACTCTCAAATGATCAGAAACAAAATATGCAAATTATGAATCTACAGTTATAGAAAGACACACAGAGAGAAAGCAAATGTGCAAAACAGTGACAAATCAGAAATCAGCATTCTTTTTCCTTTAGTGTTCTGATTTCTCAAACTAAAGTTCCCCCCTTCTTGTAAATAAAATAAAACTTCAGGGAAGAGTGAAGACACGATAGGGCCAGCCAGATAGCTCAGCAGACTAAAGCGCCTGCTTCAGCAGAGTTCAGCAGCTGGCAGAGCACAGCAGCCTGGTTTTGATCCCTGGCCTGCCATGCCGGCCCTGCCTCCAGAGTGCACTGCTATGGGTAATTGAGACTGAGCAAGGTGGTGCACGCCTGTAGTCCCAGCGCTTGGAAGCTGAACACAAGAGAATCACTACAAGTTCGATCTACATAATGAGACCCTGTAGACCTTGTAGACCCTGTCCTAAATACATAAAAAAAAAAAAAAAAGTGAAGACACGTACCAAACCTTAACACCCAAAAATAATGCAATGAAACCACAATAAGTAAGCTGATCCACATCTGCACTTTATACCACCTTTGTTAGCCTAAACATATACACTACTACAAATTCCAGTACTCTTAGAGGCTGTAAGAGGCTGTAGCAGGAGAATCACAAATCAGAGCTCGGCATGAGTAATGTCTCAAACTTAAGAATTAAAGAAGGATTGGTGATGTAGCTCAATGCAAAAGCTCTGGGTTCAATCCCCAGTACATCCAGGAAAAAAAAAAAAAAAATCCTACAATACTCCGTAAAAAGTAATCCATAATTTCATAGTAACCAGAAGCCCAATCCAGTTCTTTTCACTCTGAAAATTTTCAAAAACTTAAAATTAAACCAAAATAAGGGAGAAAAAACCTTTAAGTTTTCAGCAGCTCCTTAGGCAAAAAGGAGGAAAGCTGTACATTTTTAGAGTGCACCATACCTTCAGATTACATAGTATCTTTCTATTAAAACTCCAGGGGGAAAAAAAAAACTCCAGGGTAAATGTGATGTTACACATTTTAAATGTCTAAGGGTGGTGGTGGTGGTGGTGGTGGTGGTGGTGGTGGTGGTGATGATGATGATGATGATGATGATGATGATGATGATGATGGTGGTGGTGGCGGCGATGATGGTGATGATGAGAAATAAAGGCTTAGGAATCTTGTGTGGGTATGAACTTAAGCAGGACCACATAAAAAGAGTAGCTGTTATGAGGGACACCAAATGCAGTGTGTCAAAAAACACATATTCCCTGAACAGAAAAATCTAGAACTCATGCCTGACTTATCGCACTAAAATAAGGGACAGTGGGAGATAACCCTTACTCCCTACCATTACCAAGTAACATCATCTACCTCATGAATAACAGCAAAGAAACGAGTCACTGCAACAAAACAGCTATATATAGAGAAGCCAGGAATTACCACACCTATTTTACAAAACTGTCCCCAAAAAGCAGCTAAGCAGCCCCTGCCCCTCCCCTGGCCCTTCCCCAAGCTGGAAAGGAAACTCCAGCAATCACTGTAATGTGTCACAAAGCAGAGGCCTGAGAAGCTTCCGCTACTGGCTAGCTGCCTTGACCTCCAGTCCTGCCAGAGCACTAACAGTCACAGAGGTGGTTCCTCCACAGCACTCAGCTCCAGCCAGGCAGCCAGAGAAACACAGGAGCAACACTTGGTCCCCAGGCCGAGACAGGAAAATGCAACATGCCCAACACTCTTCACTTGGAAAACTGGAGCGAGTGGGGTCATTTACGTAAGAGTAGCATCACAGTTAAATCAGGTGAAATGAAGAAAGACAGAAATTACAGGGCCCACGACAACACCATAAAGATACTTACATACTGGAATCCTTCACTGAGCTTTTATTTGGTTTGAGACTAGTAAATTATAGCTTTGATCCTTGACATGCAATGATACACACGTGCAGTTTTAAGATTTTTAAATGACAATACTGGATTTTGTGGTGTATCAGGGAGGGAAAGGGCCTGAACCCAGCAGCCTGGGTTTAAATTTTAGCTACAGTCCTTACAAGTAAAACAAACTGGAGCAAGTCATTTACCCTCAGTGAAAATGACAGACTCATGCATAACACTGAAAGAGCACTCTAAGGAGGGATCTCAGTCTGTACAAGAAAAATACATAAAGCACTTTGCACTGTTCCTGGCAAACCATAGGCACTTAAATGGTAAACAGGGATGGCAATGGTAAAGATAAGAACGATTCTGCTGGATTTTCCCAGAAGACAGAATTGGCATGAATAGGTTTCAGGGAAAAGGAAATAAACGCAGCATTTTAAGTATCATTCTATACCACTGCAGGTAATTGTTTTTAATGCCCCTATTTTAGTCACTTCTGGACCTTGATTCTAAAGCTGCTTCTCCATCCTAATGGCTGGCCCTGGCCTATCATTCTGTTCCCCACAGCCAGACTGCCTGTCACACCACTCTCCAAATCAAACATTCCAGTTTGAGGATTCCACCTCAATCCTGCCTGGGACTCAAAGTCAAAGGTTTACAGCTCTTTGGTTTAGAGGATAGATTCCATTTCACAAACAGGCTGAACTCAACCACAAATTCAACAACCAGCGGACTACAGAGAGGATCTAATTTTTTAAAAAAAAAGGTACCAAGATATGACAGAAATGAATCCTACGAATTCTGCAATTAAATACGGGGAAATAAATATCATAGCCAACAAAACACTTTCACTGAGTGAATCCATAGTGAAGTCTTCCCCATGAGGAGTTGCTCTTGTGTGGACAGTCTGTCAGGGTACAGTGATCTGAACAAGCATGGCAAGAAAACTTACAGCCTGGGAACCACCTAGTTAGCACAGGTTCTCCAGGCTCCTACACCACAATATATTAGGACAAGAGCAACAAGATGTGGATGGAAGTGAAATGAGTCCACCATAAAAATGTGAAATATACTGTGGTCTGTGTTTTGAGCTTGTAACCTTCCCTTGCATGCTAGCTGTCATCAAAGGCCCCAAAACAGAGGGTAATGACCTTATGTACATATTAGCACACAGAACCTTCCCCCTAAAGAAAATTCTCCTCCCCAAAGTCTTCTACTGCCAAGTATACTGACGTACTGTAGAAATGCACTATACAGATAATCATTTTCTATTTGGACAGCAGCAAAATTCACCCAAATGTGAAATCTGAAACAACACAAATGGTGACTGTCCCCCATCTAAGATAGCTCAGTGTGTTTGAGCTATGCGCCAGGTGTATTTCCAAAGTGATAATTCTCATGGACACCCAAAAAGGAACTTTTGTCTCCCCATATATCTTTAAAGTCTCCCTAGGTTACCCTGAGCAATCAAAGACAGCTTGGTCTTACATAGTACAGTCTGAGCAACTATGACTATTTTTCAAATCAACAGAAAATGTTCCCAAAGTAACTCATTTTTACTCAAGTCTGTTTAGAGAAATGACTCATGTTGGCTTCACTATGCATTGATATTTCATTTTTATCTGTATTTTTTTAAATACTACTAAGACTGGTCATTTATCTTTCTTTGATATCTTTGTCTAAATTTTCCTTTTGGATTATCCCTTTGCTTATTTGATTAAGCCCTTTTTAAATTAGGTACAATACATGTAGTTCTTCATCTTACTTGTAATAACAGCTTTTCTCCTAGTTTGCTAGCCTTCAATATTCTATTTCAAACTAGCTTGGGGGTAGCAGGTTTCAGTTCTATAACTTTAATACACAGGAATGGGACCATCAGCACAGCCATGATACAACACAGCCCATCATCTGTCAGCAGCCCCCTACTGCCCTTGCAGTACTCGTCCATCTTAACTCTGAGCAATCAACCACTAGCAATCAAAACATAGGCCACAGTATATTTCACATTTTTACGGAGGAGTCATTCACTTTCATCTACATCTTGTTGCTCTTGTCCTAATATATTGTGGTGTAGAACCCTGCAGAACCTGTGCTAACTAGATGGTTTCTAGGCCGCAGGTTTTCTTGCCATGCCAGTTCTCTTGTTACTATAATGTTCCTGTGAACAACCTACATAAATGGTATCACAGATCTGGGACTATCTTCTCTAGACCAGTACTGACAGAATGGATACACTATAGTTTATCACCTCATATCATAGTGTTTTACTGCTAACTACAGTTAGACAGCAAATTCTAGTCTCTGCCCTTCCAAGCAGCAAAGCAGTAATGAACAGTGCACTCACTACCTCTTGCCAGGAACTGAAAGGAAAGGTCACAAAGCTATCAGGACAAACCTGCCACTGCTCAGAGAAACTCTCTGGAACAGAAACGACATACAATTCATCCCTGTCCATTCCAGGACAAGTGGGAAGAAAATAGGCCTGAATGAGCTGTCATGGACACTGCTAACAGGACATACCCCAAGACCTAGAATTTAGTCTGTGTTGAGCAGGCTTTCAGGAGAGTCATCAACATGGGTGTAATAGCTAAACTGTTCTCATCTGTGATAAAAACCAAACTAGAGTGATGCTCCAACAACATCAGATTTGCTCCACAGATGACTCTGCAGTCTTCCCCACCAGACAAGCATAGACATGGCTAATTAAAATAGTAATCTAAACCTCAAGTGCATTTACCACCAGAAGAGGTCTTACATCTACATAGTACATCTGCCATTAGACAAAAACTTTCACTCACTACAAAGTCTGCAGAGGCAGAAACCTCAGAAACTGTCCCTCCTCTCTCTCCAGGGCAGCTCCCTGTGCCTCACAGGTGAAGTCTGCATGGGCTCTCCCACCTGTGACACAGAACATTTCCCAAATGGCAAGCAGTTCATCCTTTGGGCATCAAGGGGCTTCTTTATATGGGGAGGGAACCAAAAAGAGGAAAGTAAGGTAACAAGACTCCTGCAGAGTAAGCAAATTAACTGTTTCCACTAGTGACTCAGAAGTGAAACGTGTACTTATGCACTTGCTAACCATTAAGCGTGAGAGCAAGAATTCCCATAAACAAGAATGACTTCATAGAAGGCTTAATAACAAAAAGCTGCGTGACCACACTGGTAATTCCAGTCGGGACCTCTGTTTCATCTTTATAACCTGACAGGGAGTTGGAGTGAAGTGGGGTTTGCAGGGCCTCAGCACTGTGGAGAGTAAGAAGCCTGATCTGGGGCACAGCAGACAGACCTGAGAGGCTGGGGACAGCCCTGCACTGGGGGCAAGGCTGAAGCCTCACAGTGCCTTTTCTCAGTTCATTGTGCTGCTTTCCCCTCACTTTGAGGTGCACCAATAGAATTCCCATAATGGTCCTGGCTAAACCTAAAGAGCAGGACCACGGAGAGGTCATCCCAGTCACAAGCCTTCCTTTCCTACTGCTCAGTCAAAAAATAAGCACCTCAAACTGGCCAGACAGTTCAGAGAACTAGAGCACTTGCTTAGGCAGGCAGAGGGACTGGGGTTCGATCCCTGATCCCTGGCACCACAAGCCATACTGGCCCTGCCCCCGGGTGCAATGAGATGGTGATTGAGATTGGGCGAGGTGGCATGCAGCTCTAATCCTAGCGCTTGGGAGGCTGAAAACAGGAGACTCACTACGAGTCTGATCTAGGTAGTGAGACCCTATAGACCCTGTGATAAATATATTTAAAAAAAAAAAAAAAAAAGATCAGCATCTCAGCACAATCTGGAAAAGCAAGCAAGAATTCTAGCTGCACCACCTAACCCACATAGCCTCGCACCCACTGCAGGAGCCTCCTTCCTGGCCATCATACCCATCCTATCCACTGATAAAGGAATGAGAAGCAAATAGCATCCTGTCCACCAGAAAAGCCATTTCATCACTCCATCAGGTCCCCCATGGCTGCTGGGCTGAGTGCTAAGGTGAACAGGGAGGAGAGAGGGGTATCAGAGCAGACCACACCTCACACCAGAATCTGGAGGGATTTTTACTGAAACCTGTTTCTTTGCTGTCATGTGCCACTAACATCTGCTGCCACTGATGCTATTAAAAATCTTAACAGACAATGTATTTAGGGAAATAAAATCCAATTCATTATACAATAGAGGAACAATGAAGGAGATTGTTACAACTGTTTTTTGTAACAATAAAAAAAAAAACCTCACTAACAACATAAGTGACTTTCCTAATAAGGTATGGCTATTGATTAAAATTTTGATTTTTCTCATATATAATTGGGAATCCGCCAAAGATGAAAGAAAAGTTTTATCTTTACAAGTAAAGGAATCAATAAATAAAAATAAACATCAGATCACACTTAAATTATGACAACTTCAAAGACATCTTCCACTTTCAGTTAGGAACAAATCCCAAACATAACTTTAAATTTTATCATAATTTTATTGTATTTACTTATAATTTTTAAAACTGTAAAAAGACCATTCTAATATTTCTGGTATGTGTTTTTTTAACTAATTTTTTTGTCTTTCTGAGACAGAGTCTCACCATGCAGTGCAGGCCTGGCCTTGAACTAACTTTGTAGTTCACACTGGTCTCAAGCTCACAATGATCCTCCTGCCTCAGCACTGTCAGTGTTGAGATTACAGGCATGCACCATCACACACAACCTTTTTCTAGCATATATTTAAGGAACATATTTAAACCACAAACTTCACTTTGAATGTCACCAGTGGCTTCATTTTAATCTGGGTTAAACATTTAAATGGTTAACATGCCTTCATTTAATTCATTGAAACTTGGATAGTTAAGTTGCGAAGGGGAAAAAATACAATATTCCACATTAATAACCCAGTTTACACAGTCTCAATGAAAAGCTTCTTTTAATGATTATTTTACTGCTCTTCTTTGATTTCTAGAAAGACTCCTACAGGAATATTTTTAGAAATACCTCCTTGCTGTCTTCTAAAGCTGAGACTAATTGTGCCACCCAAAAAGGAGAAACCAACATTCACTGTTAAGTAACATTTTTCAGGTTCCATTTTCAAAATATTGAGGGTACCAACATCCTAGAAAAATTACTCTGCCGTTTACAAAGACCAAAACTGCCAGGTTTCTGAATATCGACAGAAGTCACATAGCAAGCTTGGAGGCTGGCCACCTAAGTGGTGTTAGGAGCATAAATATGAAAAGCTACTCTCAATATTCCATAAGGAAGTCATCATATTAAAAGACAGAAAAGTATGCATGCTGCTCCCTTACAGAGTGGCAGGCTGATTTTCAGAAAGTATTCTGCACAAAGACAGGGGCTGCAGCAAGGGGCCCAGAGTAAGATTTAATAAGAAAGAAGCCCAACCACAATAGCTTCAGAATAACCACAAACCTTTATTCTCTATGCACTCATTTAAGGTTGACCAAAAGCATGTCTGACAGGTTAAAAATAATGCATTTATGTAAGGGTAGGTACACACACATACACACATACATACATACACACACACACACACACACACACACACACACATTCTTACAAGGTTAAAAAGGGAGCTCTGAAAGAATGATTTATTGCCACAAGAACAGGGACCCAAAATAGATTGGCAATAAAACTGATTGGTCCCAGTAGGGTTGAGAACTAATGTATCAAAGCCCTGGCCATGAGAGGCATCCGGGAAAAAGCACCAGAGTCCAGCACAAGCTTCTGGTCCTTGACCCCACCTCTATTGAGTTCCATTCTCGTGACCTAACATCTGTAAAGTACAAAAAACTTGACCGGTTCATTTCTATTATGCCTGTTTCTTTGAAATCTGTTTTATCTTTTCCAAGGCAAAGCTCTATGCAAAGGGGAAGATAAGTTCAAAATCCCCTAAGGCTTGCAGAAAATCTCTCAGCTGCCCCTTAACACACAACTGTAATTTTCAGCTCAATCCACTTTCAATACTACTGACCTGCCCAGTCTGTGTGAGATCATAAATGGTGACAGAGCACATCAAAATGAGCTGGGAGCAGCAGTGCACTCCTGACACCCCAGAACACCTGGAGACTGAGGCAAAAGGATCACAAAGAACCCTTAGCAAGTCAGCAACTCAGGCAGGCCCTACTCACAACAAAAACAAAATAAGTAAGGGCTGGGAAGACAGCTCAACAGCATACACACCTGCCTGGCAAGTGCAAGGTCCTGAGTCTGACCCCAGTACCAAAAAGGAAGAAAGAAAAGAAAAAGCAAGCAAGCTAGCTAGCAGCTATGCAGCAGTGTGCATTAGGTCTAATTAGCTTAGGTCTAATTCCCAATACTGGGGCTGGGGAGATGGTTCAGTAGAATAAGCGTTTGCCTGGCAAGTGCAAGGGCCTGAGTTCAATCCCCAGTTCTGCCAAAAAATAATAAATAAATAAATAAATAAATAACCAGTAGACGGCATGGTGGCACGCACCTGTAATCCCAGCTCTTGGGAGGCTGTAAACAGGTGGATCACTACAAATCCAATCTAATAGTGAGAACCTGAACACCCTGTAGACACTTCCCTAAAATACAAAAATAAATAAATTTACAGTACTATTAAAAAAAAAAAATGGGGCTGGAGAGATGGCTCAGTGGTCTAAAGCACCTACTTGGAACAAGCTTGGCAAAGCACAGGGACCGCGGTTGGATCCCCCAGCACCACATGCCAGCCAGCCCCGCCCCCTGGTGGGCTGAGCTGGCCACACACACACACACACACACTAAATAAATGTTAAAAACAAAAATAAAAAAAAAAAAGATTTAAAAAAAAAAGATTGTCAAAGTGATCTGTGTTTCTGTATCAAGATGCCATCAGAGAATGAAAACAGCCTAACAGGACAGACTTTAAGCAAGTGGAGCTGAGGAAAATGGCAACCACTGTTCTGAAGCCCAAAGAAAATAAATAACTGATCTGGGTATGGTGGTACCAGCCTGTAATCCTAGCACTTAAAGCTAATTCACAGGGATTTTGAGTTTGAGAGCAGCCTGGGCTTCACACTCAGACCTCACCTCAAAAAATAAATCAGTATATGAGAAAGAAATAAAAATGGAAAATACATATATAGGTACTAGAGGCTCAGAAGGAACCAGGAGGTTCACAGAAAAAGGGAGAGTCCCCAACACTACCTCAAGGGTTGGGCCCCTCTCTGGGGCACACATTTGTCCTCATTGCACAACTCCATATCTTAGTAGAGGACCCCTGCTTAAACACTTCCACCAATAGAGAAAGCACAGGGCAGCTCAATTTCTGAACGGCTCCATTTAAAAGTCCTATTAACAACTGCATGGCAGGGATGGCTCAGTGGAATGAGCACTTCCCTGGCAAGCACAAGGGTCTGAGTTCAATCCCCGGTTTCACACCCCCCC
>NW_004524783.1:3891804-3894354 GCF_000260255.1 Octodon degus
AAAAAACTGCAGGACAAGCACAAGGTCCTGAGTTTGACCACCACTAACACAAAAATAAAACAAACAAAAATAAAAGTCCTATTAAGTTCAAGTTCTTCCTCCTTTTTTTTTTTTTTCCCCCCCAGAACCAGGGATTGAACTCAGGCCCCTGCACTTGCCAAATAAGCGATTATTCCACTGAGCCCTCTACCCCACCCAATTTCTTCCTCCTTTCACCCAACCATGGCTGCCAGTTTCCAATCTGTGACTACAAAAATAAAGCTTAAAATAAGAGAAAAGAAAAGGAATAAAAATAAGAAAATAAGACAGCCAACCAAACACAGTTTCAGTTTCAAGACTGAGGAAGGAGAGACAATCAATAGAAAGCCTTTGCCTGGATCATGGTGGCAGTGTAAAGGGCCAGCCTCAGACACACCTGGCAAAAAAATGTTCACACCCTCATCTCTCTTCCTCAGTCAGTAAAAACCCATTTTTCAGTTACTGAATCTCAGGTAAGAAATGGTATCAACATTAACAGCCACATTCAATCAAAACGTCCCAAGTGACCCATGCTTGAGCTGCTCTGCCAGTGAGGCCCCCATCAAGGACCTCCTGCTTGGTCTGTCTTGACTGTTCAAACCTCAAGGCCAGGAACCCAATCTACTAACCTGACCCTATGCTCTGTCAGACTTCACGGTCCCAGGCTTTACAGAACACTCTACCTCAGAGATTCAAAGTTGCCGAAAACAGGGAAAAAGTGTTCACTTTTAAACAGATGTTCCCAGATCACCCCTGGATGAACAGAACACCAGATTCCTACTATGTGAAAATGAAAATCCGGCAAGTCATTTTGGAGGGTGAAAAAAGAAGAGTGAACCAATGTGCAGGTCACCTGGTTCTTGCCCAAACTGAGCAGAAACAGGAGCCCAGGCAGCTGGGGCCTAACAGCCAGGGCTAAGCAAAGCTAAGAACAAGAACAGTGTGGGGACAGCTCTCCCTGCCTGTCCAATTCAACCTGAGGTCTTTTGATACAACTTTCTTTTGGTGCAACAATCTTAGGTGCAAAACAACTGATTCTGTAACTCTGTATAATAAAGATGTAGAGAAATTCAATCTCCAGGTACAAGAGCCTTTTTAACAGAAAAAAAACCGAATTCTTCACAATAATCTATTATTCCGTGACAGGTGGTAGAGAGAAAAAGAAGACAGGCTAGACTGTAGGTAGCTTCAGGGCATGAAAGGAACAAGACCCAGTTCTGCTATTAAGAAGTAAGGAAGGGCTGCATCTACTAGGCCAGTGGCGCACTCACCTCCCCCACCAAGGGCTGATGTTTTCTTAAAGCCTCGATTTCTTCAGGGGCCTTAAGAGTGAGGGAGCACTTGGGGACATACTAACCCCAGGCTAAAACTGTAGAGTTGGCCTATGTCACTGCCAGACACCTTTAATCCTGCCTGGCAAACATAAAGAGAACAAGAGATCTCCCTAAACCAGGTATCTACACAGCACTGCTAACTTCTGCTTCTCACCAAGGCCTCCGGCTGCAATTGCTCCCAGTAACCTGGAATGTCCAAGCTAGCTCACCGAATCCCAGCAGCTGATTTTGAAAGCGGCAAACGAGAAACACGAGCCGGCCGCCCGGGCGAGCATCCCCGCGCCCCCAGCCTGCCCTCCCGAGACCCCGCACAAGCGCGGTGCCCGCCCGGCCCTACCGCACCGAGTCTGCATTCTCTACAGCCCGCGTCCTGCCCCGCTGACGACTCTGCTCTTGGCTGTGGCCTCGAGGCTGCCGCTGCCCGCAGCTGCTCAGCCGCCGCCCGGACGCGCGAGCGGACAGGGCTGGGCGCGGGGACGCAGGGACGCTCGCGCGGGATCTGGGCCTGACGGGAGGAGGCGCTGCCGCCGGGGTCCCGGGGACGCCCAGTCACGCCCTCTGCGTCCCGCACGCCCCCCCTGCCGGCCACCCTCCAGCTCCCCGGGGACGGCGGGCCACCTGGCACTGCCTCCTCCACTCCACCCACGCAGCAGCCCGGGGCCACCGCGCTCCCTGGTCTCTTTGGGCCGCCCCAGGGACAATGGCTCACATAGCGTCCGCCCGGCCAACGTCCCACCCTTCCCGGTAGGCGGGTGTCACGGCCGGCCCGTCGCCCAGAAGTGCAGACCGCGGCCGGGAAGATGACAGGCGAGGCGACCGAGAGCCAAGAGCGGAGACCGGGCTGCTGCTGGGACCGAGGGGTCCACGTACAAATGGCCCGCTTTCCCGGCCCGTCCGGGACCTCCGCCCACGCCGTCCAGCGGCCGCCGCATCTGCCCTCGGCAGAAAGAGACAAAGCACCGGCGCCCGAGCCCGTGGGGGCCGAGGCGGCCCGAGGGGAGGCCGGGGTACCGTCAGGTCCGGGTGCGGGTCCAGAGCCCGCGTCGGCGTCGGGCGCGGGCGCGCTGGGCACTCACCGGATCGGAAGAAGGCCGCGATGTCGGCCAGGTCCTTGGCCGCCTCCTCTGCCCCCTCGCCGGCGCCGCCCCCGCAGCCCGAGCCCGCCGCGCTGGCTACCGCGGCAGGGCCGGAGGACGCG